>NC_136619.1:6159615-6621143 GCF_933228915.1 Telmatherina bonti | reverse complement strand
CATCCAGACCATCATTCTGCTTGTCTAAATGCTGGACAAGACATAAAAAAAAATATGCCAAACTTTGAGATTAAATTACTTTTAAACAGGTGCGTTAGAAAAAAATTCTCACCCCCCACAGTTGTCATGAAGGTAAACCTGACCTATTAAACCAAAAATGGATTTTTGAACCAGGCTCTAATCATGTTTATTTCTGCTGTAAACATGTTTATTTCTGCTGTAAACATGTTTATTTCTGCTGTAAACATGTTTATTTCTGCTGTGAAGTTGGTCTTTTTAACATGGGAGTCTATGGGGATTTGCTCTGTTTTGCACCCCCTAGTGGATGAAGGGGGAACAGCAGTTTTATGCACTTTCACTTTTTTTGCATAATTCTAGGTGCAGTGCAAACAAAGCCAGTGATTGGTAAACTTCATAGTCAAACTGCCAACAGCTCAGCCTTTGTCAGACTTACAGGCAAAGTATCAATACATCATGGATGTATTTATCCAACATCAGCTTGTGTCGGTTGCTGACTTGACTGTACTGAGTGGCCTGCAGACCAGCTCTGTTCTGCTCTGGGATGTCCTCTTTGATCCACCAGTTGAGAGGTGGGAGCCTTTTAATGCATGTTGAAAGACAGTCATCATCCCAACCGCAACACATCCCTCCTGTGCACTAACAGCCCTGCAGAGCTCCTTCAGCTACAGACTGCTGCATCCAAAGCATAAAAGAATTGCTGCAGGAGCTTGATCATTTATTAATGTACACATTTTATTTTACTGTTTGTCCTGTCATTTTTAGGCGATGTATTAACAACAAGACTGGTATCCAACTACGCACAGGTTCTCTCCAAATACATGAATGTTTGGCTGATTTGAGTCTAAATTCTGGCTAGAAGTGAGTGTGAGTCTGAAGTCTTGTCCACACATAGCAGGTATCTCAGAAAATGAAGATATTTTTCTCCGATTGTCCACACTAAAACGCAGATTTATGCACTCAAAAAGAATGGTTTTAAAAACCTCAGACCAAAGTGAAGCTTGTCGAATTCTCCGTTTGCACATTTGCATGTGGACATATGTAACCAGGGTTTGGGTTTTTTAAAATGCTAACCCCACCATGCGCCACAACGTCACATGGGCTATCTTTGTTTGTGTAATCGAGAGTCTTGTTCATGCGCCTATACTTTTTATAATATATAAAACAAGAACACAAAGAGGTTATTCTGATTGGATAGGATTAGGGGCACAACTGTCGCTTAAAGGTATGATATGCTTATGAATGTGGTTAACAACGCCGTTATATGGATACTTGTGGGTGGATTTGTTTTATAAAAAATTTACTTCTTTTATTTACTGGCCAGAGGGGGGAAGATATTTGGTTTTAAAAAAGCCTGGCTACGTGTAAACGAAGGCTGATTTCATGTGTGTCTCTCTTTGCTGGTTCTCTGATGGACAAGGAGAATTTCCAGCCATCCCACAGCCCTGCATTTCAATCATCTGACAATTTGAGAAGTTATCCTGTCATACAGAGAAAACGGTTGTTACACAACCATGTCAGCATGGCCGCTCTCCTCTTCCATAGTGTAGCTTTCAGGAAGGTTTTGTTTTGTTTTGCTTGTTTGGTTGGTTTTTTTTTTTTTTTTTTTTTTTTTTGCTTTAATGAATGAAAAACAGAAAAGAACCCAAAAAATGATTAAATGTTCCCAATGATTTGATTTGATTTGGCCCAGAAATGATCTTTGCTCACTAAGAAAAAAGCTGTGTCCCCCACCAAATGCTACCTGGACGGCAGCTAGACGAGGAACGTTTGCCAACCGCCAATAAAACACAAGCCGAAGATGAAGACGAAGATAGAGATAAACATTTTACAGTGAATACAATAAAAGCTAAACTGCATTAAGCAGAACCCCACTATGGTGCACAAGCATAAAGCTGCCAGCCACTCATTGATATACATATGGAATAATGGATCCTCATCACACCAAACTTATTCATTTTTTTGTGGTAAAACTGTGAAATGTATCAAGTAGTAACGTCATAAGGTCCCATATTTTTATTTGGGGGACAGCTCTAAGCTGCCGTACTATGGTAACTCAAACCAAACCACATCATGTCCTGTTGTCAGTGAAAACATGACATCAACTCCAGCTAAAGCTATTCAAGTCCACATAGTGGCCCTATCATATGCAGTTATCTAGATTTTCCATATTAAAATCAGCTGCAAAAACATTCAAAGGGATTTATAAATTAAAAAGTTTTTAGTTTTCACGAGAAGGAGAGGAGTCTGTTTGTGTTATTTATAGTTTGGTCCTGACGGTGACACAGTGGTCACGACTCACTATTGGCTGGGTTGTCAGTGCATTTTATTTTGAAAAACTCTGATGCTGGAATGCTACTTATTTTGAAAAGTCTTTGTTTTGAAAAGTAAACTTAAAGGAAACTTAAAAATTAATGTATGAAGTATGTTTTCGTGTTTTCCTGAGGTTACCATAGTTACATTCTGTATGGACTCTGCTGTTGCATCTATATTACATGTTTACCTCTGATGGCACCTTTGGAAAAGGTCCAAAACGGTTGGACATTTAAATCAGATATTCTCCTAATTTTTGCCAATAAAACACACATACAAAAAAAAAACAAAAACAAAACAAATAAAAACAGAACCTAATGAACTATACTGCACCAAAATGCATCGGTGGAAGCTGGGCTTTAAGGATGACTTAGCAAAAAGTCCCTCCATGGAAACAACATCAGAATAGACAGAAGACCTACCTTCCTGTATGGATGGTGCCTGCAGCATTTGCTTATAGTAAGAGTAGTACAGTCCACACTCCGTCCGGAATGAGATCTCTCGCTCCACTTCCTGGAAGAAAAAGGAGGAATTTGGTGGTTTGAAAGCAAACACCACTGTTCTGTGTCATATGGAAAACAGATATCCTGGCAAGACATGACAGAAACAAGAGGTACAGCAGCAAAGCAGCTAATACGCTGGTAATCCTCAACAGAAACAATCAGACAGGTAACTCAGCTTTGGGGATGTGTTCCCCAGAGGCATCCTGTTTGCCATGCATGATTACTGCTTCAGGGCCGAGTAGGAAGACGGAGAAAACAAGCAGCTGCAGAGCATTAAGTCAGCCAGCATTCATTCATACTCTGTTTGGAAACAGATTTGAAGCTACGCTCAGCATAAAGACACAACAGACATTTATTTTATCAATCAGTTTCACGTTTAAAGTGAAATCTATCAAAGTATTTCTCCAGTATTACTGGTCTGAAGGATCAGAAATTCTGGTAGCTGCCTAAAGTCGAGCCATATTTTTGAGTTCAGGGATATTTTTTTTCCCAGAAATGACATAAGCTCACAAAAACAGCACCATAAAATGAACAAAGTTATTTCCACTCCCAGAAAAAAAGAAGCTGATACACTAAATACATGACTAATGGAAAAGACGGAAACACACTGTTATTTCACTTAAACTGTCAAAGCTGAAAAAGCCACAAACCCACCACGAAGCAAATGAGCTGAAGCCAAATCCTCCTGCAAGGACACAATGTGCTTCTGCTTATTCACTAAACTCACGGCACCAATTAAGGTGGGATGACGTACTCCGCTCAAGTTTAACAATCTCACCAATCGCCCAGCATTTCTCCACCTAGATGCTCTGAGAACACATTACTCATACCAGTATTGATGTTTTTTTAGTCCCAGTCCAGGTCCTGAGGACTATCTGCCCTGCATGTCTTACACGTGTTCCTACTCCAACTCACTGATTCAGGTTAACACACTTCCTCTGCAGAACCATTCATTTTATCCAGGAGTGGAAGTGTATCCTGTAACACATGCAGGGTTGTGGGTCCTCAAGACCAGGACTGACCAAAGAACACACCAGACGAAGAAACATGCTTCAATACAAGGAATATGGTTCATTTTCATTCACGTTTCGTGTCTTAAAATTTTCATATGTGTAGATTAATCATCATATTCCTTCCAACTGAGTTCTACTGCTGTCAGAATGTCAGCACTAGAGTCCCACAAGGTGCCATGAGGCCGCCTTTTGTTCACTTTATACAGAAATGATCGCAGAAAACCAAACAACTTCATTTTAAAGTTCTCCAACAACAACAGTTTGACCCTGCTGGATGCAGGTGACTGAACAGACATGGTCAGGTCATGGCATACGAAGCACGTCAATTTAAATACAGACAAAAACTAAAAAAACTATATTTAATGGTAGAGATGTCACATCCCACAACCAACCTTCTGTAGCCAATAAAACAAAGGAGCAAGTCAGCTGACTCTATCTGGGCCTCGACGCTTTTTGTTTTTTGCTTTGTAAGGTGGAATGGAAAACTAGAGCAGTGTTTCTTGGGCACCCCCTCCGTGCATGTGTTACAGGTATACTTTAACACACCGTACTCAAATTAATGGCTTATTATCAGGTTTTCATAGAACTTGGAAAGCAGTTAATCCGCATCAGGTGTACTGGAGCTGGTTGGAACTGAAACATGCAGGGAAGTGGACCAGGATTAAGAAACACTGAACTAGACTCTTTACATGCAAAACTGGCCCTAAGAGTCCTCTCTACCAAGACTAAACGCCCACTTATGGTCAACGCAGAATATGGATATGCTGACGCGCAGACATTATCGTCCATCTCCTGGATAGGGCGCATCTTGATGTCCCTTGATGCGCGAAACTGAACAATACCACCAGAAATCATAAGGCAGTGTTGAGTTGACATGCAACCAGCGAAAGGCACAAACCACAGAAGAAGAAGAAAATGAAACATGAAGAAAATTGGAAAAACACCAAAAGAAAGTATAACAGTGAGAAGCTTTATGGTTTTATTATTCTTTTACTTCTTCTGGTGTTTTTGGACATTGTAAGCAACTTTATATATTGCCGCTTTCGAACATTGTCAAATGCACAAGAGAGCTCTGAACCCAACACTGCCCTCTAGTGTCAACTATGACAATGTGAAAGTAGCATGGAAGTACGAGGGGGGCGACGTATGAAACAGACGCCCCCCATTTACTGACGTATAGTAGCATAAATGAGGCTTAAGATTGCAGGGTGCAAGGTCGAGCTGCACAATATATCGTATGAGTATTGTCATGACAACTTACATCTGTGCAATAGTCACATTGCAGGAGGCAAAGGAACTTTCTCATCAATTTGAAGGGTACCCACACATATCGAGGTAAAGAAAATTTACATTTGCACATGTCAGAACAAAACTTTACTCAAGTCCTGCAAAGGAGGCCATAAGAATAACTTAAATACACAAAAACGTAGTCGTAAAGTTCACAAAGAGGTGAGATCAGCGCAGATTGTCAACATGTTGGTGGGAGTGCAGCAGAACTTAAACTGCTGAAAATTCCTGTATTTTTCTTCATATTGTAACGTACACCACCAGTCAAAAGTTTGGACACACTTTACCATTAAATCCAGTAGGAAAGTGTGTCCAAACATTTGACTGGAAATGTATATCGCAGGGTCTGAAAAAAATTATCGCAATTTTTCCAATATCATGCAGCTGTAGTGCCTGGTTTGTTCCTCTTAGCTGAGTCATGGAGTTTACCTCCCTTCCAACGGGACCGGAAACGGATCGCTGGGATCACTGAAGGATGTCGGAACTCTTCTTCCTCCCACCCTCCATCACGCTGCTTCACGCCAACAATCCGATCCAACCGCCTTTAGATTTTACTGAATATTTCAGCTTCTTTCGACTCACCAAGACGTTTGCAACGAATTATTGTTAAATTATTTTTTTCTTTAATTCGTCATTTTAAAAGTTACACAACTGGTCATCCACTAATAAGTGGTGGAGGTGTGTTTGTCGTTTCTACTCAACTTAATGGAAATTTACTTCCTACCAGACATGCTTGCATTAAGAGTATTTATCCTTAACAACGCAGCTCTCAGCCAATGATGCACCGTCAGTACCGGATTGACTTGCAGGCGGCAGAAAGTCCTACTGTGAACTGAGATTGAACGCCTGAGGGGGCGGGGGCATGTCACTGACTGAACCCTTTGAACTCAGAGACTGTGCAGCTCATCAATAACGTGTTTTATTCCATCGTCAGACTGTATTGTTGATGATAATTGAAGAAAATAAGCCCAACCGTGAGCTGAGAGAACCACAGCAGATTCTCATGGATGGCGTTGACACACCAGGCCTGAGTCACAGCCAGCAGCCCTGCTAGCAACAGACCTGCTACCATGGAAACACGCTGTTGCCACGGCCACCAGGGTAGAATGTCTGAACCGGAAAAAGTACCGGATCGTCCAAGCAGACAGTCTCCAGGCCCCTCCTGCAGCACATTAGACCCCAACACGGTGTTTCTCCCCTGAGCTGATCCATCGTGTGAAAGACTCAAAGTCTTGCGTAGCTGGCTCAGCTTCCCTCTCTTACGAAACTCCATCACCTGGGAAAAAAGGGATTAACTGGATATCCTTGAATCCTTTGACGAGCTGGGTCCAGGTAGATAAACAGCATGATCCTGGGTTAATCTAAAGGAGTGATCCAAACCCATTAGTGAAATAAATGTCAGAGTCTACGTGGTTTCTTCTTTTCCTCTTCTTGAAGTCCTTCCAAATAAATTAAAAGCTTTTTAATCGCTTCAAGTTCCTTGCCAAAGGAAAAATGCAAAAGCTATCTCAGAGGGAATAAGCAGCCAGTTTCCCTCTCAATCCTCTTTGGAGTTTGCTCGAGGCAAAACAAGGCTTGGCTTTTCACCAGGAATTATGAGAAGATGACTAATCCTCAGTTTATATTAAGGTCAAAGAGGCATGGCCTCATGAACAAGTTCAGCCTGAAAGCTGGTTCACCCCCTCAGACAGCACCAACGCTCTCCTCATCTCTCTCCGTTAGCATTTCCTCCTCATAAATCTTTCAGTAACTCCAACCTCTGTGATGTGGTGCTTGAAGAATCCGAGGACGGTTCCCATCCAGGTCTGGCACTGCTTACACTTTCCCCTGCTTCACATCTTCCAAAGCAAGAATATGAACCAGACCCATGCCTTTCATGAATCCGATCAGACTTGCGAACACATCGATGACTAAAGTAATGCGGGAGAAAGCAGATGAACAACAGACGGAGCTGCAGAAGGGTCTGAACAACAGGACCGGCTGTGAACAACTGGAGCAGCCGGAGGGAGGGAGAGGAGGGAAAAAAGAAGTTGACTACGGGTGACCTCTTGTCTATAAAAACACACGTGCGTACAGGAAAAGAATAGGATGAGATGGGGGTGGGGAGCATGAGAGAACATGTTGGAACATCATTCGGAAAGCGTGGGGAACATTTGTTGGAGAGTCTGGTGTAAAGTTCTGAACACACGCCTGAAATAAACCCTGCTGGGCGCTGACATGAAGAGCCAGCTGCTTTAACAGCGGTGATAATGAGGGTTGTCGGACATTACCTCAGCAGCATGGTGACGAGAGGAATGGGAGTTTATCCGAAGCAAGCCCCCCCCTTCTGTTAAAACGGCCGCTTCTACCCAGGCAGACAATGCAGCGATAGCACCGTGGGTCGGGCAGCAGCAGTCGCAGAGGGTCAACATCACTTACAAATGATTTTCCAACAGCTTTTCCGTTGTGTTTGACACTTTGCAGACTGTGTGTCTGACAGGAAGGGGAGAGAAACAGTGAGAAACACTGGATCTCTGAGGACAGGAAAGGAAATTCATCCCAACCGGCAGAGAGAGAAACAGCCAGTAGTTTGAGGCAAAACCAGAGCCTACAACCTCAACACACCTTGTTCTTTGTCTTGTAAAAAATCCAACTCTTTTCTTTTTGTTAGTGGAACATGTGGCACTTACTGAGCATGTGCACACAACCCCCTTTAAGCCCCCACTAGCTGTTTGTTATTAACCTGAAACAAAAAGTGGATAGAGGTCATAGAGCCGGCGGTGAAGAAGAGTGATGGGAAGTACGGCTCTTTTCAGAGATTTGGCTCTTTTGACTTAGCTCCCTCAGTAGGATTGGGGTTGAGTTTTTTTCTTTTGTATATTCATTATATTTGTCCATTTTTTCAATAGAATATTTAGTAATATTTATCATTTTAATCAAATCTTTAAACAAAACAGCTGCAGATAGAATCACAGCAAACAAATTAGGTAGATAAAGAGCAGAGTCAGAACATTGTGTCACTTTAGATTCACTTATTACTCCGCTTCGCAGGTTGTGTCGTTTCCAGTGTTTATCTGTCTGCTTGTTAGCAACTTTAAGCAAAATGAACTGGATGAATTTTCATGATTTTTTTTCTAAAAAGGGGTTTAACTTGGATTCCTCAAAATTTTGGGTCTGATTCGGATCACTTTCTGGATCCAATATTTTTTTTTAATGGATTCTTTATCACCGCCAAGGTAAATTTTCAGTTCTCAACAAGTTTTACAAGATATCAAAAACATATCTGGATCACACCGAAACTCTGCATACTACCATCCAGAACAGGAAAAAACAGGGGATCTTTGGAATTTTTACCCATGCAAGAGAATAAATTCCGATATAAACATGCAACAAATGCTACAAAATAGCCAAGACACTGGATTCATTGCCAATGAATCCAATACTGTATGCATGTAAATGAATATAGAACTAGAACAGGGCTGTTAATCACTATCTGGAAGGAAATGCGCTGCTTAGCGGAGGTCTGCGCTTTCACAGTGCTTTTCCAGTTTCTCCAATTTTTCCTGACACTTTAAATGTGGCTTCCAGCTCTCTTTGTGGTCCTGGCCTGTAGCACTGCACTCCTTCTTTACAGAGTGGGATGATCTAGAGAAGCACAAAACTTCCTGAATATGTGCCGACAGGTTTCCTCTACAGTTCAAAGATGTACATAACAGATTAATGATGACTTCTGGCACAATTATCCCCATCGCTTTACCAGACACTGCCTTGGCACCAGTGCCCGAGCCTAACTTTAAACCAGCCGACGTGTTCAGACTAGAACTGGGCCACCAATGTGTGCCTGTTCGTGTGGGGATGATTGGCTGACCTGTGTTTCTCTACAGCACTTTGAGCTGCTGTGTATGAAAAGTGTTAAATAAATTGATTGATTTCACTGATGAAGATGGTAGGTTGCCTACAGACCCCTTACTGAAAATAAAGTTCAGACTGAGTCAATCAAAACCTGGATGCCACGTTGCCTAGCAACCAACTTGAAATTCACCTGGCTGTCTGAATATATTGTCTATACCGCTGCAATAAAGCCTTTTTTTAGGAGCAAATCTACGAGATGTTTATGTTTCCTTCCATGGAGTAAGATCTGTGGTTCACTTCGGTTCTGGTAATACTGGTGTAAACTGACTGGGTCACAAGAAACTAGAAGGGTTTCAAGAATCCAGAACCAGAACAGTGTCTGTCTGGAAGCTTCAGACCTCCATAACCCTCAGCAGGACAAAGTGGGCATAGCTGATCAACAGATAAATAGATGTGGAACTCTTTCTAAAGTTACAGCTCTAAATGCATGGATCATAATCATTGGTCAGCTTTGAAATTTCATCGTCTCAGTGGATGAAATCTTGAATTGTGGTCCAGTTCCATGAATAATTTATGTTTGTTTTTACACATGATGCCTAGAAATGAGAAGTAAAAGTTTAATTCAGCTGGATTTTGTTATGAAAGTCTTGCTTTGGCATCTATTTAAAGTTAAAAGCAGAGATCTCTTTGAAATGAATGAGGAGAGTCGTGTTCGTGTGCATCTGAACAGTTTTTCTACCAGGTTATGTAAAAACAGCAAGCTTAAACGCTGTTTGACAGCACCTGGAACCAGAATATTGTCTTTGGCAGAGGCTTTGATGCATTGTAAGAAGAAAACGACGCACATCCACATGCATGATACATCTGACAATGTTGTTTTTGTGGGAACATTTCAGGCAGCTGTTTGCCAGGCTCGTAAAGTAGCCTGAAGTTATTATTGATGAAAGCACTGCTCTACTTCTCTTCATAGAAAACAGCAGAAAGGCAGCAGCATAAGTACATGGGGAAGTTAAACAAGCTGAATGGTGGAGGTTCTGTTTGAGTCCTGGCCATGTTGCATCTTCCTCCCTCTCTCCTGTCCAGCAACCATCAAATAAAACTCACCTCTGCCAGAAAAATCTTCTTAAAAAGAAGTTTATGACCACAAACATTTTCCAAGAAGTTCTGCTTTAGCTGACCCACAAGGAATCCTGTGCAGCCTGGATGTGTGCGGCCGAGATGCAGTTCAGGCTTGTGTGAGAAACACATGAAACACCTGGCTGACAAGGTAATAGGTCAGTTTGTTTGACTCGTGTTCACAATGTGAAATGTTCACAAGTCTTCTGTTGCAAGTTCAAATTGAGTCTCGAGTCTCTCAGCTGTAACGAGTTATCTGCAAGGCGACGCCATTCTGTAGCTTCACCTTAGAGATGCCTGTCCCCTCTGGAAGGTTTCTTTGCTTTAATGAATTTGAAAATCATGTAAATGAATATTAAATTTATTCAGATTACTAACTATGCTCCTAACCCTAACCCTTCGATAATACATACATTAATCTATCTGGACTCAACTACTGCAGTTCAGGGCAATTTCTTTCTGAATGTAGCGAGCATGCTGTTGAACATCCACCCAGCAACGACACTGGCTGACAACAAAGAGAGAGAACCCGCTGCGCTTTACAGAGAAATGTCCAGCTGGTTAATTCCGACGCAGAAGATGAAGACTTTGACAGATTTGTTGAAAAGAAAAATAAAATAAAATTTTTAAAAATGTGTGTATTTTAAAATAAGAACCGGTACCATTTTAAATAAAGTTAATCCAAACTCACTGTTTTGCTTTTGTGACTTTGTTTTACTTTTGATTTAGCATGCACCCAACAACACGGTGCGCCTTATGTATGACCTAAAAACAAAAATAGACCGTAATTGAGGCTGCGCCTTCTAATGTAGTGCGCCTTGTGGCCTGTAAAATACGGTAATTACTTACTTTAATGTTATATTAATGTTACATCTGGGAAAGGGCAGCACATAAAACACACAGGAGATCAGACAGACAGAAGATCAGGGGGGAAAAAAAACATTAAAATCAGAAGATTGTGATCCCAAGTTGATTCTGAAGTCACTGGAAAGGCTTTAAGTGTGACTCGAGTCCAAGTCCCAGACTCGAGTCACCATCTCTGCTTTCTCTTCAGCTTGATACAGAAAGCAAAGCCCATTCTGTGATCAGGATAAATCTTGTAAATCAATATGTATCCAGATTTCCAGATGATGATCCAGAATTCTGCAGCCAGAGTCCTGACCAGAACCAGCAGGAGAGATCATATTTCTCCAGTTTTAGCTTCATTGGCTGCCTGTTAAATCTAGAATAGAATTTAAAATCCTTCTCCTTACATATAAAGCCCTCCACAACCAGGCACCACTATATATCAAAGACCTCATAGTTCCTTATATACCAAGTAGAGTACTTCGTTCCCAGACTGCAGGCTTACTTGTGGTTCCTAGAGTCTCAAAGAGCCGAGCAGGAGGCAGAGCCTTTGGTTATCAGGCCCCTCTCTTATGGAATAAGCTCCCAGTTAGTGTTAGGGAAGCAGACACCCTCCCCACCTTTAAGACTAGGCTGAAGACTTATCTTTTTGATAAGTCCTATAACTAGGGATGGTTAGCATCCCTTAGTTATGCTGCTATAGGTTTAGACTGCTGAGGGACATTTCCTGATACACTGAGCTTCTATTTCTCTCTTTTACCCCCCCAATAACAGTGTTGCATCATTAACATGTATGTCTCCTGTCTCAGCAGGTCTCTTTGGTCGGGAGTAGCAGTTCCTGTTATCTGTTGTCTTTCTGTCCTCTTCCCCCCACACAGCAGAGGCAGATGGCTGCTTGTCCTTGAGCCGGGTTCTGCCGGAGGTTTCCTCCCTGTTAAAAGGGAGTTTTTTCCTTCCCACTGTCGCCAGTGTGCTTGCTCAGGATGGGAGATTGAGTTGGACTCAACTCAATCTGTTGGTTTCCTTACATAGGCTGTTATGAATTGGCCTTCATTATGTTTTCCCCTCTGTCTGTAAAGCGTCTTGAGATGGCATTGCCGTGATTTGACGCTATATAAATAAAGTTTAATTGAATTGAATATGTAGTGAAGCATCTCTACCAAGGTGGTTGCTTTAGATTCATCCCACACTGCTCTGATTTAGCTCTTGTTTCATAGCTTAAAAAACAGTTTCCCCACAAACTGTGAAAGTCTAACTTTTAAGCAGACACAGTGAAATCTGAACTCAACAGCGCTGAGCCTTCAGCCTCTTAAATAACCATTTGCATATGCATTAGCTTAATGAGCTTTAAAGTAAATGAACTACTTTATCGAAATTAAACAAGTCTTTTATGAATTCCGAATTAACGTCCAATTTAAAATAATTGAGTCGGTAAACATGTGGAGGGCAAACAAGATGAATGTGTCATCAATGCTAATAAAAAACACAGAAAGAAAGTGTGACTTCCTCCCTTTTTCCAGCTGAAACTTTTGTCAACTTTAAAGCAGCATGACATCTATCTTCATCCTGTCTCTTCTCTGAATTCTTTCCACTCAGTAAAAGTCAGTCTGAAGTTGACTCCTATCTTTTCTTTTCCTTTGTGTCTTGCTTTCATTTTCCACTTTTAAAACTGCCCCCGACATTTCTATGATGAATCAGCCGTGGAGCGTGTCCAAAACGGCCAATGTGAGGAAATCAAGTGACAAACTCTGTTGGAGAAAAATGGAGCAGCTCCATAACAGAGCAGATTCCCATGAAGTCCGGCATGACCTTTGCAAATAATGCACCAGCTTTCATGTTTTAGTGACCTGACTGACATCTACAACAAAACACTGACCTAAAAAGGAAAGCAATGCACATCAAGCTGGCTTCATTTCATCCTCAGATTAAACTGCTCATCTCAGCCCAAAACAGTGTGTTCCTGGAGTTAAAGAAAGAAGGAAATGGCATCACATTGGGCCGAGCATGATGTCATGATACCACCCCACAAACTCCTAAAGTTAACCTGATGATGAAGCATGAGGTTGACTCAACAGGCATTAACATCAGTCCAGAGCAGTGTGTGGAAAAACCATCATCCCAGTTTGTTGATGGCCTGTTTCTGTCATGACTGCAGGTCAGTTCAGCAGACAGTGAAGACGTGTAGATGTGTAAGTTACCTTGAAGCCATGTTGTCTCTCGAGATAAGCAGTAATGTGGAATGTTTTAGCTAAATGCATAAAGCAGGATAGACTTTCCATCCGTACATTAATGATTCTTGCAGATGCATATCAGATCCTTGGAAATCCTCCTTATAAACTGTGCAGCCATCTTTGCAGCTTTGTAAGAAGCTTGTAAAAGATAAAAAGCTTCCATGTGTTTTTAACATTAACTGATTTTATTACAAACACAAACTCAGAGGAAATATTTGTGCTCAGTTGGTGACTGAGATGGTGGTTGATGTAGAAAACCACTGAACGCAGGCTTTACCATTGGACTGTGACATCATTATTCACCATAAATCTGTCAATATGTTCCAGCTGTAAACATCTAAAAGCCTGGAAAACAGTGGGAATCCATAACGTGACCACATTTGAATCAATTTATTTCTTTAAGCAATTTTTGAAGAATGAAAGAGGAAAACTAATGCAGCTGGGAATATGGCCCCCCGTGTTGTTGTTTATTATCTGTGATCCTCATTTACATCAAGCCATTTAGCTCCATACTGTGATCATGTGAAACACCAGGAGAGAAAAAAGAGAGAGAACACAACTCCACCGTGGGGATCTCGCTCGTCCTTTTTTACCGTCAGCTCAACTATGAAAAGGAAACATTATTCCGACCCTAACAGACCACTCAGCAGCAAGACGACGAGCCAGCAGGTGACAACATGAGGCATAAACTCCATGGAGACGAATACACTCAGAGATGCAGTGCGTTCTTCCGCCATGCCTCAAAGAAACCCCACAAAACTGATGAGCACAAGAGTCCCACATGTCTCTATCTCATCTGAACTGTTTCGCTGATGCGTGCACACAAATAAACATTTACACAACTTAGCATGAGCCGGTTCATTCCAGAGGAAATAATTACAATTAATAACATTAGTTTGTTGGAACTGATTGTTTGTGCTTAAAGAAAATACCTCCAAACAGAGCGAGAGATGATTATCCTTGGTTTTCTGTAATCACGTTTAGACTACTCTGACAGCGTTTTGACCTGTTTATAAAAGAAGCTACATGTTCGTCTTCAGGTGGTTCTGGATGCTGCTGCAATCTTTTAACAACACAAGAAGCAGACATCATCTAAGTCCTGTCCTGGCCTCTGATGCATGCTAGTTCTCACATTTAGAGTCCCATCCGGTCAAGCCCCAGCAAATATTACTGACCTGTAATCCACACGCCTTCTGGCAGTCTGAGGTCAAAGTCTGCTCGTGGTTCGGAAAAACCCAAGTCAAGCTTTTAAAGCCGTAGGCCTCAGATTGGAGATTGCTTTGCTGGCGTCTCTGCACTGTCTCAAGTCTTAAGAGATAAAAAGCAGCTAAAGACCCTTTTATTTGACAGGCTTTAACTTTTAAAAAAGACTTGATGAGATGTTTTTATGTTGTTTTGTTTATATTTGATTGATATATTTATTTCCTTTCTGTCTCTTTTTTTGCTCTTTCTTTGCCTACTCTACAGCACTTTTTGGCTTTCAACCTGTGGAAAGTGAAAGATACAGATGTGGACAAATCAGCTGGTACTTTCCAGTCAATGAAAGAAAAACTGGTCACAGAAATAACTTGAATCTGACAAAAGCAGTACTAAATAAAAATTCCAATGAAATTTAACCAATGAAAGTCAGACATTGGTTTTCAACCATGCTTCAACAGAATTATATTAAAAAAATAAACCCATGAAGCACCCCAGATGAGACTGTTACCAAAGGGACATGTTAATGCAAGGTGTGCGTCCACTAATTAGTATTACAAGTGTCTACAATCTTGTAACCAGTAAGTGGGCCTATATATAGGAGGTAGTCACGGTGCGGTTTGCTGACATGGTGTGGACCACACTCACTATGGACCAGAGGAAGCAAAGGAAAGGAGATTTGAAAGAAAACTAGACCGGCATGTTAAAGTTAAAGGCTATAAGAGCATCTCTTGATGTTCCTGTGACTACATTTTATTCAGAAATCTAGGATCCATATGACGGTTGCCGACATCCTTGAACGTCGCCGCAGGAGGAAAACTAATGACAAATCAAAGAGACGGATGATATGAATGGTAAAGAGCCCAGAAAGACTTCTAAAGAGATTAAAGGTTAACTTTAAGCTCAAGGAACATCAGTGTGATATCGCACCATCCGTCGTCGTTTGAGCCAAAGTGGACTTACTGGGAGACGACCAAGGAGGACGCCATTGTTGAAAAGAAATCATAAAAAGCCAGATTGGATTTTACTTGTTGACAAGCCATAAAGCTTCTGGGAGGATGTCCTACGTACAGATGAGACACAAATGGAACTTTTTGCCACATCAACCCCATGTTCACTGATGGAAAAATGAAGCGTATGAAGGAACGAGCACTGTCGCTACTGTGAAACATGGAGGAGGCTCTGTTATGTTCTGGGGCTGCTTTGCTGCATCAGGCACAGGGTGTCTTCAATCTGTGCAGGTACAATAAAATCTCAAGACTATCAAGGGGTTCTAGCAAGAAATGTGAAGGTAATGGGTCCTGCAACAGGACAATGAGCCAAAAACGGCTAAAAATACCCAAGAATGGCTCAGAGGAAAACATTGGACTATTCTAAAGAGGCCTTCTATGAGGCCTGACCTAAGTCCTTCTGAGCATCTTTGGAAGGAGCTGAGACATGGCATCTGGAAGAGACTCCTTCAAACATGAGACAACTGGAGCAGTTTGCTCATGAGGACTGGGACACAATAGAGGTGCAGAAGTCTCAGGAAACGTTTGATTGCAGGGATTGTCTTAAAAGGTTCATTCATTCATTCATTCATTATCCGAACCGCTTAGTCCGATTAAGGGTTGCGGGGAAGTTGGAGCCTATCCCAGTGGTCTTTGGGCAAGAGGCGGGGTACAGCCGGGACAAGTTGCCAGTCCATCGCAGAGCCTTAAAAGGTTGTGCAACAAAATACTAAGTTAAGGCTACCACCACTTTTGTCCAGGCCTGATTTGTGAGTTTATTTTTTAATATAATTCTGTTGAAGCATGGCTGAAAAGCAACGTCTGACTTTCATCAGTTAAATTATAAAGAATTTTTATCATTAATAATTTTGTCAGATTTAAGTTATTTCTGTGACCATTGTGAGTTTTTTTCTTCCACTGACCGAAGGGTAGCAACAGTTTTATCCATGTGTGTAAGTGTTCATTTACTCAGTGAAGTCGGAGAGAATGAGAAAGTGTTGCATTGACATCAGTGGTTCTCCTGAATCTTTCAGCAGGCAGCATCAGAGCTGCTGGCAGGAAAAAAGCAGAAATAAAAACTGACTGATAAAGACAGTTCAACAAGCTGCCTGCAGTAACTTCAAAAATAATTTCATCCCAGCTGCAATACAATCCGTTCCCAATGCTAATGTAGACATCCACTTTGAATTCATTGATTAGTTTCTCACTTTGTAGCAAAATATACTGAAATAAAAACTCCAGACTTATACTACATACATTTCTTTGTGCACTTAAGTTCCTGGGCAGACCAAGAGTTTAATTCTTAAAGATTCTCCTGTTTGCAAACTGCAGGAAGTCTGGAAGATCTCACGTCATTAACCAGCTTTTTATCAACTTTGCAGTTTCTCCAAATAAATTAAAACACTTCAGCTAATAATTTTCTTTCGTACGTTCTTTCTCGAAGTCTGAAGCAACATGATGAGTTTCTTTTACAAGCTGCTTGTAGCAACACAGAAACTGCTCTCCTGTCGCCTTTAAGGAGACACGACAGGTCTGGACGGTGGAAATGAGCTGATCTACGTTTTTCTGAACAAACCTTGATCAGGTTGAACTGTTCTCAGCGAGCTGGAAAGGCTTTTTGCTCATTGTTTATATGTATGGAAGTAAGGAGAAGCTTCGATCTTCAACAGACTGAAGCAGCAGAAAAGTAAACATTGATAACAGGACAAAGTATCGTCTCCCTCCACTGACAGAGCTGGAGTCTGTCAATAAAGTTGGGAAAACAAAACTTTTCTCATATTTCTCTCAGACTGATGGAAAAACCCACTTTCCACATGCAAAATATAAATTGCAATTAAACAGTCTGAAACCTGTAAAAACAAACTTTATTGTTCTCTTTTTGCTGCATCCATGTAAACATGTGGGTTGGAATCTATAATCACAATAGTTTTAATTGGATTGACGGAATATTTGCCAGTATAAATACAACTGCAGCCTCTGCAATCAGCAATCAGACTTGTTCTTGCAGCTGTGGGCGTTCATAATAATGCTTCTGTTCTTAAAACGCTCCTGATAACTACGGCATCCCAACATCTGACTGGTACGTAACCGGAAACGACAGAAAACTTCTCTAACTATATTCCTCCAACTGTAGTTGGCGGACTACTGGTGGTACTTCAGCTCCCTCTGGTGGTACGCTGAGCAGCTTTTCTATGTCAACTAAAGATGACACAGACTGCAAACATCGAGTTACTTAGAAATATTTTCACACTGTCAAATGAAAACCTGAATGTTGAGCCCTGAAATGACAGCAGCTTCAAGTGGCCGATACTTTTGGGCTGTGAAGACATTACATGACCGGATTGTCATTAAACTCGATCGTGGACTCAGATCGAGGTTAATGTTACAAAAACTAAAGGGAAGGTTGGATCGAGAATCAGATCTGAGGCTGAAGCTACATCTAATGATCCAGGTACCACAGGACTGTGATGGTCGGTAACGAGCTGCTCAACTTTTCCACTTTTCTTAAATCACCAAAAGTTGTTAAAACGTTGTTGCTGAACAGTTTTCCATTCAACGTTCTACTCGTCCATTTTGCCGGCAAATACCAAACCGACTTTATTCATAAAGTCCATTAAAACAACCACAGCTGACACAAAGTGATCCCTGTGGTAAAACCGTGATCATCTGCGCAGTGGGAAACCTTAGCTAGTCGATGCTACGGCGCTAAAGCAGTAGCATACTCTGCAGGAAGCAACAACTCTTGTTCTCGCAGACGGGCAACAACTCGCAGCTTGTTCTCGATGTATCAGCCGAACAGAAATTCTGCTTACAGGGCTTTGAGAAGCATCGTGCGATTGGTCAGACATTTGAGGTGGGCGTGGCTAACGGGGAAAAGCGTCAAATGCAAAGCGCGCTACTACGTTTCTGCTGGTACGACGTTGAACAGTTTTTATGGACAGCTGATTGGTGAGAAAGAACGAAAATGTTTAGAAACTGTGGCATTTAGAGACACAGACACCACCACGTGCACAACCCGCCATTCCACAGACGAAGTCTCTCATTAAAAATGACACAACTGGGCCAATTGGTCATTCCAGATAAAAGCACAGCCCACCGCCTTGTCTTGTCTCAGATTGGGCTTTTCGACCAAAGAAGTACCGGTGCTGGTGTCAGTGCTTAGGTGGTTCAGCTACGGTACTAGCAAAGAACCGGTTTTGGTTTAGACCCAGAGTCTGGTCAGTGCTGCGTTACTGCCGGCGGGTCTCCAAGAACAGAATTCAGGATCTGGAAATGTTGGTTTTTTTTGGGGTCGTTCGTTGCGTCCCAGCTCCTTTTTCTGGTCTCCAGAAATCTTTTGTAAAATTTGTTAAACTAATTTGAGGTAATATTATTGTTATTATTACTGCATTACTCCATCACTATGACTGAATATTTTAATCTTATAGATTATGACAGAATGAAGACATATTCCATAAACTAAGTCATTATTTGGTAGGATTATATATAAGATTATGCTTCTACCCGCTCCTTTTGAACCATTTGTCTTATGTTTTATTTCTCTTTTTTTTCTTTTTTTTTTTTTTTTTAGATTTGTCATTATGTTAAAAAAAAAACTTTCTAAGCCAAAGGGAAAAAAAAAAAAAAAAAAAAAAAATTTTCAACACTCAACACAGGTAACCTCGCAACCAGCTCTTGATGCACAAAACGTTAAGTGGTTCCAAATTCTGGCCCAACGAAGACATGGTGCCAGGATAGAACTGGTGCTCAGTCTGGCTCTGGCTCTTGAACCAGCTCTGTCAAAAAGCCCCCAGAGACTTCTTGTGGAGTCTGAATTGACCGAACCCAAAGGTCTTTTATCTTGTTCTTGCAGCATCGAGAACAAGAACAACTGTCGCTTCTTGCGGAGCACGTAACCAGCCTGAGAGACAGCTGAGAGGAAGGGACTCATTTGCCAGATATTGTGAAATGTAACTTTATTTGCTCTCATCAGGGCGACAACGTGACCAAAAAATAAAAAATATTCGGTCAGTCTCACAAACAGATCTTGTGCGCAAAGTCCTGCAGCTTAACAGAACTATTAGCAGCCTTTGGAAATGTTACAACGTGGTTGTTTTTTATATTCCTGTGTGGTCCGTTCGTTGCTTAAAGCAGTTTCTGACAGGTTGTTGCACTGATGTCTGACTGAAAAGCCTTAATATTCCCATGGTAGATACACCTATCGTTGGCTGCCGACCAGTGTCTAACATCATCAGTCCAGACATTCACGCCTCTGTTTGTGCCTGCAGATAAGCTGTCATTAGGTACAACACATTCACCGGCTGCTGGAAGCGTCTCTATGAGGACAGCAGCATGAGTGTGAGCAGACTGCTATAAATAACGACAAACCGCGACAATAAAGCAGAATATTTCTATAAAATCTCATCTGATCCATCTTTCATCGAACAATATCAAAGGGAGAAAAAGAGCTAAATAAGAGGATTTTTTTCTGAGTTTTGATCTGAACTTTGTGTCTGTGTTGTTCAGACTGTCCTGTGTGGACAGACAGGACAGGAGGACAACATGCAGCCAAGGAGTCGAACCGCCGACCTAACCACCCTGGTGACACCAACAGCAAGAAGCAAAGACTGCAGTGGTTCGGACCTTTACCTTGATGTTGGAGAACCACAAGTCGTTCTCGTGTAGCGTCGCGACGTAGATGCAGCACAGCAAGCCGAGACCGACAGAAACAGACCAGCCCACCGACGTCCAGATTATAGCCCCCCATGACCAGTCACCTGTCAGGACATCAGCACATCATCTGGCTGCGGCCACACTTAAATACATCAAACAGGCAACATCTACAGGCCTTTTGCATACATGTACAAACAAATAAAGACTAACAACAATAATTAACAATAATAAGAATAATAGTAATAATAATAATAATAACACCAATAGAAACAACATCAATAATAATAATAATAATAATAATAATGATAATAATAAATAACAATAATAATAGTACAAATAATAATAATAACACTAATAATAATAACAATAATAAAATAATAATAATAACAACAGTAATAATAATTATACAAATAATGATAACAACAACATAATAATAACAATAATAATTATAATAAACAACATCACTGATGGCTGAATTCCATTTAGCTGCTTTTCAGGGAGATCGTGTTGAGTAAACTGGCGATGAGGCAAGTTAAACTGGAAGTTGCTGTCCGACAGCATCAGCGATGAAGCTTGTCCACAGATGCAGAGTGGAGGGTGGAAGAGACTGCAGCCTTCACAGAGATGTTGCATTTAAAAACGGGCATGACAGCACGCGTTTCCGGCTGTCGCACTTGGACGATCGTATGGAACGTGACAGAAATACGGGGAGGAAGAAAACGCCGGGCTTCGGCTGCTTTCTCTTCCTACTTTCCTTTTGAGAGAAATGCTTTTTTCACAAAGTTCTGGACAGAGCAGGATGTGGTTTTCCCTCACCGTGGACAGGTGGGAGAAGAAACTTGCAACTTTAAGGCTTCATGATTGTAGATTTTTCATGTTTTTTATATTATTTGAGTTTTTTTTTCCATTTCAAAATGATAAAAAACAACTGCTGCTGTTTGCTGCCTCTGGTATACAATCTTCCTCTTTAGCCTCTTCACAAGTAAAATCAGGATGATGCTGTAAACTATGAGGGTCTAATCCAGTCCCTGAAAACCACTTTCCGGCAGGTTTTAGATGTTTTCCTGCTCCAACACACCTAATTCATATGAAAAGCATCAAACCAGCAGATCGTTGCCACTCAGAAACCTACAGGAAAGTGGTCCTACTGGACCAGAACTGCAAACCCCGGCCATAAGCCACCTCTCTGACTCAGCACCACGGATTTCATCACCAGCCAATCAAAATACGGGATTACTTAAATATCAACATATGACTGTAACGATACAAGTCGTGATATTTGATGTTACTTCTAAGAGTTTTAGACATAAATAAATAATTACGGCAGCACATAGGGCGCCTGAAGATGACGATGATGATGATGCTTCATTTGCACCATGTTCTTTTAATTAATCTGTCATCAATTTGTTTTATTTCAAACACATTTAATGTAATAATTTCCTTATTAATCTACACATTTTATTATTTCCTATATGTCTGCTTTATATTTTCCTTATAATAAAGATGTGAACGCACGCTGGTCTGTCCTGTTGGCAGCAACGTCACATCTCTACAGATAAACCAGTTTGAGGATAAATTAAACATTTAAGAACCCGTCCAGTACGTCATCATGGTACTTTTCAGCGTGGCACAACGTCTGGTTGCGGACAGAGACCACCAGGCCTCCTCCCTCTGTGATGGGGGAGAGAGACATCTGATTGGTTCTTTAGTCGTGGCGATGTAAAATGTGCGACTCGTGGTTTGACTTGTATTTTCTGACTTGCAGAATTAATCAGAGCTTGTAGATCTGATTTGTTCTCTCATCGCTCCGGTTTTAAATACGGAGACACGAGTCGCAACACTTGTGCTGCCGTTGTGTCAGCATGAAACACCAAACTGACTGAAATCCCAGGACATTTAGTCACATTAAGACAAAACCCAGTTATCCCAGCTTGTTGCAGGTGAGCTGCTCCTCCTGTCAGCAGGTTGGAGGAGGTAATGACATGGATGGATGTGTGACTGGTACCCGACCCGGCTTTGTGATCTGAAACAGGGCGGGGTGCTGGTGTGTGCGCTTCCAGACGTGTTTTTTAACCTCTGGACAGAAGTTGCTGAACGTAACCACCGAGGCAACGTGTAAAGGATGGGATCCACTGGGTGGCTCACTCACCCTGCCAGATCTTCTCTGGATGGTGATGGGTGCAACAGCTGGACTGCTGGGACTGAACTTCAGCAGCCTGGGATGCCTCCTTCCCCTTGCTGCCCTTCCTCTGGCGCAGGGCGCTCATGTCGACAAGCTGCAACCAAACAGGAGAGTCTGAGAATCCATGCAGATATGATTAACAGATAAATACACCCGACCACCACAGCAACCGCGACCGCCACCGCGAGCTGAGCCAAAGTAAAACACTTAGCCTCTGGTTAAGGCTGGACGCTGATCACTGGGACAGACAGATCACTGGGATGAACAGACCACTGGGATGGACATATCACTGGGATGGACAGATCACTGGGATGGACATATCACTGGGACAGACCACTGGGATGGACATATCACTGGGATGGACATATCACTGGGATGGACAGATCACTGGGACAGACCACTGGGATGGACATATCACTGGGATGGACAGATCACTGGGATGGACAGATCACTGGGATGGACATATCACTGGGATGAACAGACCACTGGGATGGACAGATCACTGGGATGGACATATCACTGGGATGGACAGATCACTGGGATGGACATATCACTGGGATGGACATATCACTGGGATGGACAGATCACTGGGATGGACATATCACTGGGATGGACAGATCACTGGGATGGACAGATAACTGGGATGGACAGATCACTGGGACAGACCACTGGGTTGGACAGATAACTGGGAAGAACAGATAACTGGGAAGGACAGATAACTGGGATGGACAGATCACTGGGATGGACAGATAACTGGGAAGAACAGATAACTGGGATGTAAAGATAACTGGGAAGGACAGATAACTGGGAAGAACAGATAACTGGGATGTAAAGATAACTGGAAAGGACAGATAACTGGGAAGGACAGATAACTTTGATGGAAAGATAACTGGGATGGACAGATAACTGGGAAGGACAGATAACTTTGATGTAAAGATAACTGGGAAGGACAGATAACTGGGAAGGACAGATAACTGGAAAGGACAGATAACTGGGAAGGACAGATAACTTTGATGGAAAGATAACTGGGATGGACAGGCCTGCTTGCAGCGGAACTTCCTGCTCACGTCAAACATGAACATCCGGCCACAGATCACCGGAAAATCACATTAATTCCATCAGATTTAAAGTGTGTGGGGGGGACGACATGGTAGCACGCGCAGTGACAACAGAGAAATACCACGAGGGGTGAAGAGGAGGATAGTGAGGAACAGAGCAGGATGAGGCTGGTCTGGACCGGGTCTGGACCTCTGGACCTGGTCTGCACGCACTAACAACCTCGTTTTGAATGAACGTGGATTTTACATAAAGCGCGCTCCCGTTACGGACGCGAGACTCTCAGTCCGTTTCGCAGCAACAAAGACGACGGTTGGAGCCGCGCGCGCGGCGCGGTCAGCAGCCTCACCGTCCTCACCGGGCAGGACGCTCCTCCACCTCCTCCTCCACCTCCCTCTCTGTGCCTCCCTGTCCGCCTCACCCGCTTATTATCCCCTCCAGTTCACATCCATCACCAGCAGCTTCTGCCGCACCGACTTTGACTGGAGACCGGAAGTGGCGGGGGATATCCTTCAGAGTAAAAGCATGGATAATGTATTGTCCAACTTTCTGGTTCAAACCAATAGCATGAAAGAAGGAACTGGTTTTAGAACTCGTTCCTCGAGGGGACACCTGACTTACACTGAATGGATCCAGCAGCCTATAAAGTTCTGTGCAATGACTGATTCATTTGAGTCAAGTGTGTTGGAGCAGGGATACATGGAAAACTTGCAGGATTGCGATTGAGATGGACTCCTCTGTTTTAGAACAAACGTATCTGTTTTTATTATTTACAATCGCATTTGTGGATGTTTTTATACGATTAATTGTAATTTGTATTATTTGACTTGTTTATCGGTTACATTAAAAATCAAACGCAGGTAGTGGAGGCTATTTCCACGTTTAAAAAAAACTGTCAATATGAAAACATAAAGAAGAAATAAAGAAGTAAAATAAAAAAAATTTAAAAAGGACTGAAATGCTGTGTGAAACATTTGCTTATTTTGCCCCTGTTTTGCCCCCTGCTATATTTATGGTTACTTGAAGAAGCCTCTGACTGAACACAACGCTGAGGTTTGCGTCTGATAGACAGTTTCTGATTTGCCTCATCTGTGAAGGACATTTCCACTGATATCAGACCACATTAGACCAGGTCCTGTTAAAACACCAGTAATATTTACACTCTTGAAATCTAGATTCAGTAAAACACAGTTCCTGCTTTGTAAAACCTTTATTCTATTTGTGAAAATGCAAATTGGGCTCATTTTAGGATGTCTTCATCATCTAGATCAGGTCTAGATCAAATACTACGACAAGCAAACTCTTTGTGGTCTAATGTGGTCTAATCTGGTCTAATGTGGTCTAATGTGGTCATGCGCCAGATAACTAGTGGTTAGCATGCAAGGCTTCTGTTGTCGTTCTGAGGATGCGACACACACATACGGTCTATGGACACACATCTGGGTGTGCCGTTTAAGTTTTACCTGACCTGACCTGACCTTTGGCCCACATATTACGCAGGTTACTAAAACAGCCTTCTTTCATTTACGTAATATAGACAAAATTAGGGACATTCTGTCTCAGAGTGATGCAGAAAAACTGGTTCATGCTGTTGTTACTTCAAGACTAGATTACTGTAACTCTCTATTACTGGGCTGTCCTAAATATGCCCTGAAAAGCCTTCAGCTAATCCAGAATTCTGCAGCCAGAGTCCTGACCAGAACCAGCAGGAGAGATCATATTTCTCCAGTTTTAGCTTCATTGGCTGCCTGTTGAATCTAGAATAGAATTTAAAATCCTTCTCCTTACATATAAAGCCCTCCACAACCAGACACCACTATATATCAAAGACCTCATAGTTCCTTATATACCAACCAGAATACTTCGTTCGCAGACTGCAGGCTTACTTGTGGTTCCTAGAGTCTCAAAGAACCGAGCAGAAGGCAGAGCCTTTGGTTATCAGGCCCCTCTCTTATGGAATAAGCTCCCAGTTAGTGTTAGGGAAGCAGACACCCTCCCCACCTTTAAGACTAGGCTGAAGACTTATCTTTTTGATAAATCCTATAGCTAGGGATGGTTAGCATCCCTTAGTTATGCTGCTATAGGTTTAGACTGCTGAGGGACATTTCCTGATACACTGAGCTTCTTTCTCTCTTTTATCCCCCCCCCCCAATAACAGTGTTGCATCATTAACATGTATGTCTCCTGTCTCAGCAGGTCTCCCTGGCCGGGAGTAGCAGTTCCTGTTATCTGTTGTCTTTCTGTCCTCTTCCCCCCACACAGCAGAGGCAGATGGCTGCCTGTCCTTGAGCCGGGTTCTGTCGGAGGTTTCCTCCCTGTTAAAAGGGAGTTTTTTCCTTCCCACTGTCGCCAGTGTGCTTGCTCAGGATGGGAGATTGAGTTGGACCCAACTCAATCTGTTGGTTTCCTTATATAGGCTGTTATGAATTGGCTTTTATTATATTTTCTTCTCTGTCTGTAAAGCGTCTTGAGATGACAATGCCGTGATATGACACTATATAAATAAAGTTTAAATGAATTGAATTGAATTGAATGAACAGAAATTCATATTTTGGACCTTTTCCGGTGGGGAACACCATGCTTGTGTCTTTTACAGATGCAGAAATAAATTGTGCTCTAACAGTTATGGAAGTGTGAAAATGACGGAGAGATACGCTGAATAAAGAGTCGTGGCTAACGTTCAGTCATATGATGGTAAATATGATAGAAAATACAGAATAAGTTTATTTGCTAAATTGAAACGACGGTGATGCAACACAACAGTAAACATGTCTGGAATCAGACTCTGGGCATCTTTAGATTGATTATGCTCAATAATCCAATAACCTTTACCGTCCTCTGAAGGCTCAGCTCAATAAGCAAGGCAGCACCATGAGGACTCGTCACAGTTTGCTTACTGTAATGGGCGTGAGGTTGAAGACGCCATCTTCTCCCTGCTTCAGAGATCTGGACCAGTCAGGAATCTCCGTGACGATCATGCGCTTTGATTTCTCAAGTGCTTTTAATAAAATTCAGCGGCTGTGTTTTGTGAGAAGCTCCATAAAAGCTTCTAGAAGAAAGGACAAAGCAGAAGCTGAGACCGTTTAGTGTCTGCACCAACATGGTGCAGATTCTCTGCTTTGCAGCATCAGAGACCAGCAGCAGCCACCCAGCCAGACTTTGACTTTAAATTAATTACTTGTTATTTCTAATTTTCCTTTCTTTTTGAGGGAAAAAAAAAAAAGCCTGAATACATCATCTATTCCCTCAGAGGACTAATTGTGAAGATTGGTAATAACTGAGTATTTTTCATTAAATTAAATTAACTTAATACAACAAAGCTGATCAGTACAGCCACAGCAAATCATTTCCTTTCATTCTGTCATGTTAAAGGTATTAGTTGAACATGTTTTTATGTCCTGAAAGAGCTGTTGAATCAGCTCTGATG
This sequence comes from Telmatherina bonti, assembly GCF_933228915.1. Lineage (NCBI taxonomy): Eukaryota > Metazoa > Chordata > Actinopteri > Atheriniformes > Telmatherinidae > Telmatherina > Telmatherina bonti. The sequence continues at coordinate 6,594,481 of NC_136619.1, read as the reverse complement.
CAATAGTTTAACATGTTGGGAAATGTGCATGTTGACTGAACGAGAACACTGACCTGTTTCTCAGCATCTGAAGTTCAGCTCAACGTCCTTATCTAACTGTTCATAGAGTGCAGCTCTGCTCTTTTTACCCTGTTTACAGATCAGCCCGAGTCACATGACGCCCAAGATTCACAGCGTTTGCAGGTTTTGTTAAGCGGTGTGCCTGATTTTTAAACAAGGACTTTTCTTTCAGCATCTATCTGGTCAGAACAGATCCAGCTCCATCCCTGCCTCAGATAGTGTTCAGCCTCGTCTCCTCATCTGGATCTGCGCCTCCTCTGATTCTTTCTCTCCTCCTGGTCTCCACTTTCAATCCACAAACAACCTCTAAACCACATTCCTGGAAACCACACTCATTACCTTCCAACCCCCTTGTTGCCATCCGGCCGGCTCACCTTGAAGATGATATGATGTGAACAGCTGATATTAAACTTATTATATTGGATATTTTCCCATCGTTATTAGACTTTCCTCCCGCTGCTCCTCTCCCACTCTAAAATAGTGGAGAGAAGATCTCTTTGAATTGTCTTCAAAGGGGGTGAGAAAGAGTGATGGAGTGTTATTGATGTGGGTCTGAATATAATTTTATATATATATATATATATATATGTTAAAATGATCCTGATGTGTGATGTATGATCAAAGAAAATTTGACATCTGTGTTGTTTCTTTTAACTCCAATCTTATAGAGGAATGAAAGTGGGGTTTTCTTTCTTTTTAGAAAGTATCTCACACAAATCTACATATTTAATGTGTGTATGATCATATAAATCTATACATACAGCAAAAAACTTTGATCTTAAATGCTTTGGTGCATATTGCAAGCTGAAACCTGTTCCAGTTCGTCAACTTCATGTGTCGTTTACTTCTCAGATTCTTGTGTTTCTTACCCAGTAACAGCACCTTCAGCGTTCACGAGTAGAAGAGACATTTTTACCACATGTATCTCTAAATAAACATAGTTTAGAGCTACAAAACCTTATTTCCTGATAAGATGATGATTAAGGTGGACTCAGAGGTAGGGAAGTGTATGTATGTAATTCTGTAAATTAGTGACTGGTAAAAGTTAGTTGACACATTGCAGCTGACGTCGACTTATTCAGATTGTTGGAGATGCCGTTCATATGTTGTGCAGTTGAATGTAAAAACAACAAAATAAAACTGAAATATCTCTTTCTATTAATATAAGAAGACTGTTGTCAGAGATGCTTTCAGTGACCAAGATGGCTAGTCTGTGCAATGTCCATTTCATATTAGGTGACTTTACATACGAGTTAGGAGAGCTAGCTTCAGCTACTGCTTAAGGATGATGTCTTCATACAAACATGTCTTTGTACAAATAATTCAGAAAATGAAGTGACCAGAGACAAATTGTGTAAAAAAAAACAACATTTTTATCAGCATTTGATTTGAAGATCTTGCTACAGAGATAGCAGCTGTTAGCTTAGCTTAGCTATCAGTCTCCAGCGGCAAAAGTTTCCTTTCCTTAAAATGCTGTATTTATCGAATCAATAAGCCAGCATCTGTGCTTTTAAAACCTATTAGACCTTCTTTTGCGTATGAAGGCTGGTTGTGTGTCAGGCAGATGTAATCTAAATGGCGTGGGAGTAAAAATACGGTAGCTTGTATGTCAGTGTTAGTTGGAAAACTTCCAATAAAGCTACATTATTTGTGTTGTATCCTTTCAGTTATTGGTTAAAATGAGAATTATCAATGAGCCTTACCTCATACCAGCCTCACTTTGGCGGGAATAAAGAAGAAGGTCCTTCATTATTGCAGCATTTTGACTGGAAACCAAAACTGCTCCCAGTACACCACAAAAAGTCACTAAAATCCATTATAAATCAATTTTACGCACTTAAAATTTCCTATTTTTGTAATTCTTGCACATTAAAAGGTAAGTACGTTTCTGGGGGAAATCTGTGTGATTCCCAGATTCCTCCTACAATCCAAAGGCATGTTTGGCCAGTTTGAGTTTCTAAAAGTGATTGTAGGTCTAATTGAATGTGCAGGTTTTCTGGTGGACTCGGAACAGTTCCAACCATACCAAAGCTGAGAGCAGCCATGCTAGCGTGTTGTTTTGACAGCGTTTTCTGGTGATAACAGTATAATTTTACTCCAATGCAGACTCACGAGGGGGTTGGCGCGAGAAGGCCTTGGCTGCCGACTGGAGAATGAGGCGGGGCTGGACGTCCAACCAGCCCCATCAACATTTTGATTGGTGACCATCGTTAACCCTAACCTCTGATACCCATTACCCATCTAACCACGCCCATTTGAGGACCAACCACGCCCATCTGACATCCAACCACGCCCAATATCCAGCCCAGCCCCATTCTCCAGGCTGCAGCTGGGGGTTATTGGATTGGAGCTGGTCCATCACAGAACCAACACAAAGAGACAAACATCAACCAGACTTTTAAGCAAAAATACCATGTGTTTATTCTTAAATTGTCTTTAAATGCTTTCAATGCTTGTTCCTTTTTGCTAATTTCTCATCATAAATCAAGCATACAGGGAAGCCAGGGTTTTTGGCTTTTACCATGAATGAAAATGTCCACCCAGAATTGCATTTTCTTTTAGACCCAGGGAGGGCTGCAGAGCTGCAGGTTGCAGAAAGTGTTGCTATGTCTGTTGCTTTTTATATTGTCATAATATAAATATTGTTTTTGTTCTGTAAATTTTCCAGCAAATCTCATCAGTCTCAGGTTGCAGTTTTTTTTTTCTTTGCTTATTTTCTAAAGCCTAACTGCTTATCTGTCTACCTACTTACTTTATAAAGCACTCCCTATTAGCTGTCCATGATAAGGCAATAACTATTGTTAGTGGAAGAGGAAATGTGAACGCAGCTGTTTCAGAAAATAACGTCACTGTCTTATTTTCTTTGGTTATGATAACTGGGTTTCTGCTGTTTGGTGTGTCGAAAATTCTGGAAGATCTGTGATAGACTAAGCCGAGCAACACTCATGCGGTGGTAGAGCTGGACTGGACTCCACAGTGGGTGAGAAACATAATGGAGAAGCTGATGGTTGGTTTGGTGGAAACTGACCCCCGATTCGACTGTTTGGGAGTCCGACTGAGACCACTAAGGACTTAAAGCTGAACCAAACAAAGCTCAGCTTATCTGGATCTGGCTCCCTGCACTGGCCTTGCAGGCTGGTTATCAAGTCTCCTGGAATGTTATGAACTCCGCTCTCAAGGCCGCATTTACATCAGGTAGCAGAGATGAACTGGGGGATAGTTTACAGACTCACTTACTGAACACACATACTCACACTCACTGTTACAGACACACTCTCCTATCTTATACCACCATCTCCAGACCTTACATGTGTTGTCTATCGTCTGAATTTGTGCTTATTTGTACATGAGGTGTTTTTTGCTCTGTCTCCCCAGCCCCAGACTGCGCCCCCATGAGGTACAGTCTGGTGGTATCTGTTTTTACCCTCTACCCTCCATCCTAATGCCCTTCTGTTCTTTTCTTTTGAAAGGCAGTGTCGGATAAAACCGGCTGTGAGGCCTCAGGACTGCCTGGCCTGTTATCTTGTGTTTGATTGTTTACATATAAATGTGTGTAAGCCATTTAATTAATTTAAAAAAAAAAATATCTGCACTAAATGTGAGCAAACAATGTAAATAAAGTGTCCTGGCCGCCTTTTCAAGCATGTGTTGGTGGAATATGCAGAAATGACTAAAGTGTGTATTAATCACTGTCTCTTTGGTTGTCTTCATTATGTGTTCACACTGCAGGGAGTGAAATAAGTCCTGCGTAGAAACACAACATCAGTCGGTCCCTCAACGTCCACTAAACTTCTTTCCTGAGCAACAAACAGGTCAAGTGGAAGAAGGCTGGCTGGCTCAGATGGAGAGCAGGGTCTGTGAGCATGGCCTGACATGAAAGACCGGGAGATTATCTGAGAGATCTCGGAACATAAATTGGCTGGACTGTTGGAGGGGAAAGACAGCTTGTTTTTGACCATCCATCCCTTCGTAGCTACAGCATGGTGTAAATCTGATCCGTCTTCCCTCCTCCTTCATTTCCTTTTTTAAAGTCTTCCTTAGCTCAGGAGGGAGACTGCAGGAAGTTGGCCCATTGCAGATAAGCATCGTGTCTCTCTCCCACTGCGCCCAATCGGGCCTCGCTTAGCTGGCATGGGATTGGAAATCCTCGTCCTTTTTACTCACTGTAACACAAAACAAGGTTCACAGAGCAAGAAAATCTGGGAATTAACCATTAAAGCTGGAAAGCAGACTAGTGTCCAGCCTCTTTTCATTCTTTACATGATGCCGTTGCTTTTTCCCAACCTGATTCCCCCTTTCACGCTGAGCCTTAAAGGGTTTAGGTCAAACACTCCCTCCTGTAAGGAAATGAAAAGATGATTTCTTCATGCTGGTGTGTTCAGGGTTTCATGTAAAAGTGAAATAGATTACAGAAAAAAAGACTTTTCTTTCAAAATAAAATGTGTGTGAAGTAATGAAAGGAAATGGAGAAGGTTCAAACCTGAAATGATTTCCAGCTACTTTTTGTAAGCAAGCTTATAAAAGCTCTGCTTTAACTACACTCAGATCCTTTTCCTCAACATTTAATAACATTTTCTTTCTTTTGTCATTCAAGACCTTTTTTTTTATCATTAAAACTTTATTTATATTTCTAATGTGATGCAGCACAGAAGTTGCAGTTTCAAAAAATCAACAGCACAAACAGGAAAAATAAAAAGAAAAGAAAAAATGTTTTCATCTTAAATCTTAAAAGTAAAAATCATTAGTTATAAAATCCACCTCAACTCAGCCACGCTGTCGGCCTCTTGCGAAGCCACCACAGTCTTGACCAATAAGAAAAGAAAAAGCAGCTACCTTTTGTTTTTATCGCAACAAGCTTTAATTTCCGCACATCTCAGCTGATAAAACCTGCAGAGGAACGTTCCTGCAGGTCTGGACACAGACCGCTTCCCTGTCTGCATCCTTTCTGGCTGATTTTTAGGGATGTTTGCATGTTACCAGCGTCCTCACCGAGAGGTCACATGACACGTGTGTGCAGCTCATCAATGCTCACTGTGGCAAGGTTTGCTGTCAGCGTAGTGTCCAGAGCATGGAGGCGCTATCAGGAGACGTCAGGGAGGCGTCTTGTGCTCCTTACAGATCAGACACCTGCAACAGGTCTGGCTGATGGTCATTGATGGTCTGGGGAGGCATTAGAGGCCCACCCAGACCTCCACACCCACCAGGAACTGGAATGAGATCCTCAGTCGCCTTGTCAGCCCACATGCTGCTGCAGAGGGACCGATGCAGGACAGTTCTCGGCCTCATGCGGCTCCAGTGTCTCAGTAAATCCTGCATGATGAAGGTGTTGATGTTCTGGAACAAACCTGAATCCAGTCCAGCTTTCTGGGACATCATATCTGGGTCCATCCACCAAAGACTCTCCAGGGCTGATGTCCTGATCCCTGTCTGGGAGGAGACCCTAAGGAGCATGCAGAGAGGAAGCAGGGGGTGCGTTCAGGCACGTGCACATGAGTAAAAACACTCTGAAGTGTCTTGAGGAGTTTCTGCAGAAGTCTAGTCAGTCTGTGATCTGAATCCAGACCTCGTGGATTTGATTTCCTCTCAACACATCCTGTATAAACAGCGAATCCAGTCTGCAGCCACACAAACACAAGATGTTTCTTCTTCTTTTATTACAGAAAATACAATAGCAAAGTGACGTAATACTGCCTTTGACGTTCCAAAAATAAATAAACACAAAGCAAGCGTCACGTTACAGTCCGACAGTCGCATGTTGAATCTACGTTACAAAATCTGATGAGCATAAAAAAATCCACAAATCAATCAGATCAGACATGTTTTATCTCCTCCAGCTCCTTTGGTTTCAATGCAAGCAGCTCATTTAGCTGCTCCTAGCTTAAAACCAACACTTCCCTTAAATAAACTGGCATAAGATGACAGGAAAAAGTCCAATTCAAACTTTATTTTTATTTTAACAAGATCATTAAAAATATATATCTTCTGAAGAACAGTCACTTTTGAGATTCTGCAGTATGTACACACACAAAAATAGTGTTGAACTTATGGTAGACGAAAGGGCTGTTTGGTTACATTTGCTCCCCAGAACTGCTTCATAATTTACAAAAGACAGAAGAAGAGGAGGAGGAGGAGGAAGAGGAAGAGGAGGATTTGAGGACAACCCTCTGAGGTGGCCGTCTGTTCTGCTTCAGTATCAGCAGCTCGTTTGTTTTGAGCTGGAATCAAAATATTGATCCGTTTCCGGACTAAAGTTTTGGCAGTGAAGTAAAAATACTAGTTTTCACAAAAATGAATACTTTGAACAAAAGGCACAAAAACTGGACATCTTTCAGCGTTCTGAACATGATGAGAGGCGAGGGCGATGATGTTCAGGCTCGCTGCAGGACATTCTGCAGTCTTTTACACATCCAAACATGTCGGCCGGTGCTGACACGCTTCTGCAATTTCTGACACCAAATTGGATCTCTGTCTGCAAAAATCCCTGCTGACCTACATGCACTACCCCCCCCCCCCCCCCCCCCTACAGGAAGGGACTGAGCCATGAGGAATCTGAAGTTTACCGCATCCTCTCGCTGTCTGAACAGAAGGGATTCGTTGTGCCGCCTCTCTGGAACGCTTCATTCCCTGAGAGCATCAGCGATTCCCAGTGGAGACAGGACCCTGGATGAAACTCATCATCTGACGCTGAACGACGACGTTTACGCACCGCGACGTGCCTCTAACCTGCGATGTCTGATAAAAGACTGATAAATATTCCCAGATTCTGTTGGTGGAGTTCCAGCAACCGAAGTGAAGCCAGAAGACCTGAACTGTGTCAACTGGAAAATACATTTTTATCAAATAAAGCTGATCATAGTTGTAAAAACCAAATATTTCTGAACCAGGCTGAGATATCTGGACGTTTATGTCCAGGTTGTGAAAAGAATAAAAGTTTTGTGTGTTTCTGGGTTACATGGAGGGACGGCGACGCCCCAAACAACCAAACACCAAAACCAAAAGAAGTCATAAAATTTGATTTTTTATGAAATATTTATATATTTTTCAGTATTTAATTAAGTCCTGCAATTTCTTTTTATTTTTTAACTACTTAATTTCTACTTCAGCAAGTTGGACACGGAAAATAATAAAAGCCACACTGGTTTTCTGGGCTGTATGAAATAGAAGGAGGTGCATAAAATAAAATAAGTGGGGGGGTCCTCCAGCAGGGGTTCTCCGGAGGGAACCCGGTTTCCTCCCACAGTCCAAAAACATACATTTTAAATCGACCGTTGAAGTTAATGGGAGGGAATGGCTGCATGCCGCTGATGTTTTCTGCCTCCCACCCCCTCCTAAACGGGACGGCTTCAGCCCCACCACGGCTCTGAATAATGTGGAGTGGGTTTAGAAATGAATGAAATGCTTTTACTCTCCCAATATAACCATTTAAATGCAGCTGCCAGTCTTTAACTCAACCAGACTTAAACTAGGATGCTGGAAGCAGGATGGAACAAAACGAGCAGGAATATTTCTGCATTGAGAGACTTCAGCAGGCCGTGATATGCAGCCTGCGTGGCTGCACATGCACTGGATCCTGTTATCAGTGATTTAACAACATTCCCGGGTCAATTAACCCAACGGCGGGCGTAGCCAAGAGGCCAGCTTCACCAGAGTTTACTGGTTAAAAAGCCGGAGCTGGAAACGGCAGTTTGATAGAAGAGGAAAACAGGAATCTGAAAACAACAACAGGTGAGGTTAAAGGTCATTAAAAAAAAGAAAAAGAAAAAAACATCAAAAGCAAAACTAATCAGAGATGCAAAGTGTCAAAAGCAACGAAGAAAAAAAAGATGAAAAAAAAAAAAAAAAAAAAAGTTTAACTCCCTAAAAGTTCATCAATGTTTCCACATTTGCTTTCATTTGGTTTTTGTTTATATCTTCCTATTAATGGTTGAACGATTTCCTTTTATATTTCCTAATATTTAAAGCTGTTTTACTTTTGTTTGTTCCTGGTGACATCGCATGGTGACATTAGGTCGCACGAATGTCTCCGCAGACGATGAAACACATGAACACGACGGTAAATCTGCACGTTTCCCATGTGGCCATTGTTCAAACGCACCGGAGCGAACCACATGCAGCATTACTTTGTCTTTGTTCAAACTTTATTTTCATTTCTCTGGAGACAAAAGTCTTGTTCAGACGTCATGAAATGAAAAATAATGAAAAATACTTTATTTCATGACGTCTGAACAGGACTTTCATCCCAGTGTTGTTGGCACAAATGAAAGGCAGCAAAAGAAGCTCTAAAATTAACCCGAAACAAACTAAAAAGCATCTTTTAAGGCTCACTCTGTTTGACAAAAGAGGGTTTTAGGTTGGTTGGACTGGTTTTAACCCCTGCTACGAGTTAAATCCATTAGAGCCAACAGACGGTGGAAATGTCAGCTTTTTATCCACGTTAAACCTTCACACATGGATTTCATCCATAATATTTCCATATAGGTCTGAAAATTAAAGTCAGGCATTAATTACTGAGCATGGTAATTAGATTTGAAGTATGTTAAAGGTCCCATATTATGCAAAATTCCCTCCCTAAAAGGTTTTCCAACATGTGTCTCTGCAGCCGGTGCGAGGAAACGGTCACCTCTCTCGCTCGCATGCAAACCTGTGTTCAGACAGGTGAGCCTGACATCCTGCGCTTTGTCACCTCAAGAGGGGAAATAAGGGCTGAGCCTGCCCTGTAACATCCCCGAGTGGGAAACAGGGAAAGCCACACACGTCCTCGACCCGAGAGGGGCGTGGCCAGACACAGAAACAGCTCGATGGAACGGCTGAAATGAACGATGGAGGCTGAATTTGGGGAAAAACAACATTGTTGGATGACTGAAACCCGGATGAAACTGTTGAAACAAATGTAAAATATGGGACCTTTAAATCCAGCGATCCAACAGCCAATAAAGTTCTTCACAATGACGGGTTAGTTTGAGTCAGGTGTGTTGGAGCAGGGAGACATGGAAAGCCTGCAGGAATGTGGCCCTGGAGGACCGGAGCGGGACACCCTGCCTGCTTACAGACAGACGCCTTTACTTCCAGGGTCAACGCTACATTTATCTCAGAGTGTTTCAACGCGAACGTTTGGGTAAAACGCCAACCCGGTAATGCTGCGTTTAATTTGTGTGGGACGTTTCAGCTCTGAGCTGGGAGAGAACAAACACGAGCCGACACTTTTAGCTAACTGGAACGTACCATGTGACCTCTGAGAAGCACGGGTCTAGCGGTACATCCATTCAGTGGTCAAGAAGCCGAAACATTGATCCAAAAGTCAGGATCAAACTTTGATTACATGCTGGGAGCATTTCCACCCTGACCCACACGCAGACAACGTCGGGTTTCATTACAACTCTTTACGTGTCTGAGCTCAGGAATAAAATGACACAAGCGATCGTGTTAAATCCGTGTCGTATTGATCGCCGGCTCCTGAACCAGATAGTTGTGTTATCAGGACAAATGAAATGGAACAGATAATACGATACGACGATCCAGACCCCACTTTACATCCAGGACTCTGCTGCTCCTGCGGCTGCATGTGGCCAGTAAGCTCTGCTGGTCTCTGCAGACCGCCTCCATCACCAAGGCGGCTCGTCTGCAGCTGATCGGCGGCTGAATGGAGCCAGTCGACAGCGTGCTAAGCAGCATGAGGAGCGAGGCCAAAGGGTCATCGGGGTGGCGTAACGTTGCCTGTTAGGACCTGGAGGGTTGTATGGACCCCACACAGGAGTCCAGGAGGTCCCGCAGCCTGACATGTAAACTGGTTCAGGACCAGTTTCCTTCACCTCATTCTGTCTTTCACACAGAAAGTCTGTAAATAAGTGCAAAAACTTTTCACCTGTGCAACATTTACTTGTTTATTTTCCTGTTTAACGCTCACACATTCCTTCACCGTGTTTTATCTCATGTTGTTTTTATTTATTTATTGATGTTTTTATTGTCGACCCTCCATTGTTTTTTCTTTCTGTTGAGCATCCCTGCACTGCTGAAGCTAAACTTTTGCCAGAGTCCGCTCCAGATCTGGCCAATCACCGGCCAGCTGGTGCCAGACGAGCCAATGAGGAGCAGGCAGCAGAACAACAGGCTGGATTGTTGGACCTCCTCCTACCTCTCCGTCTGGGGATGTGTGTCCCCTCCATCTAAAGAACAACTGACCCCTTTCTGCTCCATTTACCGGCTTTATAAGGTCGGGGAGCCGCAGAGGCACTTTGGGGTTTCTACGGCGACTGTGAGGGACCAACAACAACAATTACATTTTAGACTCTTTCTCCATTTTCAGACGTCAGGATTCAGTTTCCTCCATGTTCTGCCGTTCATTTTCTCTATTTCGCACCGGGAAGCAACAAAGCAAAACCACGCCGAAGCCCTCGTTGATTAAAGCCTCCATTTGTTACCAATCCCCTGTGCTGAGTGGAGTTTCTTCATATCAGGTAATCAGATTATACCCCTGCCTCCGCTCCACCCGCCAAGAAGACCTCCGACACGTTCGGCTGGGACAACAAACAGAGTTTGAACTTCAAGACCTTTATAAAAACATCACAACAGAAACAGGAAATGATATAAAAATACATTAAAACTCTTAAAATGAGCCTAGCACCACAATCACTGGTATGAAATAACTTGGCACCATGCGATGAAAATGACAGCACCAACAATGCCAAATTCCCTTTTTTATCAACATGTTTCCCCGCAACGCCTCCGTCAGCTCCTCCTCTGCCGTGGTCCGCTTCCACTCCTCCGTCCAGAAGCTCCTAACCAGCTTCCACTCCTCCGTCCAGAAGCTCCTAACCAGCTTCCACTCCTCCGTCCAGAAGCTCCTAACCAGCTTCCACTCCTCCGTCCAGAAGCTCCTAACAGGTAAACCTGCACGTGACTGAAGATGCTTCTCTAAGACGAGCGGAAACTAGCAGGCAGAATAAAACGGGTAAATATGAGGTTGTATCCATGCTGCGAAGCGTTCCTTCAGGCATCGGTGAGTTTGTTCCTTCATTACTGGGAATTAAATAGATTAAATATTACAGTAGCAAATAAAAAGCTGCCTTAAACTCAGGATTACACAAGTAAAAGTGGAGGTTTTCTGTCAGTCTGCGGAGGGAGCGTGTGCTTTGGTGAGGTACGAGCTGCTGCGGGGGGGGACTTGGGTCGAAGCTTTTAGGTGTAAAAAAAAAAACCCAGCCCTCTGAGGTAAAGAAGCTTCATGAAATGGTTGTCAGTGTTAACATGAGGGGGGGGGGTTCTCACTCTGCCGCCTGCAGGCCTGGCTGGGCTCCTGGCTGCTGCTCCTTGTTGAGGATGATGCTGATGATGTCGCCCTCGTGCTCCTTCATGTGCTCCATCAGACGCTCCTTGCTGGTGGACTCGAAGCCGCAGATGCAGCAGCAGAACAGGAGCACGCAGTACTCCATGCCCGGACCCGACAGCGCTAACGGACTGGGTTTCGGGTGGCTCTGGGGCTCTGTGGGGTCCTGGGGGCTGGGGGACTCCCTGGACCACTGTGAAGGCTCTGCAGGAGGCGTGTGAAGGTCCGCTGTGCTGTCAGCAGACATCGCAGCTTTGGTTGCTGGCGTGGTGGTCAGGTGGGCTTCCACTGGGCGTTTCGCTTTGTCCTGAGAGCGGGGCGGCGCCACCGGACCCTCGGCCGCCGACTCCAGGACAGCAGACGGCTTCAGAGGAGCTCTGAGGAGAAAGCCAGACGGAGAAGTTTAAAGGTGTGAGGCAGGCTGATGTGACTGACGTGGGTACGTACAGCTTCCCGTGTTTCTCTTCTCATCTTTATCTAATTCACCAGCACCATACTGGTTCACCTCCCAGTAAACCAGGATGCTCCCAGTCTGCAAACACTCACACGCAACAGGCCTGATTTCACGACTCGCTTTTGAACCTGCAAACACACCGATGTGCCGGCAGTTCTGCGTCTTCTCCACGTCTTAAATCTGACTCAAACACCTTTAATCTGTTTAAACACATCCAAGCCCACTGAGTAATTAATGCCAATCTTGCCCTAGCAAACTGGGACCAGTTCATGTCTCTGCAAACATGTTATGAAAGGCACATATACATTAACAAACAAAGCATCCTATAATAAAGACATTCATATGAGCCTACAGTAAAGTTGTAGCTAAGGTTCTGTCAGTCTCATTCGATAGAAAACAAAGAGGAATCTCTGTATGTCAGGGCTCAGCTGAGGGAAGAGATGTGGCACGATGTGGGAAACTCACCAAACTACAAAACAAAAAATTTGCTCTAAAACAGTGTTTTTCAACCTTTTTTGAGCCAAAGCACACTTTTTTTTTTCCACTGAAAAATCACAAGGCACACCAAACCAAAATGTTTTTTTTTTTTAAAAGTCTATATTATTAATATAAAGTCCATGAAGTCAGAGCTTCTTACATAGAAATCAGACAAACACAAGAAAAAGGAATGTTATTATCTTTCACTGGGGCCTGTTTGGATGAAGACAGAGCTGCTTTTTAGACCAATGAGGTGAAATTGGATCATTTCTCACGGCACACTAGTGAGCCACGACACAGTGGTTGAAAAGCACTGATCAGAGCCGAATCAGAAACTTCATAACACTAAAAAATTAAAAGTAAACACAAAGTTCAACAATCACGTTGGAGACAGTAACCACGTTATCAGACCACACACACACATTTATGGAAGTGTGAGAAAATAAAGGGTCAATCTGGAGGATTCACTCGGCTGTCATTGTGACACCCTGATCTGGTCTTGTGTTATTTCTGGCATATCTGAGGAAAACTGCGCACGTAAAAGATCCAAATCTGCTAAAGATTCTCCTTCTGGCTGCACAGGAAGCCAGGCAGTGTGTCGGAGAAGATTTCTGAACCATGGAAAGACTTCCGAGCTGAACCCACCAGAAGCAAATCTAACAAGGAACTGGGACGACTGGTTTTACATAAGACAGGAAAAGCCGACGATTAATTTTTAACTTTAAAACTCACAAACATGGTTGTGTTTAATTTTAGTTTTACGTCACATTTTCCCACGTTCAACAGAAGAGAACAAGCAGGTAAAACAAGATCTTCTGTCATTTTCGCTGTTCCTTTTACAAAAACAACAAAAAAAGAACTTCATTTATAAAAGCCACATTTATCTGTTTACAAGACTTTAGATTTTTCATAAATGAGCAGGACGTTAAAATTATGTGTAATTTGTTACGAGGAATTGGAGATAAGCGACAGCTTCTCATCACTGAAAGTAAATTTACATGATTCCAACTTTGTTCATCTGGAAACAATAAAGCAGTAGAGAGTCTGTACGCAAACACTATATTCAATATACATATATTTTGTAAATATATATACAATATATATTTACAAAATATACCATAAATGTTCTACTGCAACTAAATACAGTGCAATACAACAATCATAAATCTGTCTGATCCTGTTTTACAACCTGATAAAAAAAACAAACAACAAAAAGAAAATGACAAAAAAGTGAATTTAAAGCTAAAACTGGCAGCATTTTACGTGATAGAAACTAACAACTGGACTTTTCATAGCAACACAGAGCTGCTTTTTTATTGGCAGGGTTGCACATGAGTGCACACAGAAGGTCTGGTTTACAGATGCTGCAATGCACAACAACCAACAACAACAACAACAACAACAGAAGTGAGTTTCATTGTCAGTGTTCAGAAATATATGATATACTTGTCAAACTAGGGTTACACCAAAAGGTTTCAGCTGGACTTTGGCATCACAGCAATGATGTTACACTAAGGTGAGACTTCCTGTGAGGCTTCATGCAAACCTTCATGTGAAGCTTTACCTGAAGTCACCTGTCTAGTGTAGAAGCAGATGCTTATGCTTAGCCTATCCTTGTGAATAGAAAAGATAAGCTGTGTTGACCTTTGTAGCCTGATGCACAGCATGCTGACTGAAAACCAGCGAGTGCACCCAGATGCTATGTTCCTATAAAGCTGATCGGAATCAGACAAGATAAAACCTCTGCCGAGTGGACAATTTGAAGTACAGAGGTGTTCTCCTCAACAGTAAACTGGACCGGTCACTCCACACAGATACTGTGTACAAGAAAGACCAGAGTCGTCTCCACCTTTTGAGGAGACGAAGGTCCTTCGGAGTATGCAGGCTGATGTTCAGGACATTTTATGACTCTGCTGTCCTCAATGCTGTTGTCTGCAGGGGGAGAGAGCAGCACTGACTGGGATAGGAAGAGACATGGTCAGAAAGGCCAGCTCTGTCCTGGGCTGCTCACTGGTCTCTGTGGAGGAGGTGAGATGTTGACCAGATATGCAGCCATCATGGACAACACCTCTCATCTGCAGCACCAGACTGTAGAGAGGCTGAGCAGCTCCATCAGCAGCAGACTGTGTGGGACGGAGCGCTGCCGCAGGTCCTTCATTCCCACTGCTGTCAGACTGAACAGCTCATCTGTACAGTCATAATATTATGTACTACTTATTTATATTTCACTGTGCAATGCCACCGTTATCACTACCTACATAGTCATACTTTGTTTCATATCCCACCATCACCATGTAAATATGTATATAGCCGTGAGGTTGCTTTTAATTACACTTTAATTTTATATATATATATATATATATATATATATATATATATATATATATATATATATATATATATATAAATAAATGTATATTTGTTGTGATGCATGTTCTTTCTTCCTGTTTGCTTCCTGCACTTTATTCTGTAAAAGCTGCTGTAAAAAGTGAATTTCTCCGTTAAATAAAGTCTAAGTCTAAAGAGTCCTTTGATGGGGGCCAGAATGCACTGCCTACTTTCAGCGTGTGTTGTAAGTGGTGTTAGAAGGACTTTAGTTATGTTTCTATGAACCAATGTTTTTTCTTGGGCCTGTAAAGCATTTTTGTTCCCAAAAAAAGAAAGAAAACAGAAACCCAAACAACTGAGGCTGGGTTCATGTCTTACCGGCTGCTTTGGGAGATGGCCTCATTAATAGCTTTGTTAACTTGCTCGTAGTTGTAGTTCTGGTCTCCAGCATGTTTCCACATGTGGGATTTCAGCGACGGGGGATGACTGCACACATAACCACAAAGGGAGCACCTGGAAGAGAAGAGGAGGGGAAAAAGAGGAGAGTGAGAAGAAAGATGAGCAAGAGAGTGAAAGCGGATAATGTTGAAGTTGATTTAATATGTGTGCAGAGGTTCTTCTAATCCCTCTCCCACTCTCCATCAAGTGGAATCATCCTGACTCAACACTCCACATGGGCCACTGAGCTTTAGAGACGGTACAAAGCGAGGAGAGGGGATTTACAGCAAATGGCTCAAGTCATCTGTCAAGATTTAAACAATTATAGTTGATGCTGTTGAGCACCATTCATACCTTCAATTACAAATAAAGAAAAAAGTCATAAAAACAAACAAGTTTAAAGATAAAATCATCCAAAACAGTCTGGGTTGTGATCATAGACCGTATATGAAAGATGGATGGAGCCTCTGGTGGTTAAAAGTGAAGCCTATGCAGAAGTGCATAAAACTGCAGTTCCCCTTTCATCCACTAGGGGCTGCAAAGCAGAGCGAATCCCCATAGACTCCCATGTTAAAAAGACCAACTTCACAGCAGAAATAAACATGTTTACAGCCTGGTTCAAAAATCCATTTTAGGTTTAATAGGTCAGGTTTACCTTCATGACAACTGTGGGGGGAGTTAATTTTTTCTAACTCGCCTGTTTAAAAGTAATTTAATCTCGAAATTCTTCATATTTAGGGGCGTGTTCATTTGATTGACAGGGAACTGATCTCCTGCTTCAAGTAAGAAGAACGTCGAGATTGCTCGATGTCAATCATCCACCATGACACTCACAGCGCCCCTCTGAGCTCCACCGCTTTGCCCATATTTGTATTTTTCGGGTGAGACGACACGCATCCCCCTGCTAAGATGGCGATTGTAGGAGCCGCCCACCAAGCATCAATTCAGCTCTTCAGAAACTGACGGGTGACGTCACGGAGGCTCCGCCCACCTCCCTATATACAGTCTATGGTTGTGATGCACATTGATAAGAGAAGTAGTTGTTTATGCCTACTGAGCTACAATAGATTTTTGGGCCCGTTTCTTCTTATTGTTATTTATTCCTCTGTCAAGTAAACCTTAATTCCTAATGAAAATTTCGATTTGGAATTAAACGCGTGATGACGTTTTACCTCCCGTGTTCGGTGGTCTATCTTTCTTCTCCTTCTCAGTTGCTGCAGAAAGTGAAGTAGTATGCTGGTGTTGAGCTGCTACTTCACATTTATAATAAAAAGAGTGACAAAACTGGTATCTATGTAGTTTTTAAAAGTTAAGGCTGAAAAGACGAGAAGCAGGGAGCCAACTTTGTTTATTTCCAGTACACTTCATACGTCACGTGCACCCTCTGTCCAATCAGAACCCTTCCCAACCTGCCGCTCCAAAGAGGAATTAAGTGAGGACGTGTTTCATGCAAACCTTCATTCAGAATTATCTTCAAGAGGTAAGTGAGAGAGGCGCGGCAGGTAAGTGAGAGAGGCGCAGGTAAGTGATGTGGCAGTGACGTAAATTTTGCGAGACGGCAGATTTAGTCAAGGCGCGTGAAAACAAATATTCATTCTACATCATATTCTTGCCAATATAATCTTAAAACTGTTTCTGGAAGCAAATAATTAAAAAGTCTTATTCAAGGTAAACTCTGGAGCAAAGCGAGGAGGATCTCACCAGCTTGTCGGAGTTTATTGACGAGTGTTTCCACCGCATCGTCATGGGCAAGCCAAGCCAAACACCGACTCCGTCTGCGCCCAGATCCGCTTCAACCTCCAAGAGAAGCCGGAAAGAAGACTCACCCGGAGCGACGTCCTCTAACGGGGACGACACCTCGGACATCCTGATGTCCATTGACAAAAATCTCGCCAGCTTCGACGCTCGTCTGGGCCTGTTGGAAGTTCTCCACCGGGAGTTTCAGTCGCTGCGGGAGTCGCTGGAATTCAGCCAAAAGCAGGTGGAGTCTCTGGCCGCAGAGAACGCCAGCCTCAGGGAGACGGTGACTTCTCTCAACGAGGGGATGACCCGACTCACAGAGGAAAATAAAAAAAATAAAGGAAACGGTGATCGATCTCCAGGCGCGCAGCATGAGGGACAACCTGGTCTTTGCAGGAATCCCGGAGCAACAAGAAGAGGATCCAGAGCAAACAATCAGATCCTTTATCCAAACCAAGCTGAAGCTACCCGAAGACGCGGTGAGGAACATCTCATTTCACCGAGTTCATCGCTTAGGTGGGAAAAGACCGGACAGCCGCAGACCCAGACCGATTGTAGCCAAGTTCGTGAGCTACAAGCAGAAAGAGCAGGTGAGGGATCGAGGTCCGGAACTCCGCGGGACCGATTTTAGTGTAAATAATCAGTTTCCCAAAGAGATTCTGGAGAGACGCAGGGTCCTGTTTCCCATCCGGAAGAAGCTCAGAGACGAAGGATCCCGTGCAGTCATCGCGGTGGACAAATTGTTCGTCAATGGACAGCTTTACCGTGACAAAAATACCACCCCCTGGCTCTACTAACCTCAGGTAATATCTATCACTCATACAGCTAATTATTGTTCAATTTACATGTTAATCTGCTATAAGCACATTAATTATGGTAATTCAGAACTGTACATTTACTGCCAGTCTTTGTAAATTTGCTGTTGTTGTTGCTTTCGTTTTGTTCTGTTTTTGTTTTTTGCCCCCCCCCTTTAGGGCTTTTGTTTTTGCTCTTTTGTTTGTGCTATTTCTTTTTATGTGTAGTTGTAGTTGTTTGCTTTTCTCACTCCTTTCCTTTCTAGCTGCTCTTTCATTCTATTATGCCATAACAACAATAATAGGTAGGGTACGCACGTACATCCACATGACACAGACACTAAATGTCATGCACATAACACACCTACAACACAGAGCACGTTTAATCACATCAACACTCACCCCCAACTCTCACACACACTCTAAGCATGTGGACAGACATATAGGAACATTGTACACACAGATGAATTTATATACGCACACAATCTACACACAGCATGCATGCATTAATGTGGGCTTGCACACACACAAACACACACATACTTTTATAGAAACACTTCAGTAGCTTGAGCATGACCACCCTGAGGTTTGTTACGTGGAATATACGAGGAGCTGGTTCCAGGGAGAAGAGGTTGAAGGTGTTTAGCAGATTGAATGATCTACAGGCAGACATTGTCCTGCTACAGGAGACTCATTTATTAAAAACAACAGCTAACGTACTCTCTACAGTACAGTTCCCTCACGTGTACTCGGCCTGCTTCAACTCAAGACAAAGAGGAGTAGCCATTCTGATAAACAGGAAAATTCATTTTACTGCTAATAATATAATTTTAGACCCAGGTGGAAGATTCATAATAATGACATTATCTATCCTAAACATGAAGTTATGCATTGCAAATATTTATGGCCCAAACACTGATGACCCCTCCTTTTTTCATTCCTTCTTCTCCTTACTATATGATCACCTTGATAATACACTTATCATTGGGGGCGACCTCAACATGACCTTAAACTCTGGGATGGACAAGGGGGGCGGAGCAGGGAAACATAGGGTCTGGCAGTCAGCAAGAGTTGTTAAACAATATATGGAGGATTTTGGTCTTTGTGATGTCTGGCGCTCACAACACCTCACTGCTAGAGAGTACACTTACTTTTCATCTGTCCACCACTCATACTCCAGAATAGACTACTTCCTCACTAACAGCTCTATGATGAACAATATCTCAGAAACTAAAATCCATTCCATCACTATCAGTGATCACGCACCAGTATCATTTACCCTAATGAATAAGAAAACTAAACCATCTTATAGCAAATGGAGACTTAATACATCATTACTTAAAGATCCTGATTTTATCAGTTACTTCAAACGGGAGTGGTCTTTGTATATAGAAAACAATGACATACCAGGAACATCAGCATGTGTTCTTTGGGAGGCAGGAAAAGCAGTAATGAGAGGGAAAATAATTTCATTTTCATCACATAAGAAAAAGAAGGAGAGTTCAAAAATATCTGAACTAGAGCTTAAAATAAAATCACTAGAAGATGCCTACAAGGCTTCTCCAGAAGAGCAAGTGCTCAATCACATAAGAAAGGCTAAACTAGAGCTGAATGAAATAATTAACCAAAAAACCCAGTTTTTGCTACAAAGACTTCGCTTAGAGAATTTTGAACATAGCAACAAATCTGGAAGATTTCTCGCAAATCAATTAAAAGCAAACAAGGAGAAAACAACCATCTCCTCTGTTAAAGATTCAAGAGGAAATATCCTCCATGATCTTGATGGAATAAATGACACATTTAGGGATTTCTATAAAACATTATATTCCTCAGAAACAGATCCATCAGACAACAGCATTGAGGAATTTCTCAGCTACCTCAATCTTCCAAAGTTACAACAGGATCAGGAAATGGTTTTGGACGCACCCATTTCAGTAGGGGAACTACATGAAGCTTTAAAACACATGCCCAGCAATAAAGCTCCAGGACCAGACGGTTTTCCAGTTGAATATTATAAAGAATTTTGGTCTATACTAGCACCCACTTTTTATAAAATGGTTTTAGAAATTAAGGAAAAAGGCCAAATATCTCAAAACATGAATTTGGCTAGTATTACAGTAATACTAAAACCAGGAAAAGACCCCAAACTCCCATCTAGTTATCGTCCAATATCACTAATGAACGTAGATCTTAAAATAATCAGTAAAGTGCTTGCTACAAGACTAGAAAAAATAACTCCACTTATCATACATCCTGATCAAACAGGATTTATCAAGGGACGACATTCCACCACTAATACGCGCAGACTAATAAATCTAATTGATTATGCCACCATACATAACCTGGAAACTACAATAATCTCTCTAGATGCTGAAAAAGCATTTGACAGGGTGAACTGGAAATTCTTATTTGCAACATTAAGAAAATTCGGGTTTGGCTCATCGTTTATCGACTGGATAAAGATACTGTATAGCAATCCAAATGCATGCGTCAGGACAAATGATCAAACTTCTCACAGCTTCAGATTGCAGAGAGGCACCAGACAAGGCTGTCCACTCTCCCCCTCACTTTTTGCAATCTTTATTGAACCCTTAGCAGCTAGCATTAGACAAAACAAAGACATTAAAGGCATTAACTGTAGAAATATGGAGCATAAGACCAGTCTTTATGCTGATGATGTATTACTTTTCCTTCAAAATTCACAATCATCCATCTGTCAGACAATCGCACTCATCAATAAATTCTCATCAATTTCTGAATATTCCATTAATTGGTCTAAAACCACCGTTCTACCCATCAACTGTTCCTTCCATAATACTCCTGACACTGCTTTACAGTCAGGAGATATTAGATACTTGGGAATAAACATCTCACCCAGACTGTCAGACCTTATAAAGCTAAATTATGTCCCTCTACTAAAAACAATTGAGGACGATCTCACACGGTGGAAATCTTTACCCATATCACTAATGGGAAGAGTTGCAACTATAAAAATGATGATTCTACCTAAAATCAATTATCTGTTTTCAATGATCCCCATTAAACCTCCCTCCACCTGGTTTAAATCGCTGGACTCTAATGTTACTAGATTTCTCTGGAAAGACAAACCACCACGGATTAGTCTAAAAACACTCCAGAAGACTAAAGATAGCGGTGGCTTAGACTTGCCTAATTTCCAAAATTACTTTATAAGCAATAGACTACAATACATCTCTAAATGGCTTAAACCTAGCTATCTAGATGAACCATGGCTTAATATAGAAGAAGCTATGTGTGAGGATATGGCAATTTCAGACCTGCCATTTATCAGCACAGCTGTCAAACGCCAAAAATGCTTTAAAAGCATTAATATCAGCTCCTCACTAATGGCCTGGTGGGAATTTCTTAAACTAACCAAATCCTTGCTTATTCCATGCAAACTTACACCTATTTGGAACAATCCCGACATCCAGCAAAACCGGAAAATGATAAACTTCCCTCAGTGGAAGAATAAAGGAATAAAACAGTTAGAACATTTAATAGAAAATGGGAACTTTCTCCCTTTTGATACAATTACTTCACGATATGAAATCAGCAGCACAAAATTCTTAGAATACCACCAACTTAAATCTATTATAGGTAAGAAATACACCCCTGATCAATTAAACTTGCAGCTACCTATCAGGGCTGCAGAATTCTTAAATCTCAATGCCCCGAAACTGTTATCCAAAATATATAGATTACTATCAAAGCTAGACGATTCCATATGTCTCCCAACTTCTAAATGGGAAGCAGACTTATCCAGTAACTTTGACCAAAATGAATGGTCACAAATCTGTTCAAATACATTTACAATGACTAAGAATTCAAACATGCAACTAATACAATTTAAAATTCTGCATAGAACTCATTATACAGGACACAGGATGTTCAGGATGGGTCTGTCACAATCAAACATCTGTCCACACTGCACTGGCAACACAATTGACAGCTACTACCATGCTTTGTGGTCTTGCCCACCTGTCCAGGAATTCTGGTTTCAGGTATGTAAAGATCTGTCAAATTGCTTCAAATGTAACATCCCTACAAACCCCAAACTGGGCCTACTGGGTTACTTGGGTGAAATTAACATAGAATTTAATTCTGCAAACTTAATCCTCACCAGTTTATGTATCGCAAAGAAAACTATCCTTCTAAACTGGAAAAGCAAACAAAGTCTGTGTATCCAGCAGTTCAGAAATCTCTTATTAGATCACATCAGTGTCGAGATGATGTCTGCCTCCTCAAGAGATCAGTCAGCTGAACTTTATTCCCTCTGGTCCCCTGTGATCAGCTCCATCACTTAGTATGGGGGGAGAATGTGACCTTATTGCGCTCGGGGTTGGTGGCCGGTTGGGGTTCTCTGGGGGCTGTGGGTCTGTGGTGGGCTCCTGGGGGGGGATTTTGACTGCTCCATTGCTGGAGTGGCTAGGTTTCTAGCCCTACTGTGGACCTGGATGGGCCAGCGGCTGGAGTTGCCGCGCAGCGGCGGGGCGAGGTCGCTGGCGGGGGATGGGTTGGCGGGCGTGACTCCGTAACGGGCGCCTGTGCCGCCGTGGGGTGGGCTGGGCGGGGTCCCGGGCTCCGGTGCCCGGGGTTGTCCCCTGTCTCTTGGGGGTGGGGGGTCGGCTTGTGCCGGGGGGGGGCTGGGCTGACCTGGACCTGCCGCTGCGGCGGCGGGCAGGTACGTGCTCTGGTGCCTGGTTGCGACCCTGGGACTTGTTGAGTGGGGGGTGTTTGATAGTGTGGATGGGATGTGAGTGTGTATGGAGGGATGTGTGTAGGGGGTGTGCGTTGAGGACTGGTGGCGGTACATAGGTATGTGGATGTGTGTGGGTGGGGAAGTGTGATGATGCGTGTGTGGGGGGGGTGTCGTGGTGTCTGTGGGCGGGGTAGTGCCGTGTGTGTAGGGGAGTGGGGTGATGCGTGTATGTGGGGAGTGGCGGTGGTGCATGTATACGGGTGTGTGTATGGGGGGGGAGGAGGGGGGAGGGGGGGCGTGCTGTCTGTGTGTGTGTGTGGGGGGGCAGGGGTGTATGTATGGGGGAGTGGGTGGTGCATGTGTGTGGTAGGTTGGTGGATAAGTGTAGATATGATGGATGGGAGTGGGGGAGATTTGGATGTGACGTGGGGGTCAGGAGGATGGTTTTAAGGGTGGGCTGAACGGGTGGCTGGGTGGACCTGAATGTGTCCGGAAGTGTGTGTGTGTGTGTGTGGCTGTAGGTTTGTGCTGAGACAGTGTGAAGTGCCGATGTGTGGACAAGGTGGGGACTTCATGTCCCCAGGTGGGGGTGTCCTCTGTGAGTGAGGGGGCGGTGGACAATCGGTCTGGGATTCCCCTTCTGCCGCCCCGCCTCCTCTTTGTCCTCGTGCCTCCCTTCTGCATGTGGTGAGTTGGTCCCCTCTTGGGTCGGTGATGACTCTCTGGTTAGAGTCGCCGAAGGCTCTGGTTACGGGGATGGCTGTCCCCGGCTTGTCCTGGTCCTTGGGGGGCCCTGGGAGTAGGGGGCATGCCCAGTGCTGCGGGCGGCTCACCTTCTGGAGGAAAGCTCACTTTCCTCCAGACTTAAATCCCTCAACCCCTCTTCCTCCCCGCTCCCCATCACACACAGGCAGGGTATTGGGAGGTGTGCACGTGGCGCTGGGTGGTGAGAAAGGCCATCAAGGTGGTCTTGATCGCTGCACCCGGCCTCGGCTCACCTCCCAGTTTTAATTACACTTAGACACCAAACACCAAAACACTGACGACTCACATGATTAGGGGGAAGAGCATGCGGTGTATGGTGGGCGGGGCTGCTTAGGTAGTCCCTCTCCCAACACCGCGTGGCAATTCCCTCAGTTTTAATTGCAACTAATACATACTTCACAATCAGTCATAAGCGGGGGGGAGGCAGGGACGATAGGGTCTTCTCATGCCCCTGCTCTCGGGGCTTTACTGGGGGGGGGGTACGGGTGGGGGAAGAGTGCCGTCCATTAGGCCTAAGTCTGGGCTGGCCTGGCTGTAGGAGGGTTGTCGCCGGCCCTGGGGGGGTGCTGGGTCGGCTGCATCTGTGGGGTGGTGGGGGGGACGCTGGGAGTGGTGGGCGGTAATTATGGGGCCCTGATCGGGGCCATCCTGTCCTCTGCCCCCTCTGAGGTATCTCACATGGGACATGATGGAGGGGTGAGGTGAGGATGTGTGGGAGTGGGTGTATGGGGTTACAGATGGATGGTGGGATGGCTGGGGGGGGGGATTAGGGTTGGGGATATAGGTGGGTAAGGGATAGGGATGTGTGAGGATGAGTAGATGTGTGTGTGGAGGGGTATGTTGGCGCGTGGGTTGTATTGGGGTGTGCCTGTGTTGGAGGAGTGAGGGTATGTGTGTGTGTGTGTGTGTGTGTGTGTAGGGGGGGGTGTATATGCGGAATGGGATGTGTGAGTGAGGGTGAAGTTTGGAGGGGGGCTATGGGTGGTGGAGGGGTGTTTGGTGGGGCATGTGTGGTTGGGTAGAAGTAGAGGGATGGGGTGGCGGGGTGTTAGCGTGTGTGTGTGTGTGGGGGGGGGTGAGCGTGTGTGGGGGCGGGGGCGATTGGGGTTCGTGTGACTTGGTATGGGTGAGTGAGTAGAGGTGGGGTGGGGTTGTATATGTTATGGATGATGTGCATGGATTGCAGAGGGTTGTGTGGATGGGGGTTGAGAGGGGAGTGCGTGTTTGGGGGGGGGGTATGCATGTATATGTGTGAGGGGAGTGCGTGTTGGGGGGGGGGGGGGCGGGGTATGCATGTATATGTGTGTGTGGTTTGGTGGTGGGGGGGTGGTGTCCTGTACCCGGGGGCGCAGCTGGTGCGCTGGGGTGCGACCTGGCTGCCGCTGGGTGGCGGTCTGGGGATCCTGGTCCTCCGTCGGTGTGGGCTGTGCCCTCTGCCTGCGGGGGCGGGGGGCTGCTCACGGGCTCTTGGGGCCCTGGGGCCTGCGCTCTGTCTGCCCTAGGTGGCCGGTGCCCGGCGGGATCGGCCCTTGCCGGCCTAGGCCTGCTGGGGCCTGTTCCCCCTGACTGCGGGGGACTCTGGTTGGGCACCTCCTTCGCCACCTCCTGGGCAGATGCATGGCTGGCTCTGGAGTGGGGGGGTTGGGATCTGTACCTGGGGGTGACTGTCGGTTACCCGGGTCTCTGGGTTCTCCTGGCCTTCCTCTAGCTGTAGGCGGGCGGGGTCACATTGGCATGATCACTCTTCTCTAAACACGTTCCACTCTGAATGTTCTGCATGAATGTTCTGCATGTGTCACAGTCACTGAGTCATCCAGCAAGTTTATTCACTAACAGCAGGTACCTCTCTTTCTGTCTTTTTGACTTAACTTGCTAGTTTCTGGTCTTCATGATTGTCAACGGTTTTGTTCTCCACGAATCTAGAGTTGGCTTGTGTGGGTGTATATATTTATGTGTGTGGGTGGGTATGTGTGTGTACTTATGTGTATGTGTATGTGTATGTATGTATGTGTATGGATATGTATATATGTATGCATATGTGTGAGTGTATGTGTATGTGTGTGTATGTGTATGTGTATATGTATGTGTATGTATGTGAGTATGTATATGTGTATATATGTATATATATATATATATATATATGTGTGTGTATGTATGTGTATATGTATGTATGTATATCTATCTTTATGTATGCATGTATGTGTACATGTGTGTGTATGCATGTGTATGTATGTGTATATGTATGTATGTATGTATATATGTATATATATAATGTATGTGCGAGTGTATATACATATATATGTAGGTGGGTATGTATGTGCATATACATGTATGCATTGATCTCTTTCTTTTGTTTTTTTTTTTTGTTTTTTTTATGTTCTCTTTTCTGTTCTCTTTCTGCCCCTTTCCTGTCCTTTCCGGTCGGGTCCAGTAGCATAAACTCTGTAATACAAGCTATTATCCAAAACAAATTGAAAAATAAAATAAGAATCAAGAAATACAAGGGGATCATTACATCTACAAAAGTTCCCCTTGGCAAAATAAATTTGCTCAGCAGAACACAGCATCCAGAACATCAGTCTGCTTGCTTAAATGCTGGACAAGACAAAAAAAAAAAAAAAAAAAAAAAAGAATTATCTTCATGAAAACTCGTAGGAGAATACGTTATTTCCCAATCATTTAATTCTGAATAATTAATTCCGAATTAAAAAGACATGATGTAACCGTAGTCAGTGTTGTGTCGTTTATTTGAGCCTGTTCTTCTGCGTGACTCTTTTTTGCGAGAGAGATCTCAGCAGTTCCTGTGTATTTGTAATAAAATACTCATTATAAGGAGAGTCTTAGATTTATTAAAACTTCTCAAGACCGAGTATTTTCGCTACAATACCTGTCAGTGTTTAATCAAACTCTAAATCCATCAGTCGCGACCAGTATAGCACACTGACTGGTCAAAACTTTGTGTTTTGTTGATGAAAAGAAGCCCGACCGGACTGGTCCTCTGGTGTAGGTAAGGAAAGTGGAGAGGTTGGTTAAAAAGGGAGAACGTAGCGAGCAGGAGTGTTTTGAGAGCGTGCACTTGCAAACATATTGATATCAGGACCTGCAGCTGGATCTCAAAGCAACTCCAGTCAGCAGAAACAGATCTGTTTTCATCGCTGTGTTGAGAGGAGTTCTCCAGCTTTATTTGTTGAAATGTTCGGTGATTCTGCTTGCTGGAGGGGACGTACTGCTCAGCCTTGGTCTGTAAAATACCCGCAGATAGGATTCAGTTCAGACTTGCTTGGCCAGGTCACAACTTTCTCCCATTTAAAACCTGTTTATTCTGTGTTTTTCCTGATGATCTCACTGGGAGTCATCTTGTAACCCAGCATTTTGATTTGCACAAAGAGACAACATCGAATTAGTCTTTGTTTGTGCTTCATCGTGTCGTTTATACATTCACTGTTGTAGTTCATCTAAACTGAGCCCACAAAATTTGTCCAATCAATTATTAAACTTAATCTTGTGAATTTAAACTCAGCGAGGCAAACATTTTTTTTAACAGGTGAATTTTACGTATTTTGTCTGTCGAGCTGCTGCAGCTGTTGTGATAACTCAAATGTCTATGAACAACTCCAGTGTAAGTCAAAAGTAGAGGCATGTCTGGTGTTCAGATCCAGTAGTTGTGTAAATGTCTGTAATGTTAGTTTAAACGGGTGTAAATGTCTGTAATGTTAGTTTAAACGGGTGTAAATGTCTGTAATGTTAGTTTAAACGGGTGTAAATGTCTGCAATGTTAGTTTAAACGGGTGTAAATGTCTGCAATGTTAGTTTAAACGGGTGTAAATGTCTGTAATGTTAGTTTAAACTGGTGTAAATGTCTGTAATGTTAGTTTAAACTGGTGTAAATGTCTGTAATGTTAGTTTAAACGGGTGTAAATGTCTGTAATGTTAGTTTAAACTGGTGTAAAGGTCTGTAATGTTAGTTTAAACGGGTGTAAATGTCTGTAATGTTAGTTTAAACTGGTGTAAAGGTCTGTAATGTTAGTTTAAACGGGTGTAAATGTCTGTAATGTTAGTTTAAACTGGTGTAAAGGTCTGTAATGTTAGTTTAAACTGGTGTAAATGTCTGTAATGCTAGTTTAAACTGGTGTAAAGGTCTGTAATGTTAGTTTAAACGGGTGTAAATGTCTGTAATGCTAGTTTAAACTGGTGTAAAGGTCTGTAATGTTAGTTTAAACGGGTGTAAATGTCTGTAATGCTAGTTTAAACTGGTGTAAATGTCTGGAATGCTAGTTTAAACGGGTGTAAATGTCTGTAATGTTAGTTTAAACTGGTGTAAATGTCTGTAATGCTAGTTTAAACGCGTGTAAAATGTAATGTTAGTTTAAACTGGTGTAAATGTCTGTAATGTTAGTTTAAACTGGTGTAAAGGTCTGCAATGTTAGTTTAAACTGGTGTAAATGTCTGTAATGCTAGTTTAAACTGGTGTAAAGGTCTGTAATGCTAGTTTAAACTGGTGTAAAGGTCTGTAATGTTAGTTTAAACGGGTGTAAATGTCTGTAATGCTAGTTTAAACTGGTGTAAATGTCTGTAATGTTAGTTTAAACTGGTGTAAATGTCTGTAATGCTAGTTTAAACTGGTGTAAAGGTCTGTAATGCTAGTTTAAACTGGTGTAAAGGTCTGCAATGTTAGTTTAAACTGGTGTAAATGTCTGTAATGCTAGTTTAAACTGGTGTAAAGGTCTGTAATGCTAGTTTAAACTGGTGTAAAGGTCTGTAATGCTAGTTTAAACTGGTGTAAAGGTCTGTAATGTTAGTTTAAACGGGTGTAAATGTCTGTAATGCTAGTTTAAACTGGTGTAAAGGTCTGTAATGTTAGTTTAAACGGGTGTAAATGTCTGTAATGCTAGTTTAAACTGGTGTAAAGGTCTGTAATGTTAGTTTAAACTGGTGTAAATGTCTGTAATGCTAGTTTAAACGGGTGTAAATGTCTGTAATGCTAGTTTAAACGGGTGTAAATGTCTGTAATGTTAGTTTAAACTGGTGTAAATGTCTGTAATGCTAGTTTAAACTGGTGTAAAGGTCTGTAATGTTAGTTTAAACGCGTGTAAAATGTAATGTTAGGTTAAACGGGTGTAAATGTCTGTAATGTTAGTTTTAACTAGTGTAAATGTCTAATGTTAGTTTAAACTGGTGTAAAGGTCTGCAATGTTAGTTTAAACTGGTGTAAAGGTCTGTAATGTTAGTTTAAACTGGTGTAAATGTCTGTAATGCTTCCCCAAAGAGCAGGGAAGAGTGATCATCTGGTGGTGCGGGCAGGTAAGTGAGAGAGGCGCAGGTAAGTGATGTGGCAGTGACGTAAATTTTGCGAGACGGCAGATTTAGTCAAGGCGCGTTAAAACAGATATTCATTTTACATCATATTCTTGCCAATATAATCTTAAAACTGTTTCTGGAAGCAAACAATTAAAAAGTCTTGTTTAAAGTAAACTCTGGAGCAAAGCGAGGAGGATCTCACCAGCTTGTCGGAGTTTATTGACGAGTGTTTCAACCGCATCGTCATGGGCAAGACAAGCCAAACATCGACTCCATCTGCGCTCAGATCCGCTTCAACCTCCAAGAGAAGCCGGAAAGAAGACTCGCCCGGAGCGACGTCCCCGACACCTCGGACATCCTGATGTCCATTGACAAAAATCTCACCAGCTTCGACACTCGTCTGGACCTGTTGGAAGTTCTCCACCGGGAGTTTCAGTCGCTGCGGGAGTCGCTGGAATTCAGCCAAAAGCAGGTGGAGTCTCTGGCCGCAGAGAACGCCAGCCTCAGGGAGACGGTGACTTCTCTCAACGAGGGGATGACCCGACTCACAGAGGAAAATAAAAAAAATAAAGGAAACGGTGATCGATCTCCAGGCGCGCAGCATGAAGGACAACCTGGTCTTCGCAGGAATCCCGGAGCAACAAGAAGAGGATCCAGAGCAAACAATCAGATCCTTTATCCAAACCAAGCTGAAGCTACTCGAAGATGCGGTGAGGAACATCTCATTTCACCGAGTTCATCGCTTAGGTGGGAAAAGACCGGACAGCCGCAGACCCAGACCGATTGTAGCCAAGTTCGTGAGCTACAAGCAGAAAGAGCAGGTGAGGGATCGAGGTCCGGAACTCCGCGGGACCGATTTTAGTGTAAATAATCAGTTTCCCAAAGAGATTCTGGAGAGACGCAGGGTCCTGTTTCCCATCCGAAAGAAGCTCAGAGACGAAGGATCCCGTGCAGTCATCGCGGTGGACAAATTGTTCGTCAATGGACAGCTTTACCGTGACAAAAATACGACCCCCTGGCTCTACTAACCTCAGGTAATATCTATCACTCATACAGCTAATTATTGTTCAATTTACATGTTAATCTGCTATAAGCACATTAATTATGGTAATTCAGAACTGTACATTTACTGCCAGTCTTTGTAAATTTGCTGTTGTTGTTGCTTTCGTTTAGTTCTGTTTTTGTTTTTTGGCCTTTTTTTTCTCTCCCCCCCCCCCCCCCCCCCCCCCCCCCTTTTAGGGCTTTTGTTTTTGCTCTTTTGTTTGTGCTATTTCTTTTTATGTGTAGTTGTAGTTGTTTGCTTTTCTCACTCCTTTCCTTTCTAGCTGCTCTTTCATTCTATTATGCCATACCAACAATAATAGGTAGGGTACACACGTACATCCACATGACACAGACACTAAATGTCATGCACATAACACACCTACAACACAGAGCACGTTTAATCACATCAACACTCACCCCCAACTCTCACACACACTCTAAGCATGTGGACAGACATATAGGAACATTGTACACACAGATGAACTTATATACACACACAATCTACACGCAGCATGCATGCATTAATGTGGGCTTGCACACACACAAACACACACATACTTTTATAGAAACACTTCAATAGCTTGAGCATGACCACCCTGAGGTTTGTTACGTGGAATATACGTGGAGCTGGTTCCAGGGAGAAGAGGTTGAAGGTGTTTAGCAGATTGAATGATCTACAGGCAGACATTGTCCTGCTACAGGAGACTCATTTATTAAAAACAACAGCTAACGTACTCTCTACAGCACAGTTCCCTCACGTGTACTCGGCCTGCTTCAATTCTAGACAAAGAGTAGCAGCCATTCTGATAAACAGGAAAATTAATTTTACTGCTAATAATATAATTTTAGACCCAGGTGGAAGATTCATAATGACATTTTTTCATTCCTTCTTCTCCTTACTATATGATCACCTTGATAATACACTTATCATTGGGGGCGACCTCAACATGACCTTAAACTCTGGGATGGACAAGGGGGGCGGAGCAGGGAAACACAGGGTCTGGCAGTCAGCAAGAGTTGTTAAAC
Source organism: Telmatherina bonti (assembly GCF_933228915.1). Classification (NCBI taxonomy): domain Eukaryota; kingdom Metazoa; phylum Chordata; class Actinopteri; order Atheriniformes; family Telmatherinidae; genus Telmatherina; species Telmatherina bonti. The sequence continues at coordinate 6,564,014 of NC_136619.1, read as the reverse complement.
AATATATGGAGGATTTTGGTCTTTGTGATGTCTGGCGCTCACAACACCTCACTGCTGGAGAGTACACTTACTTTTCATCTGTCCACCACTCATATTCCAGAATAGACAACTTCCTCACTAACAGCTCTATGATGAACAATATCTCAGAAACTAAAATCCATTCCATCACTATCAGTGATCACGCACCAGTATCATTTACCCTAATTAATAAGAAAACTAAACCATCTTATAGCAAATGGAGATTTAATACATCATTACTTAAAGATCCTGATTTTATCAGTTACTTCAAACGGGAGTGGTCTTTGTATATAGAAAACAATGACATACCAGGAACATCAGCTTGTGTTCTTTGGGAGGCAGGAAAAGCAGTCATGAGAGGGAAAATAATTTCATTTTCATCACATAAGAAAAAGAAGGAGAGTTCAAAAATATCTGAACTAGAGCTTAAAATAAAATCACTAGAAGATGCCTACAAGGCTTCTCCAGAAGAGCAAGTGCTGACTCACATAAGAAAGGCTAAACTACAGCTGAATGAAATAATTAACCAAAAAACCCAGTTTTTGCTACAAAGACTTCGCTTAGAGAATTTTGAACATAGCAACAAATCTGGAAGATTTCTCGCAAATTAATTAAAAGCAAACAAGGAGAAAACAACCATCTCCTCTGTTAAAGATTCAAGAGGAAATATCCTCCATGATCTGGATGGAATAAATGACACGTTTAGAGATTTCTATAAAACATTATATTCCTCAGAAACAGATCCATCAGACAACAGCATTGAGGAATCTCTCAGCTACCTCAATCTTCCAAAGTTACAACAGGATCAGGAAATGGTTTTGGATGCACCCATTTCAGCAGGGGAACTACATGAAGCTTTAAAACACATGCCCAGCAATAAAGCTCCAGGACCAGATGGTTTTCCAGTTGAATATTATAAAGAATTTTGGTCTACACTAGCACCCACTTTTTATAAAATGGTTTCAGAAATTAAGGAAAAAGGCCAAATATCTCAAAACATGAATTTGGCTAGTATTACAGTAATACTAAAACCAGGAAAAGACCCCAAACTCCCATCTAGTTATCGTCCAATATCACTAATGAACGCAGATCTTAAAATAATCAGTAAAGTGCTTGCTACAAGACTAGAAAAAATAACCCCACTTATCATACATCCTGATCAAACAGGATTTATCAAGGGACGACATTCCACCACTAATACGCGCAGACTAATAAATCTAATTGATTATGCCACCATACATAACCTGGAAACTACAATAATCTCTCTAGATGCTGAAAAAGCATTTGACAGGGTGAACTGGAAATTCTTATTTGCAACATTAAGAAAATTCGGGTTTGGCTCATCGTTTATCGACTGGATAAAGATACTGTATAGCAATCCAAATGCATGCGTCAGGACAAATGATCAAACTTCTCACAGCTTCAGTTTGCAGAGGCGCACCAGACAAGGCTGTCCACTCTCCCCCTCACTTTTTGCAATCTTTATTGAACCCTTAGCAGCTAGCATTAGACAAAACAAAGACATTAAAGGCATTAACTGTAGAAATATGGAGCATAAGACCAGTCTTTATGCTGATGATGTATTACTTTTCCTTCAAAATTCACAATCATCCATCTGTCAGACAATCACACTCATCAATAAATTCTCATCAAATTTTCAAAATTTCATCAACTGTTCCTTCCATAATACTCCTGACACTGCTTTACAGTCAGGAAATATTAGATACTTGGGAATAAACATCTCACCCAGACTGTCAGACCTTACAAAGCTAAATTATGTCCCTCTACTAAAAACAATTGAGGACGATCTCACACGGTGGAAATGTTTACCCATATCACTAATGGGAAGAGTTGCCACTGTAAAAATGATGATTCTACCTAAAATCAATTATCTGTTTTCAATGATCCCCATTAAACCTCCATCGACCTGGTTTAAATCGCTGGACTCTCATGTCACTAGATTTTTCTCTGGAAAGACAAACCACCGCAGATTAGACTAAAAACACTCCAGAAGACTAAAGATAGCGGTGGCTTAGACTTGCCTAATTTCCAAAATTACTTTATAAGCAACAGACTACAATACATCTCTAAATGGCTTAAACCTAGCTATCTAGATGAACCATGACTTAATATAGAAGAAGCTATGTGTGAGGACATGGCAATTTCAGACCTGCCATTTATCAGCACAGCTGTCAAACGCCAAAAATGCTTTAAAAGCATTAATATCAGCTCCTCACTAATGGCCTGGTGGGAATTTCTTAAACTAACCAAGTCCTTGCTTATTCCATGCAAACTTACACCTATTTGGAACAATCCCGACATCCAGCAAAACCCGCAAATGATAAACTTCCCTCAGTGGAAGAATAAAGGAATAAAACAGAACATTTAATAGAAAACGGGAACTTTCTCCCTTTTGATATAATTACTTCACGATATGAAATCAGCAGCACAAAATTCTTAGAATACCACTAACTTAAATCTATTATAGGTAAGAAATACACCCCTGATCAATTAAACTTGCAGCTACCTATCAGGGCTGCAGAATTCTTAAATCTCAATGCCCCGAAACTGTTATCCAAAATATATAGATTACTATCAAAGCTAGACGATTCCATATGTCTCCCAACTTCTAAATGGGAAGCAGACTTATCCAGTAACTTTGACCAAAATGAATGGTCACAAATCTGGTCAAATACATTTACAATGACTAAGAATTCAAACATGCAACTAATACAATTTAAAATTCTGCATAGAACTCATTATACAGGACACAGGATGTTCAGGATGGGTCTGTCACAATCAAACATCTGTCCACACTGCACTGGTAACACAATTGACAACTACTACCATGCTTTGTGGTCTTGCCCACCTGTCCAGGAATTCTGGTTTCAGGTATGTAAAGATCTGTCAAATTGCTTCAAATGTAACATCCCTACAAACCCCAAACTGGGCCTACTGGGTCACTTGGGTGAAATTAACATAGAATTTAATCCTGCAAACTTAATCCTCACCAGTTTATGTATCGCAAAGAAAACTATCCTTCTAAACTGGAAAAGCAAACAAAGTCTGTGTATCCAGCAGTTCAGAAATCTTTTATTAGATCACATCAGTATCGAGATGATGTCTGCCTCCTCAAGGGATCAGTCAGCTGAACTTCATTCCCTCTGGTCCCCTGTGATCAGCTCCATCACTTAGTATGGGGGGAGAATGTGACCTTATTGCACTCGGGGTTGGTGGCCGGTTGGGGGTCTCTGGAGGCTGTGGGTCTGTGGTTGGCTCCTGGGGGGGGATTTTGACTGCTCCACTGCTGGGGTTGCTAGGTTTCTAGCCCTACGGTGGACCTGGATGGGCCAGCGGCTGGAGTTGCCACGCGGCGGCGGGGCGAGGTCGCTGGCGGGTGATGGGTTGGCGGGCTTGACTCTGTAACGGGCGCCTGTGCCGTCGTGGGGTGGGATGGGCGGGGTCCCGGGCTCTGGTGCCCGGGGTTGTCCCCTGTCTCTTGGGTGCAATGTGAGCTGGGCGGCAGCAAGGGGCGGGGACCCTGGCGGTCCGATCCCCGGCTGCAGAAGCTGGCTCTAGGGACGTGGAACGTCACCTCTCTGGTGGGGAAGGAGCCTGAGCTTGTGTGCGAGGTTGAGCGGTTCCGGCTAGATATAGTTGGACTCACCATGGCTTGGGCTCTGGAACCAGTACCCTCGAAAGGGGCTGGACTTTCTTCCACTCTGGAGTTGCTCATGGTGGGAGGCGCCGAGCAGGTGTGGGCATTCTCATCAGCCCCCAGCTTGGTGCCTGCACGTTGGGGTTTACCCCGGTGGATGAAAGGGTAGTTTCCCTCCACCTCCAGGTGGGGGGATGGGTCCTGACTGTTGTCTGTGCTTATGCGCCGAACAGCAGTTCCGAGTACCCACCCTTTCTGGAGTCCTTGGAGGAAGTGCTGGAGGGTGCTCCTTCTGGGGACTCCATTGTTCTGCTGGGGGACTTCAATGCTCACGTGGGCAATGACAGTGAGACCTGGAGGGGAGTGATTGGGAGGCATGGTCCGTCCCCCCCCCCCTCCCCCCCCTGAACCCAAATGGTGTTTTGTTATTGGCTTCTGTGCTCATCATGGATTGTCCATAACGAACACCATGTTCCAACATAAAAGTGTCCATATGTACACCTGGCATCAGGATTCCCTGGGCCGCAGTTTGATGATCGATTTTGTAGTCGTATCGTCGGACCTGCGGCCACATGCCTTGGACACTCAGGTGAAGAGGGGGGCGGAGCTGTCAACTGATCATCACCTGGTGGTGAGTTGGCTCAGATGGTGGGGCAGGAAGCCGGTCAGATCTGGCAGGCCCAAACGTGTTGTGAGGGTCTGCTGGGAACGTCTGGCTGAGTCCCCTGTCAGAGCGAGCTTCAACTCCCACCTTCAGCAGAGCTTCGAACATGTCCCGAGTGAGGCGGGGGACATTGAGTCTGAATGGGCTGTGTTCCGTGCCTCTATTGCAGAGGCGGCCGGCCGGAGCTGTGGCTGTAAGGTCGTTGGTGCCTGTCGTGGCGGTAATCCCAGGACTCGTTGGTGGACACCAGCAGTGAGGGATGCCGTCAAGCTGAAGAAGGAGTCCTATCGGGCCTTCTTGGCCTGTGGGACTCTGGAGGCAGCTGATGGGTACCGGCGGGCTAAGCGGCATGCGGCTTTGGCTGTTACTCGGGCATGGGAGGAGTTCGGCGAGGCCATGGAGAAAGACTTCCAGATGGCTTTGGGGAGATTCTGGTCCACCATCCGGCAGCTCAGGAGGGGGAAGCAGTGCTCCATCAATACTGTGTACAGTGGAGGTAGGGAGCTGCTGACCTCCACTCGGGACGTAGTGGGTCGTGGAAGGAATACTTCGAAGACCTCCTCAATCCTACCAACACGTCTTCCAATGAGGAAGCAGAGCTGGTGGACTCAGGGGTGGACTCTCCTATCTCTGGGGCTGAAGTCGCTGAGGTGGTCAAAAAGCTCCTTGGCGGCAAGGGGTGGATGAGATCAGGAATTCCTTAAGGCTCTGGATGCTGTGGGGCTGTCCTGGCTGACACGCCTCTGCAGCATCGCGTGGACATCGGGGGCAGTACCGCTGGACTGGCAGACTGGGGTGGTGGTCCCCCTTTTTAAGAAGGGGGACTGGAGGGTGTGTTCCAATTACAGGGGAATCACACTCCTCAGCCTCCCTGGTAAGGTCTATTCAGGGGTCCTGGAGAGGAGGGTCCGCCGGATAGTCGAATCCCGGATTGAGGAGGAGCAGTGTGGTTTTCGTCCTGTCGCGGAACAGTGGATCAGCTCTATATCCTCTTTGGGGTCCTGGAGGGGGCATGGGAGTTTGCCCAACCAGTCTACATGTGCTTTGTGGACCTGGAGAAGGCATTCGACCGTGTCCCCCGGGGGCTCTTGTGTGGGGTACCAGACCCCCTTGTACGGGCTGTCCAGTCCCTGTACGACAGGTGTCAGAGCTTGGTCCGCATTGCCGGTAGTAAGTCGGATTCGTTTCCGGTGAGGGTTGGACTCCGCCAAGGCTGCCCTTTATCACCGATTCTGTTCATAACTTATATGGACAGAATTTCTAGGTGCAGCCGAGGTGTTGATGGGATCCGACTTGGTGGCCTCAGGATTGGGTCCTTGCTTTTTGCAGATGACGTGGTCCTGTTGGCTTCATCTGGTCGTGATCTCCAGCTCTCGCTTGAGCGATTCGCGGCCGAGTGTGAAGCGGCTGGGATGAAAATCAGCACCTCAAAATCTGAGACCATGGTCCTCAGCCGGAATAGGGTGGATTGCCCTCTCCGGGTCGGGAGTGAGGTCCTGCCTCAAGTGGAGGAGTTTAAATATCTCGGGTCTTGTTCACAAGTGGGGGAAGGATGGAGCGCGAGATCGACAGACGGATCGGTGTGTCTGTTAGTTTTAACTGGTGTAAATGTCTGTAATGTTAGTTTAAAACCCAACATGTCCGAGTAGAAGTAGCCCTGGACCCATCAAACTCCCCCAGAACTTTCTCTTCTTGGAGCCCAATATGCAGAAGAATTCGGCATCTTAGATCTGTTTGTTTGCTGAATCAGTTGCTGATGTGTGATGCGGTGCTGTAAAATGAAACTGTTTTTTTTTTCCCCCCAGAATGAGGCATCACACAAAAGTTTAGTTGTACTATTGGATTTTTCTACCTTGGGATGCTACAGGGAAGCAACGTCTCCAGGAATGTGCATTATGAATGTCAGAAGTAGGAAACACAGAGTTTTAAGATTAGAAACTTACGCTGTGATGCTTTTATGATTCTAGCCTGTGTTTGCCGTCTTTAGTGTATTTACTGCTGTGGCATGCGGTCCTGGAGGTCTGAATTAAAAATTATACAATTTAACTCATTAATTTAGGCGTGATATTAAAGACCTAATCTATAGATTAGATCATTTGATATTTAAGTGATGACTAAACCAGTTCATGCTGGTTTAATTTTCTGCTCTCAGTTTCCTGGACTAATTACCGTCAATCGTCGTGTTGTCGCTGCATTTTTCACACTAAATGGAGTTTCACCTCCAATCTCGTTGTTGCTCTGCTATAATGACAACAAAGCTAGCTCTCTCCCTCTCTTTTTGTACAAGTGGGCCTAAATTTACACTAAGTTGGTTAAAACGGACGAGTGACAAACAACCAAAAGTTAGCTTTCAAACCGTGTCAACAGCTTGCATCCAGATCATGCATTCAGGGTGAGCTGCTCAAAACTTTGCGCTGATGCAGCAGCTGTACACTTCTGCATGTGACCTTCACAACTTCATCTATGCCCACTGAAATCTACTTGTTTAACAACATCTGTGTCAAGATTTAAGAAATTCCCTGGAGGTGTTGAGACGTGATGCTAACAGCAGACAGATGGACAGTGTGAAAACTCGTGTCTCTGGACACAGCTGCCGAGGAACAATGAAGCCTCATTTCAATGATCAAATCTGGCGCAGAGATTAATATAACATCCCAAATCTTCACTATGCTCCTGGTTTATTGTCTCTAATCATGACTAATGAGGCAAACTGTAATTGTAGATCATTAATGCTACAAATGTGATATTTATGTGAGGGTTTGACAAGATACATAGACATACTAGTTTGGGTGAAGTACAGCACGACTGGTAATTTTTTTACCTCGTTTTCTAGATGAAAGATGATGTTAAAAGATCCTAGTTTCCACATCACAATCACTATTCTTCTGAGATGAACCTGAAGTTAGCTCTATAAGCCTGTATAAGTATCAGGTCAGACCATTTCCTGAGCTCAGTCTTTTTCCCATAATGCCTCTTGATTTGGCTTTTCGTAACGTTCATGCTAATTCTCAAATCGGATGAAGTTTAGTGTTCGTTGCGTAAGCGTGCTTCACTTATATTTAGGGCTCTGATTGCTTGTTGTTCAACTGCGATGTCTCCCAAATGCAAATGGAACAATTGGCATCAGTTCCACCCATTTTAATTACTTAGCTGATGAAGAAATGATATGAATGAGCTGCTCACACCTGTGCACTGAAGAGATTCACAATCAGCAGTCAATTTCCATCCAGAAGAAGCTTTACTTGTTACAAAACTTGCTAAAATCCCACAAAATTAGGAAATGAAATGAAATATTTTGGTAAACACTCGCTGTTTTCACACATTAAGAAACAACATCAGTAGCAGGCTTGTGCTTTAATATGCTAATTAGCTGGGTGCCTCATTTACATTACAATAATTGCAGTGAAGCTGCTGCTGCAGTGTCTAAAGGTTAAATGGAAATATTTCTACTTCATGTATGATGCTTGCATGAAAAATATTATCTGCATACGTTTGTGAAATTCCAAACTGCAGATTTATGAAGCAAGTTCATCAATCAATCAATCAATGTCTAATCTGATCTGGTCACAAATACGTCAGCAAACCTGCTGCAATCAGTCTCTCTCAACTCCTCTGTGTGAAACTGCTGCATTATATAACCCGAGTGGCTCGTCATAAGATGAAGAACCGCTTTTATTCTCCGTTTTGTTAATGTATGGACATATATGCATGTAAGCTTAGCAGGAACTTGAGACAAGTGCTCGGTGAAGAGGAAATCAGCAATCAGTGTTTGATGATATTTCACATGAGGACTGTACTGACTAAAATTAAGTTTTTCCACCAGCCAATAACCTTGTAATCAGAGGCCCAAGTCTGACGTCTGATGGTTGTCAGTATAATGAGCAGAGCTCCAAAAAGCACGTGCACCTTTGTGCGTGTGCACCTTTGACTATGTAAAATTGAAGCGGCTCACCTAAAGTGTAACCTGATGTGGGCACCTGTGTAAGATAACTTGCAGTGTTGCTAAAGTGGTGACCTGTTGCTGTATTTAGTGATGCTGCGTTCCAGTTGTCTGGAAATCAGGAGAGTCTAAGAATAGGTGACGTTGTTACCACGTAGTTGATGTTCAAGTTGCACAAACTCGGAGAAACCGAAAGCCTCCAAAAAAGCCAATTTGTGAACATCTACAAATCCTGTATAAAATAAGGAAAAATGTCACAAAAAAATTAGCTCTGTGAATGCCAGCTCATTTAGCAGAATATGATTAAAGAAAAAACATATTGATGCAATTTTTCACAAAACCACACAAAACCATCGCAACAACGTAAATATCGGCAACAACAACAACCAGCTGCTGTTCACACTGGAAACTTTGCAGACAAAATATATTACAGAGAATTTTAATACAAACAACAAAGGACTAGAAATAGTTCTGGACCAAGCGGCAACCTTCAGCAGCTGAAACTGAAGCCTATGCAGAAGTGCATAAAACTGCAGTCCCCCTTTCATCCACTAGGGGCTGCAAAACAGAGCAAATCGCCATAGACTCCCATGTTAAAAAGACCCAACTTCCCAGCAGATATAAACAGGTTTACAGCAGATATAAACATGTTTACAGCAGAAATAAACATGTTTACAGCCTGGTTCAAAAATCAATTTTAGGTTTAATCGGTCAGGTTTACCTTCATAACAACTGTGGGGGGGGGGGGGGGGGGGGGGGGGGGAGGGGGGATTTTCTTTTGTAACTCGCCCATTTAAAAGTAATTTAGTCTTAAAATTCAGCATATTTAGGGGCGTGTCCTTTTGATTGACAGGTACCTGATCTCTCTTTTTAAGTAAGAAGAACGTAGAACAACCGCAGTTTTAAGCCGGTTAACGACGTGACGCAGCTTCAGCCCGCTTACCTCCGTTAGCTGATTAGCTTCTGTTATCTCCGAATTAACTCGGTTAGCTCTTAACTACATGCAAACTGAAGTTCGCTAAATGTCAATCATCCACCGTGACGCTCATGGCCCCCCTTCTCAGCTCCACCTCTTTCCCCATATTTGTATTTTCTGAGAAAGACACACGTGACGCTGCCAAGATGCTGATGGTAGGAACCGCCCATCGAGCTTCAATTCAGCTCTTCAGAAACCCATGGGTGACATCACGGAGGCTCCGCCCATCTTTTTATAAACAGTGTATGTTCTAGACGCAGTCATCGTCTCAGGGTATTCTGTGTATTAGGAGTTTCATCTTCATCTTCTGCCGCTTATCCGGGAGTTTCCAGCTCGGAATTCTTAGATCGCGTTGTAATTTCTGGCACAAATGTCTCAAAATTCTGAGTTCCTGTGACAACTGAAATGCACTGAGTAGTCAGACACTTCTAGAGACTCTTTTTTTAATGAAGAACTGGCAACGTTTTCTGGTGATATCAAAGACTGATGTGAAAAAACAAAAAATCAAAGTAAGGATTAAACAACGAGGAGCCGTGCATTAGATGGTTATAATGCACAAAGCAGAGTCTACAACACCACGATGCACAGCAGACTCTAACGCACAGTTCGAGTTCCTTAATCCGCTTATACCAACATGGACCCACACAGTAAACAATTTATAATAAATACTCTTTTTTTTTAGAAAACTTGCCAAATATCCTAAAGTATAGGAACTATTTTATGTTGGCCTCGATGTACTTTTTATGCTAAACAACCGCTGTCAGGCTCCAGCGTGTTTCTCTCTTTCACCTGTTAAAAGAGAGCTGATCTGATTAACGCGTTGCTACGGCGACTGCCCCATAACGAAGGGGCGCTCATCACTTCTCCTCTTCCCATTCATCAAATGTTTTATTTCGGCCAAAAATATTGAAAACTCATCTCAAAATCCATGCCAAAGCATGTTTCCATCATATGGGGCCCCAAGCAGAATGTGATTTGGTGGGTGCAATATCCTGCAGGTATAAGACGTTTTCCTGCTGCAACACAGCTATTCAATGATTTTTTTTTTTTTTTTTTTTTAAATTTAAATCAAGGTATCGTGGCCACTTGGGGCCCATTGAAGTGCACTTATGGGCCCCAAGTGGACACTTGGTATGCCTGTGCCTTGGGTCGGCTCTTACAAATATCTTAAAAGTTAAAATTGCTTTATAGCAAGATGTTATGACTCTTTATCTGTGCTTTTTTACTTGTCATAAGATATTTATAGGGTTTTATAAGATTAAATCTGAGGTTAATCTCACACAAATTTGGGTTGTGCAGCTAAATTATGTTTGGTGAAAGTAATCTTTTCCTGCCATAAGAACTAGTGCACCTTTATGCATAAATGCATTTGGATGAAACGATGTGGTCTCTTCACAGATGCTGATAAAGACAGATCTGGCTTTAGATTCTCTCCTCAGATGGTCACCGTTATCGTTTCTCACCTGTACTGCTCCAGCAGCTGCACAGCCTGGTGCTCCTGAGGGTGTCTCCTCATGTGGCTCTTTAAACTGTTCATGTTAGTGGTGGCAAAGTCACAGCTGCAGCACCTGACGGAGGCAAAAAGGAAAAAAACAGACACAGAAAAGCTGGTTTAACAAGCGGCGTTCTGAGGTCAATGTGCTGCTTCTTCTAACTTGAAGCCTAAAGGGAAATAAGGGATTTCCAGAGAAAACAGAGGAAATGGCCAGAAAGAGAATAAATCAGTGTTTTGTACTCTGTGGATGTTCCAGTTGGAAGATGAAACCGGCTTTTGTTGCTGCTCAGAGGCAAAGGCTATACTGTGCACGGTCTGAGGACAGCGGCTGCACCGAAATCACGGCAATTTGCACACAATTAAAATAAAGGAAGCAGTGAAATAATATTCCAGCTATGACAAACCCTGTTTTAACACTCTGTCCGTTTAGACAAAAGATTCCTGTCTCCTCTGGGGGCTTTTGCACTGCGTGATGCTTTAACTATTACTGTGTTACCACAGGCAAATGTTAATATTTCAGTGTTTTTATGTGGACTATATAGATGATTGTATTTATCAGCTGTTGGCTTGTGGTGTGATTGTTGGAAAATAAATTGGCCCAGGCTGAAGGGAACGCATGCAAAGTTGAACATTTTTGGACTTTGGAGATTAATGGGGGGGTAAGCAGGGTGTAGAAAGCAGAGCAGTAATCTTAAAATGCACTGTCCATAACAACGTGCTGCGTAGTGTGTTGTTTCTTTAATTTCCCCCACTGTTAAACTCATCACCGCTGGACTTGATTTTTTATGTTAATTGCATGAATCCAAGGTCACTGAAGCCATTGTTTCCATCACAGGGGTCATTATTTCTCACCCGGTAGCAGCTGCAGGGCAAAAAGTACAGAAACAATCCAACACTCCAGGGAGCCGCTTCACATAGGTAGGATTCAGTCAGGCCAGGTGGAAGTAATCCTACTAAGTGCACGCTCCCAACAGCCATCAATACTGTGAAGCGATTAACTGATGATGACAGAGAAAAGTTGAATCTGACTTCACTTTAAGCGCGCAACAGATAAAAATGGAGACTTATGGAGAATTAAAGCCTTTTATACAACATGTCTGTCAGAGCTCAGCACAATGCAAAAAGAAGACTAAAAATATCAGATGTATTTGTTAATCATTACTTTTAACAAATACTAACGCGATTATACACAGCTAGTTGCTTCAATTTGCTAAAAAAAAACAAAGAAAAAGAGGCGAGAAGTTTCATGTAAAACCTGAACAGGAAGCACGTCATTTAGGAAATCTCTGTTAAAGTAGCACTGTGTCTGATGCAGCAAAGAAACACAAAATGACATTTGAGACATGATTCGGCATGAGACTGACTTTTACTGGCTGGAGGGAGCTCACAGAAGAGACAGGATGCAAGCTGGATGCGAAATTATTCGTCAAAGAAGGGAAATCAGCCAAAGTTCAGTTGTGTGGTTTTAACAGACACGTATATTTAGATAAAACCAACAAGCAGATGCAGAGTTGGGATTCAAACTTCAGGGAAAAGACACTCGATGCTTTCGTGCCAAAACTGGAGAAAAGTGTTTCTGCTGCAGATGAACCAGTCTGCTGCTCCTGCGACTGACAGGCGTGTCAGAGTTTTTAGGATTATTCTAAAAGCATTGATAAGCAAACCGGCTCTGTATGCAGAATACTCTTTGTCATAATTCAGCTGGAGATCAGATCGATTCCAACAACACAGCTGATGCCTGACGACAAGACAGTTTATACGTAGACAGACACTTCTACGTATAGCTGTTAAAAAGGCTCCACACTTTGAAGTGAAACCAATGAATAAAATTAAGAAAGAATCTACTCATGACTTACACGACTGCATTAGATCATAATCAGAGTGTTACAGATGGCTGATGTTATGATTATAAATCAATATTCAGATCAATTTTCCATGTAAAAAGACAAAATGATGATTGTTATCTCTCCTGTTAGGTATTACCACGCTCTGAAACTGTGTCTCACACACAGAAAAACATGATTTATCACACACATCAGGTGAAATAAAACCCCTCATATCTGATTTAATAGTTGAGAGGAATAAATATGACCAGGGTTGCTGTAACACAATGATAACACACATCATGGCGCTCTGCCAGACATGTTAATGTCAGATATATGAAGACTATCCTGTTCTGCTACCCAGATTTCATCCAATCACAATGACCATAAACTGCTTCAGATTATTTTATTATATGTGTGAATAAAACAGCTGCACAGATGTTATACGGGGGGGGGGGGGGGGGGGGGGGGGGGGGGGGGAGGAGTGATGGGGTACACAGCTGATGGCCATCACACCAACCGGGCTGTAATCATCGGCTGAACAGATGTGAAACATTCCTTCACATCTCTGGTAAAACACTGTCATACATCACAGACGGGGGGAAGCTCCACGTCCGACTTCTAAACGCTCAAACAGACATGCATCGCAGCCTGGATGCAGTCCGACACCGACACATTTTTCCTGAGACCAGCAGTGAAGGGTTGACTTTCAGCTTTCATGTGGAGGGGTTTACATCTGGATCGGGTGCAGCGGGGAGCCAAACTCCAGCCCTGTCATCATCCTCCAGCCGTCTGCCCTGGAGCACGGAGGCCAAGCAAACTAAAGCGCGTCGTGGTTCTAAAACTCCAGCTTAGCCAGTTCATTCAGATGGAAACGTCTTCTTTAACATTACGTCTCTGTAAAGGTAATCATGTGGAACTTAATAATAATAAAGTTTGTGAGTGAAAGTGAAAAAAAAAAGCATGATCAGACATTTTATTTCCTGATGCGTTTCATAAACAGTTCAAACAGGATTATATCAGGTAAGCGACAGGAAAATCTAAGGATCTGTTGGACTAAAACGGATCATCTCTGAATCATCTGCCTTCATTAAACAACAGGAGTACAACCGCAGTTACAGCTTCTTTATTTTCAGACTCCTGCGTGCCTTTCATGTAAACAACATGTAATTTAGCCTTTCCAGTCTTTTCCTGAGCACACAGACAATACGTGGATGAGCCGACTGGCTGCCGCTGCCTCGCTGCCACAGGCGAACAGAAACAGCTTATGTGTGCTTTTCATTTTAAAGCACAAGCATCAGACACAAACAAAAAAGAAGTGCTTTCAGTCCACACACACACACACACACGTTCGGGAGTGCCTCCACAGAGCAGAAGTGAGGATTTTCAGGGCTTTACTGCCATCTAAAGGATGTTTCTGAAAGTGCAGCTCATGTACAGAAGAAACGTCTCCTGGATGGGAACAGAAACGTCTGAAACACGACAAGAAAACTACTGATGAAACTTACACCGAGCACATGAAGGCAGCACGACGCAGACGGCAGTGAAGTCATTCTCTCCACTTTACAGGCTTTTCCTCCTTCTAACTTTACCATAAAGCTCATAAAAGCTGGGTTCATAATAAAGAATATAATAAGTGCAGATTAATAAACACAACGCAGGAGGGGTGTCCAGATGTAGTCCTGCAGGTTTTACATTAGATGAGAGGTTTTAGATGTCTCTCCTCATCAGCTTGTTGTGTATCTCTGCTCATGTCGACCATTCAGACTGTTCCAGGTGTGCGTCTGCAGGAAATGTGAAAATATGCGCGATGGGGACGCTGGACATTCCTGTAAAAACCATTTTGCAGCAGGCAGAACGTGAAATCATCACCAGCAACACAAGCAGCAAGAAAATAAAAGCACATCATGTGAAAAGCTGAAAACTCTCGCAGTGAGATGAGAAACGATCAACGGCGCCAAGCGAGCCGCCATCACGCCTCACAAGTCTGACCGTGAAGATTAGCACCAGAACAACCATCATGTAACCTGAACGGTGAGGTACTGCGTCTGCAACTAAACACAGAGCTCAAATAAAGTTTATTAAAATGTTCATGTCACATTTGGGAATATTATTAATTATTTTAATGAACATTATCATGAACAGTGTAATAAAAAGCATCATTTAGGGACGTGTGCATGTTTAAGTTAGTGTTAATAATTACAGTTATTTACTAAAGGATGTTAATGTGCTTTTAGTTGCTATTTAATACCTATAATGTTGTAATTTTCTAATCATTCAGCCAGAATCTGAGAGGAAACAACAGTCTTCGTCTCCAACGCTTGGCTTCATATCCATATATAACTATGCTCATTTGAGTTCTGCTCATTTTCATCAATTTTTCCATTTGAATAATTTTAATCAGCTGTTATTTTCATCAGGAAATGACCCAAAAAAAATCCAGGATTAGCAATTCAAGATTCAGACAGTCTCAGCCAAACATAATTATGCTGAAGTGGGCTCTAAGTGGCGTGAAGGATCCAGAAATCACTCCACCAGGACCTGGGACAGACGCTCGCGCTGAATTTTAATTCATTGTTACAGAAAATTAAAGCAAAAGCAGCGAGGTGGAAAAACCCTGAACTAAACGTCCCATCTTAACAATACATCCATGTTTAGGAGACTGGAAGGTAGAAAACGTTACAGAACGCACGGCATGGCTAATCACTCAAAAACCATTTTATTTACCAGTAATGAAGCAGCGCCGGCAGGTGCAGCTGATTTACTGGGGACCAGCAGGTTTGAGCTCTTCTGTAAAAGCAAGAATTCTGACATCTGATTGGTCAGCAGTAAATATACACACATGACCAAACAAAGCAGACGGCAGACGTCAGCAGGGATCTTAGAGAAGCTCATTATTACAGCTGTGACCATCTGCTTTTGTCCCAAATTGATTCCAATATTTTGGGTGCCGATTCAATTCAAATTGAGATTCTCACAATTTTTCAGTATTACTGATTTTTGTAGACTAAAAACAAAAAGTACAAAACTTTCTTTGCTCGTCATTTTACTGGATTTCAATGTGAAAAAAATCAACAGAACAGCCAGACCATCATTCTGCTGATAAACTGCTGAAGAAGACAAGAAAAAAGATCAATAAAAACAATAAAATGACAAAAATCTATTTGGAAAAAAAAAGATTTTAACAAAAAAAATTTGATTTTAAAATCATGAAGCAAAAAAATCCTGACATTCAATTTTTTCGATTTGATTTCCACCCCTACTAATTATTAGGGATGCACCAATACCAATACCAGTATTTGTATCGGCTCAATACCAAGCGTGTGTAGTCGTACTTAGTAATAAAAGTGTACTGATACCACAATTTTTTTGTTCCACTAAAACAGTGATCCTCACTGTTAATTCAACAAGAGCCACACTCCACATACTAAGACAAGAGGAGAGCCGCCACCCCCCTAAAAAAAAGCGTTCCCACGCTACGTATCCTGCTACGTTGCCAAATCAGTAACATTCAGCTTTTCAGCAAGGAATGGTTATCCTAGATATTGCACGGAGTAATGGCTTCTTATACAACAGTATATGGTGAAAATACAATAATTCCGTCAGAATGTGGGCGTTTCTTTTTCATTATATATACGGAGCTACCGACGGAGCAGCTCTTTGGCGAAGTTCTGAAATCAGCCAAACCTGGCAACTCTGACAGGGTCAGTTAGGGCCGTTAGGACAGCAGAGTTTCTGCAAGCAGCCTGCAGCTCTTGTTAGTGGAGAGAACTGCAGCGTTGAGGATCATTATGACTTGTTTAGATGCATTTTCAGAAAGCCAGCGGCTGCTTCACGATCCACAAGTCAGGAGCCAGAGAGTCGCATGCGATGAGGAACACGGCACTAAAAGCTGGATCTTTGTTCCAAAACCACACATTTATAGTTGTATTTAGGTAAAATGTGTTAAATCAGAATAAAACTTAGATCTGTAATGTTACTATAATTGTATTGGTGAGGTAACTTCAGAAAGGACGGGTCATTTATTACAACCTGATGAAATCTTACACAGTTATAACAGTAATAATAACCATAGTCACTATAATGTTCACATAAACTGGTATCGGCAGATATTTAAGTTTTAGATATCGGTATCGGATCGGAACTCCCAAACAGTGGATCGGTGCATCCCTACTAATTATTGTCCATCAGTCTGGACTATAAGAGTGAGACCTCCAAACATTATGGACTCCATCATTTACTGACAGGTTAAACTATACTATTTATCTTCTATTTATTTTCTTCCATTTATTCTGAAAATAAAGTCTTTTATTTTACATAAACCTTCTGTCAGATTCACCGATTAGTTCGTAGGCAGCAGAACCGCAGCACATTTCCTGTAATACCAGGTAACGCCAGTCTCTCTGTAAGGTACGAGGACATGCCAGCTGCTCCCACTTCGCAGAGGAGCAGGTTTCGTATCAGCAAAGTGATACTCAAAAACATCAAACCCAATCTTGTGACTGACTGACATCGAAGCAGCGACTCCAGGGTATCGACACGTTCCCTAATCTGACTGATGTTATTCAGCTAATATTCTGAATGGAAACCATTATTAAGAATCTGTGACAGATCAATTTCATCTCAAACACAAGCTCCTGATCGGAGAGCTCCCTCCCTGCCACCTGTGATAGTTGGTAAGGTTGGAGTCGTCTGAAGGTGTGAGAAAACAATGATCACCTGAACAGACTGCGGCGGTGAAGCAGCATGAAGCCTTCGATAACAACCAAACATGCCAGACGCTCAGCATGTCCCCACCGGTGAACTCTGATTTCAGAAACTACTAAAAAGCACTTTTCTTACAGCAGGGTTATCAAACTCCGTCCCACGACGGCCGCAGTCCTGCAGGTTTTCAATGTATCCCTGCTTCAACACACCTGACCCAAATTAAATGGATCCAGCAACCAATGAAGCTTGTTGGAGCAGGGATACAATGGGCCGTGGGACCGGGCTGAATCGCCCTGCTTTTCACAATAAAACACCCAAAATGCAACATTGGCAAACTGAAAAGAAACTAAAACCACTGAGGGCCAGAGATCTAAAGCGCTCCTGGATCCAAACGGTGATCCGGATCGCCACTTAAATGAAACCAGTTCTTCCTTTTCACGTAAAAATCCATCCACAACTTTTTGAGTTATCTTGAACACAAACAAACGGCAGTAAAAACATAATAAAAACTTACCGATATGGCTTATCGGAGTTATGAATCCGCCTGTGGTTCCTCACCCCGACGTATGTGGAGCTGGTGTAGTTGCACACGTCGCACTTGTACATCTTCTGCATGCAACCCTCTGTAAGACAGGACGGCTTTAATGACACACGTCAGCCTGCCAGGTGAAAAATCACACAGCTTTCAGTGTCTTACCTTCATCTGCTCCCCGTTCCGCTTCTTCCACCGCCGTGGCGGATTCTGTGACAGCTGGGAGCGCCGTCGTGTCGCCGCGAAGGCTGTGCTGCTCTCGCTCGTGACTTCTTAACTGACTCTAGGAAGAAAAACGGCAGCAGAAAAGAGTTTTAGGTGATTTTCAACGATGCACTGCGCAGGTTTAACAGACCCTCCTCAAAGCCGCCACGGCTGCAGACGTCATGGCAACAGGCCGGCATTCAGCTTTCAGAAAGTCTAAAATCTGCGGGATAAAAAGACAAATCTAATCATGAGTCCCATGATGCGAGCCAGATCAGAGCAACGAACCTTCATCTCTTATTAAAAAGTGAATCCTCCTCTCAGAGGTACGTCTGCTCCTCTGCAGCTCTCCTCTCATTGGTCGGGCTGCAAGCTGGACGGACATGTTGTCCGCTCTTCCTGTCATCTTGGCGCTCTGACGAGGCCACGCCCCCACCTTACTTTTGATCTTTAGGAATTTTCATGTGCATCTTGTTAAAATCAAGCAGGCTGATGTGGAGCGAGAAGCTGGACAAACAGGTAAAACCCTCCAGAGAGACTCTGCTTTCCTCTCACCTGTCCGCCAGCAGATCTGCAAGCTGAATGGATTCTCCGTATTTCCTCTGTTTGTCTGGATGTTAACGGCAGGCATTATTCTCTGCACTGTGCCGTTTGCTGAATGCGCTCTTTTATCAGATGAGTTATAAAATCAGTGCTGCTGGTTGTTCCCTGAACCGCTGCCGGATGTTTTAAGTCGTATTCTTGTGATCCGGTGAGACTCGTATAAACAGCAGTTTGACTGTTTGTATTTAATGTTTATTTATTTTGACAGCTAAATCTAAATGTACCTTTTCCATGACACACATCTGTCATACACAGACCAGCCACTTCATCAGGTTTCCCTGCTCAACTGTTCGTTAACGTGGATATTGAATCTGCCAATCACATAGCAGCAGCGCGGTAGTCATGGAGACGTGATGGCGATGATGTGCTGAAGTTCACCCTGAGCGTCAGAATGAGGAAGAAGAAGATTTATGAGCTTTTTAACGCCACGTGTTGTTGAGAGACAACCATCGGCAGGGTTTACAGAGAACGGTCTGAACCAGACGATGTCCAGTGACCACGCTGGCTACGGTTACATTGTGTTTTTTAATTTGGAATTATTCATTCATTCATTTTCTGAACCGCTTAATCCAATTCAGGGTCGCGGGGAAGCTGGAGCCTATCCCAGCTGGCTTTGGGCGACAGGCAGGGTACACCCTGGACAGCTCGCCAGTCCATCGCAGGTCCACACAGAGACGAACAACCACTCACACTCACAATCACTCCTATGGGCAATTTAGAGTGACCAATTAACCTAACGTGCATGTCTTTGGACGGGGGGAGGAAGCTAGTTTGGAATTAATAATTAGAATTAAATTATTCGGAATTAACTATTTCTCTAACGAGTTTACATGAAGATAATAATTCTGAATGAAGGTTTACATGAATCTCGTCCTCACTTAATTCCTCTTTGGAGTGGCAGGTTGGGAAGGGTTCTGATTGGACAGAGGGTGCAAGTGACGTATGACGTGTACCGGAAATAGTTGGCTCCCTGCTTCTCGTCTTTTCAGTCGTAACTTGTAAAAACTACATAATAAGTACCAGCTTTGCTGCTATCTTTATTGTTTTATATAATAAGTACCAGCTTTGCTGCTATCTTTATTGTTTTATATTATATATAGCAGAGGCAGATGGCTGCCTGTCCTTGAGCCGGGTTCTGCCGGAGGTTTCTTTCCTGTTAAAAGGGAGTTTTTTTTCCTTCCCACTGTCGCCAGTGTGCTTGCTCAGGATGGGCGATTGAGTTGGAGCCTCCAACTCAATTTGTTGGTTTCCTTATATAGGCTGTCATGAATTGGCTTTCATCATGTTTTCTTTTTTCTGTCTGTAAAGCGTCTTGAGATGGCATTGCCGTGATTTGACGCTATATAAATAAAGTTGAATTGAACTGAATTATAAATGTGAAGTAGCAGCTCAACACCAGCATACTACTTCACTTTTTGCAGCAACTGAGAAGGAGAAGAAAGATAGACCACCGAACACGGGAGGCAAAACAACGCGCGTCATTGGGACAGGACAAGGTAACGAGCATGCTCAGAACGACCAGAATTAACTTAGAGCGGAGTGAAGGTTTACATGACAGAGGGATTAAATAGTTCGGGAATTAAAATGCGAAAAAAAACAGAGACTCACATCGGAATTAAGTTTAATTCCGAATAAAAATTTGCATTGGGAATTTAGTGTTTACAAAGTCGTTTTTCATCAGTTTAAAGTGGAATTAACTTTTATTTGGAATTAAACAGGAATTAAAACTCCCATGAAAACGCACTGTTAGGGGGTAACCTGGTCTATTGCATGTTTTCACTTGTCTCCTTGCTGTAAATAAATGCTTTCCCAGTTGTCTGGGTCAGATTTGTGGCCTTTACTTTGTCTGAATAAACACCAGTATGTTGGATCCTCAGTGATTTCTGCTTTAAACAGATAAAACCCATCAGGCTGTTTCCACCCTCAAATCCTGAACATTATTACTCAGGAATCTGACGTCTCCTCACCTTGTAGTGGAAGGCATCTGGACAGCGCTTGCACTGGTACGTCCTGGTCTTGCAGTGGTGGATCATGTGACTTTCCAGGTCCTTACTGTCCGAGGCTTTGTGCTCACAGATGGGACACTGATACGGCTGCCTCTGCTTGTGAACGCGCAGGTGCTGCTTGATGTAGCCTTTATTTCCACTGCTGTAGCGGCACAGACGGCATCGGTACGGCCGCTCGCTGCTGGGGACGTAATCCACCAGACCCCCGTCCGGTGAGCTCACCAAGCCCTCCATACCTGGAATGGCTCCATTCTCCGAAACCACGCCGCCCATGGAGCCGCTTTGCAGCTGCGCGTTATCCTGAAGCTCCTTCAAGATGTCTTCATCGGAGGCATTCTGGTCCGAGCGCTCTCGGAGTCTTTCGATGACGGTAAGGAGCGAAAGGCTGATGCCGGCTTTAGCGGCGGGGCTCTCCTCGTCTCCTTCCCCGATGCTTATGGACCTCAGATCCTCCTCCCTGCTCTTGCTGCGGAGCTCCAAGTCGAACAGAGCAGCTGAGGTGTCCTTGTCAGAAGCCTTCTGTACAGCTTTAGTCACGTCAAAGAGCTTCTGGTCCACGTGTGGGCTCTGCACCTGCACCGACACGGTCTTCACGCTTACCCTGGCGCTGGAGGTGGGCAGCTCTGGCGTCCTCATGGGCATCGCCACCAGGGCCTCTGCAGCCAGCGAGTGCAGTCGCAGAGACTCGGAGTGCGTCCTCTTGCGCCCGGCTGGTGGGATGTTTTCATCACGAGATGACTCGCTACTCTTACTAAGAGAAGATTTAACGTCATCCGTTTGTGAGCAGCTGCTGGTAAGTTCTGGACTGCTGTTACGCTCCTCTTTCACACCCCCAACGTGGTCCTGAACTTCTCCCCGTGCGTCCAACAAACTCTCATCGCTGTCGACATCTTGGCTGAGAAGAAGCGGCTTGGTCGCCATGACCGAGTCCTCAGCAGAAGGAAGGCGCTCTACGATCACGTTGATGTGGCCGGCGCTGTTCGGGCTGCTGTTGATGATCTTCTGGGCCGACGACAGGAGGCTGTCCGTGACCGAGGGACCATCGCGGTGACCGTCCACCTCGCCGTCTGCCTCGGTCGTCACCTGCACCTCCACCACCGGCTCCTCAGAACTCACATCTTTGATGGGGTATCCATCAATTTCCCCCTCTTCCTCCTCTTTTTTTGGACTTTTAACGGGATCGGTGATGGGAAGATTCGGCGCCTCTGGCTTGCTGTCAGCCGCCACCGGCACGCAGAGCTGGAGTTTGAAGGCAGCGGGGAGCTGCTGCGGGCTTTTGTCTTGAAGAGCGGACGAGAAAACAACCAAATCCTCTCTGGGTGTCGCGCTGTTAACGGCCGCTTGCACCTCCTTCCTCGCGGAAC
Source organism: Telmatherina bonti (assembly GCF_933228915.1). NCBI lineage: Eukaryota > Metazoa > Chordata > Actinopteri > Atheriniformes > Telmatherinidae > Telmatherina > Telmatherina bonti. The sequence continues at coordinate 6,542,024 of NC_136619.1, read as the reverse complement.
CTCCTTCGTCATCCTCAAAGATGGGATAAGAGCAGTCGACCAGGCCGGCGTGCTTCCAGGCGTGGGTTTTCAGCATTCGCTGCTGGCCGCACACATAACTACAGATCAAGCAGCGGTACAAACCGTACTCCTCGTAGCTGTACCATTTCTTCTTCTGTGGTAGCTCCTTGGCGCCATCCGATGGACTTGTGGCGACATCAGCCCCCATTTGATCCCCATTCTGCTTCCTTAAAGTCTTCTCTTCGGTGAGAGGATCTAAATGAGGAGGACTCCGCTTGGTGTCGCCTCCTTCCTCAAAGTGCAGCCTGACGTGCGCCTCCAGCTGTGCCTGGTCTCTGGAGGTGAAGTGACACTCGGAGCACATGAGGATGAGGTCGCTGTGCTGCTCGTTGTGTTGCTTCAGGTGTTCCTTCAGCTGGGGCAGCGTCTGGGAGAGGTAGGGGCACAAGCTGCACTGGTAGCACGTTACCGTCCGCTTGCCATCATTTCGGTCGGAGCTACCGGCCGCCTCCGCCGCTGCGGGGGGGATGTCGTTGTTGTTATCGTCACCTGACAGAGGCGAAGACAGACTTCCGTCGACCTTGCTGCAGTCCTCGCCGCAGTTCCTCTTGATTCTCTTGGAGGGAGAGCTTCTGCAACGCGATTCGTCTTCAGCAGCGGCCGGCAGGTGGAGTCCTCGTTTCTGTTGCTGCGGCTGCCTCTCCACTATCTTACTGAGCTTCTTGATGACCTGGATGAGAGAATCGTCACCTGGTTTTTGCTGAGTAATCCTGGGCACGTTGGAATTTACAGGCTGCTCGCCGGATCCCAGTGGCGAGGCGGTGGAGGAGGAAGAGGAGGAATCTGTGAGGAGCACAGATACACTGCTGTTCTCCTCCATGACCTGGAAAACAACAAGAAAGAAAGTGCTCAGACTGATGCACTAGACTGACAGATGTGTTTTCACTGCTGGAACCATCATCAACACTTGACATTAAAATTATTGTATTAAACACTACAGTTAATTAGTTGCAGATATTCCTAAATACGGCCACTTTTCAGGAAAGTTACACACTGTGAGTGTGTTCCTGCTTGTGCTGCTTTGTGTTTGTTTGGTCTGAGCTGGAAAAGAGGCGTGAAGAAGCAAATAAACAGTTATTTCCTCTAGGGATGGATAATACCAAAGACTTTAATACGATACCCTTAGTTTGTGACATTTGTCATCAATACAGATGCCGATATTGATACCTGTTGCAGACCATAGACTGTATATAAAAAGATGGGCGGAGCCTCCGTGACGTCACCCGTAGGTTTCTGAAGAGCTGAATTAAAGCTCGGTGGGCGGTTCCTACCATCACCATCTTGGCAGGGGCATGCGCGTTGTCTCTCCCGGAAAATACAAATATGGGCAAAGAGGTGGAGCTGAGAGGGGGGCTGTAAGTGTCATGGTGGATGATTGACATCGAGCGAACTCCAAACTGCCTGAAGCTAAGAGCTAACCGAGCTAACCCGGAGATAATAGGAGCTAACCAGCTAACGGAGGTAAGCGGGCTAAAGCTAAGTCACGTTGTTAACAGCTAAAAACCGTGGTTGTTCTACGTTCTTCTGACTTGAAGTGGAAGATCAGGTACCTGTCAATCAAAAGGACACGCCCCTAAATATGTCAAATTTTGAGATTAAATTACTTTTAAACAGGCGAATTAGAAAAAAATTCACTCCCCCCAACAATTGTCATGAAGGTAAACCTGACTGATTAAACCTAAAATGGATTTTTGAACCAGGCTGTAAACATGTTTATTCCTGCTGTAAACATGTTTATTTCTGCTGTAAACATGTTTATTTCTGCTGTGAAGTTGGTCTTTTTAACATGGGAGTCTATAGCGATTTGCTCTGTTTTGCAACCAGCCCCTAGTGGATGAAGGAGGAACTGCAGTTTTATGCACTTCTGCATAGGCTTCAGTTTTAAAGTGGCTCCGTCCATCTTTCATATACGTCTATGCTCCTGCCATCTTGTTTACATTAACCTTTGCAGCTCTTCCCTCTTTATGTAAACTCGAATGGTTTTTGTCTGTATTTGACAGTTTTTCCTTCCATCCTATGTTGCACGAGCAACTCGGTAAAGGTTTCGTTTTATATTCTTCAACCTTGAATTGTGTTTTACATTAGAGGTTTCTTGTCAGGTTCCCTTGAAATTGATGAGAACATGTTAAGTTAATCTGCCTCGTCCACTACAGGACCTGCGATGTGACTATGGCACACTCATACGTTGCCATGACGATGCGATAAACTGTGCAGCTCTAGTTCAGGAGATCGATTATATGACAGTGATGTTTAGTTAACCACTTAGACTGTCTTCAACTCTCCTGAAGGAACCTCACAGTCCTTAAATAATTACGTATGACTGACGGGTTTAAACATCACACAGATCAGAAAACAAAACACTTCCAAACTTTTCCAGACAGACAGTTTCTCTGTTGATGCTTTTTGCTTTGCAGAAGCCTGAAGAAAGAGCTGCATTTAATTTTTTCCTTCGTTATTTCCACTGTTTCAGTGTGCCAAACAGCAGCTTTTCTCTGACAGGACATCTGGAAGTCAACGGCACATTTTTCCTGCGTGTTGAAATTTTCAATGGGTTGTAAGAAAATGCTCAAAACTATTTTTATAATGCAGTTTCCAGACAGAAGCCTCCTGTGTCCACGTAGAGGCCCTTATGTTTACTTCTGACAGAAATATCTCCAAAACTGATACAAGAAAAAAAGATAAATGAGTAGAAATGAAAGCAATAAGTAACAATAAAAGTGCTATTTTCCTTTAAAAGCGTGATGCATTGAGACAGACTAATTACTGTGCTAAATTTCATATGTAAATAAAAATATTACTGACACAGAGGCCTGATAAATGACGTGGTCTTTCACTATAAAAGGAGCCAAAGGACCACCGTGAGAAAAGGAACAGCTTAATCTATTGTTGATAAGCCCTGCAGCCGTGGTAAATAGACAGGTAAACAAAATAAAGATAAACAGGCCTGTAAACAGATAAAGCGTGTTTAAAAGGAAATGGTCCCATCTCATGTGGTTAAACCCCTTTCATCTTCTCATATCCAACACTTTCCTCTTTCCCCTTTTCTGACCACAGCTCTCCTTCCTCTTTCTCCCACTTCTGCTTTTATAGAAGATCTGAATGGATTAAATACATTTTGGGGAAGAATATAATTTAGAGTGACTGGAATTTATCCATTTATCTAACATTTCAGGTGAGAATCAGCACAACTTTCAGGACATCTGACCCATGCAACTCTGCAAAAACTTATAGTTAAGTACTTTTGAGCTTCTTTATTTAGTTTTACAACAAACTGAATAAGTTTTCTTATCTTAAATCCTGACTGTAATCAGTTCAGTGTCTCTGCAAACACCATCATGTGCTTTGAACCGTCTCAGGAGAGCACCTGTTATGTCAGGATCTAAAAATATTTCCTCCACTTTTTCCCCACTGTGCAACAAAGTTCAGAACAAACTGAAAACTATTTTCACTCGTTAAGCAGCTGGGAAAAAAATAAAGCTGCTCGGACACAAACGAGGCTTTTATTTAACAAAAAGGGGGAGAAATAAAGACACACACTGTTAGCTTCACTGTTAGCCACACACACACACACACACACACACACACACACACACACACACACACACACACACAGTGCAGGGAGTTACACACACCAGTGTACAAGGACGTTTTAAAACGGTTAATAAGTGACGGGGAGCGCGTGGCTGTACGTAAAATAAAATATACTCACTGATACACGGGGCGGCTCGACGCTCTTTGTCCTCAGCACATAAAACTGCTTTGTTTTACTCGTTAGCCATAAAAAGTGGCCTCTCTCTCTCCCACATTGCAAAATGGCGAGGATGGAATATCAGTCACGTGACTCGGAGTGCGAGTCAGGTGACCAATGCCAATCCAGCGTGCGTTCAGGTGCTGCTCGTAAAATATGTCTTTAAAACCAACTAGTAACGCCACTCGTTTGACTCTGACTTTTGACCTCAGAAGAGTGAAGCTAACACCTGCCAGGTAACTGACCCATTTGTCTACTAAAGCTGTTCACGAAAAAAGGTAATGGATAACACCGGAAACATTATCTTGAAGGTAAATTCACGATTTGGTTTTTTGAATGGCTGTTCTCCCATGCCGGGGTGCTCCGTGAACGTCTCATTTAGCTGTAAACCGGAGCGCGGCGGCGGCGGCGGCGGCGGGCGGATGCTGCATGATGTTGGATGCTTTTCTAAGCTTCTCCTCCTCAAAACCCATTCTCATATGAGTGTAAAATGGAAGTTACATCTCCCACAGCCATAACTCACTCTAGAGTCTGAGACGCGGCTTCACATCCACGCGTGGGTACAAGAAGAAGCTGCCACGTGTACGAAATGCCGGAGGGCTCTCCATTACAACGCCACTTCTGATTTACAGGAATTATTCAATTAATCAAGTGATTTTTTTCATTACACACTTTTATTACATTTCACATTAATTTAAGTAATATTATTGACATTAATCAAGATATGATTATTATCTATTATAGTGTGCACATAGTTATTTTCAAATTGGTCAAATCAGCCAGTTTTTAATAAAACTGGCTTTATATGTTTTAAACATAAACATGTTTATTTACATTAAAAAAGTTTAACCTATAAATATAATATTAGCATTTTTTGTGCTCATATTAAGATTTAAAAAAATCTGTTTATTTTTTAAACATTTTTAACACGTGTGAAAAAACAAATGATGGATGATTGATGCAGATTTGTCAGTCAGGGCACAGAAACAGTTTCCGTCATCTGCAGGCCTGCTCACATGGCGTTGTGTTTCAGTTGTTACTCTCAAACACACCTGTAGAATAAGACGTTAGTCTTGTGTTTACTCAAAACAACATTGTACATTTATTTGAATAATTTCCATTTGTGCAGTGGGAACAGAGAGCCGAGCCAGCAGAGAGTGCATGACACTCAACACTGTTCTACTGTTATCTAAACATTTGCTCTAATTTTTGCCACAAACATTAAAAAGTCCATCTGAAATCACTTTGCGCATATGGCAGAGGAATGAGGGGTATGAGGAGGTGAGTAGGCCTGATGTTATGATAGGCGACCTCATCTCCTCAATGTAAGCGATCCAGAAGAAGACGAGCATAGTCAGACAAGAAAACAGAGCTGCAGGCGGAGACCCTGAGTTTCGTATGAGTATAATTTTTTAGCACCAGCTCACATGGAGGATGACACAAACTCAGCCAAGAGCTGATTAAAGACATGTAAAGTTGGCATCTCTGCCTCAGCTGCGGTGAACAGAGAATCAGGGTGGCGTTAGCCACCTCTGTTGCTGATTGAAGTTCCATGAGGAGAAAAGACAAATCTCTCCAGAGTGTGGAACCGTGTAACTCACCAGTATCACTACACCAATTTGAAGTAAAATTTAAAGTAGTTTTCTAACTAGTCATTGAAAAAACATGGATGTGTAGCTGCAAATTTTGTCTGAACAAGTACAACTAATGTCATGAACTTGTTAGCATGAAGCTAAGCGGAGTGGTAATCTAGTTACAGGGGTAGTTTTACAATAATATGAGAAAACCACATCAAATTTAGTTTCCAGTGAGGATATTTAGAAACTTTACATAAGCATAGTTTATTAAGTTTTTTTTTTTTTTTAATTGGAGCTAAAAAAATAAACTATAAATAAGCTCAGCCCCAGTATCCATGTTAGCGCTGATTAAGCTACATGATCCAGTTTCATTTTTACAAGAGGCTAGCAAGGCTACAAGCTGCTAACGTAACTAGCTATGGCATGAAAATGTGGAGAAATACAGCCTTTAGCAGGTCTTAAATAGTAAAGGAAGATATGAAAATGAAGAAAAAGGAAGTTGTAGATCCTAAGAGCTCTGCAGCTCCCAACATGGAACTAGAGGATCCAGTCTACCACCACCAGATGGTAAACCAGAACTGAGGCCCCTACTATCACATCAGGCTCCACATACTCCAACAAAACAACCAACTTACCTTTCTACAAACCTTTTTGAAATGGTTAATATTTGTGTATGATCCAGATTAACTCACTGGCTGTCCAAGTCATCAGCTATAACAATGGCTGGCAGCCAATGAATCGATGAAACGTGTTTTATTTTTGATGTGTTTTTCTCGAAAGTGACCAAATTTATTACAGAAGTCACAGAGAGAGGACCAAAATATTTTCCTTTCTCAGTACAGCCCCCCTGGTAAAGTCTTCCTTGCCACAACCAAGGCCAGATTATCCAATGGGCATTATGGGCACGGGCCCGGGGGCCCACACCCTCTCTGGGCCCATGTGGGGATCATGTAGAGCAGGGCTACTCAGTTAGACATTCAGGTGGACCAGATTCTCAAATGAAAAAAAAAAGTATCATAGCCAGTAAATAAAGTAAGGGAAAATAAATCAGTAAAAAAAATAAATGAAAAAAAAAGATGAATTTAAATTTAGAAAAATAAGTATTGTATTAGTTTTTCTATTTTAAATTCAGACCGACATGACAAGGGCAAAAGCACAAAATGAAATAATGAAAATTCCAGTCAGAGCCTATTTTTCTTCTAACTTTTAACATAAAAAGGTCCAATATACAATCTAATCTTTAAACACTGCCACACTGCATATTAAACACATCGGTTTGGTGCTCGAATGTAATGGAAAATAAACAAATACTTATTAGTCCAGGCGGGGTTGAAGCTGCGTTTTTTGTTGTCAATTTTGCGTTTTGAGACAGAGAGTGACATGTTTGCTAGTGCTACTCTTACAAAACACAACACACGCTGGGGTTAATGTTGCTTGGCAACCAAGTGTTGCATTCATGGTCTGCACAATGGTAGGATTGTACGCTACATAATCAGGAATGACTGAAGGTTCTTCATTAATATCTTTATTCTTTCACATAAGCTGGGCCACATAGAAGTTGGTTCTGGGCCGTATGTGGCCCGCGGGCCGTCATTTGAAGAGGCTTGGCGTAGGGCATACACCAGCAGTTTGGACATGAAAGAAAATGTACATAAAAGCCAGATAGTTACACCACAGTGTCTAGTGTATTGCTATTGGTACCACTGGCTGAGAAATGTTAGAAATGTTGTTTCACAATTCACAATTTCCACAATGTTGTGGTGAATGGGGCCCTTTAAACACTTTGGGCCCAGGGGCCTGAGCACTTTTAATCCGGCCCTGGCTATAACAGTATAGCTCCACCACTGAAACAGGAAGAGGGAAAAACAGTGTTTCCTGATGAACGGAGTCAAGTAGTTCTGGCAGGTTAAAGTCAACCATGAAGGACAGCTACTCAGCGGGAACGTTTAAAAAAGATGAGCACTAACAAACACAGGCAGCCTGGCCTGGAGGTGTAGTCCTCTCTGAAGCAGGGCCAAGGAGGGACGATGCTTCGGGAGAAGCTGGCTGATCAAGAGATCTACTCAAAGGAACAAGAACTTTCTCAGGGAGCTCTTTAAAAAAGCGAGGAAGGCCATAAGCAAGCAGTCTCAGAGCACTAGGAGCAGAGATGCTGCTGGACTCATCTGAAGTGGAGGGATGAAATAGAATCTACAACTCCTCAGATAAAGGACATCGCTGCCTCAGCTTATCACCTAAATAAGAACATTTTCCTGGTGACTGTTGAAGTAAATTCAGATTTAGTTTTTCCTGAAACTTATGTTGGAGGGGAAGAAGATGAAGGAGCCTGTGGAGCAGTTTGTCTGCACACACCACCACCAACACCTCTTTTTGTCTAATCTCACTTCATTACATTTAATGGTATTTTTTGGTCCAGTCTGCAGTGACTGGTCTGATCCTGCTACTGGGACAGCTCAGCAGCGCCCTCTGCTGGATGTATTGATGTAATGTTTATGGTACATGAGCACAGAGACTCAGACATGCTGCCTGGAAAGTGCTGATCAGACACATTTAATTAAATTGTTATTACAAATGAATAAAAATACAAATTTAATATTAAATCTTATGTCAGCATATAAATGAGTGTGTTATTGACATCTCTGAGTGACAGATGTGACTTTATGTTTATGCTGGCAGTCTGCTCCACTTCTCTGCTGGTTATAGTGAGTAAAAAAGCTCAATTCTAGCATTTATTAACAGAATAGTGAAAGTATTTCATTGCTAAGCACATCTTATTATTATTCCAGTAATTTCTGGCCAAACAAGGAAAAGAAAAAAGAAAATAAGTTACTGACTGTAGCTGAGACTAAAGGGTTTCCACACTTCATCAGGTCCACCTTTGTATCAATTTTGACCTTTTATTTTCTGCAGAACTACTTTATTCTTGGTGTCGTAGATTGAATCATTCCTCAGAGATTTTGCTGCGTATCAACATGAAGCATCACACAGTTGCTAATAAACTGATTCTGGTAGTTTTGGTACAGTGTGCAGCTGCCAGGTCCTGTTGGGAAACGAAATCTACATCTCTGTGAAGTTGGTCAGCAGCAGGAAGCATGAAACGCTCTAAAACTTCCTGGTCGATGGCGGATCAACACCAGTAGATGACGTGGCCCACAAACCGTCACTGACTGTGGAAACTTTACTCAAGTTCCCTTGAATCTTTCCTACATTTTTTAATGGGTTTCATTTCACAGCCCTCTTCATGGTGGAGGTTGTTGCTATTGCTTGTTCTCTTTATTTCTAGCCCCTTTAGCAATGACCTTTTGTGTCTTTTCTTCCTTGTGCAGGGTGTCTGAGGTTGTCTTTTGGACAACTGACAGGTCAGCACTCCTCCCTATCATCATGTAGCCAACAGACCCAGACTGAGAGACCATTTGCAGGTGTTTTGAGTTAATCATCTGACTAGAGTTTGCTACCAAGCGTCTTCAATATTGAACCTTTCCACAGTATTCTTATTTTCTGAAATACTGAGTTTGGGGTTTTCCTTAGTTCATTCATTCATTCATTTTCCGAACCGCTTATTCCAATTCAGGGTCGCGGGGAAGCTGGAGCCTATCCCAGCTGGCTTTGGGCGACAGGCAGGGTACACCCTGGACAGCTCGCCAGTCCATCGCAGGGCCACACACAGAGAGACGAACAACCACTCACGCTCACACTCACTCCTAGGGGCAATTTTTTAGAGTAACCAATTAACCTGCATGCATGTCTTTGGATGGTGGGAGGAAGCCGGAGTACCCGGAGAGAACCCACGCATACACGGGGAGAACATGCAAACTCCACACAGAAAGGCCACTGACCAAAGCCCTCCCCAGCCAAGGATTGAACCAGTGACCTTCTTGCTGTGAGGCCACAGTGCTAACCACTGTTCCACCGTACAGTCCGGTTTTCCTTAGTTGTCAGTTATAATCATCAATATTAAAAGAAATAAACAGTTTTTGAATGGATTTACTGGAATAAATCAACTTTTTCATGATATTCTAATGATGTGAGCTGCACCTGTATGCGTGGGTTCTTCTCCGGCTTCCTCCCACTCTCCGAAGACATGCATGTTTGGTTCATTTGTGAGCATGTGTGGTTGTTTGTCTCTCTGGGTTGGACTGGTGACCTGTCCAGGGTGTACCTGCCTGTCACCCAGTGACTGCTGGGATTAGCTCCAGCTTCATGCGACCCTTAATCGAACTAAAGACAAAGAAAACGGATTAGAGTAAAACATGTCATCAGGAAAAAGGAAAGTAACATGGTTTCTGTCTTGCAGATTTTTTTTTTGGTCAGATCTGAATCACATCAGTAATAAAACTCTCCTTTACACAAGTTTCGCTCCAAATGTTCCTTGTTGTTCTCCTCTGGAGTTGCACCAGCCTGTGTTGTTCCTGAGATGAACTTGTACGGCTGTTCACCACCGGCAGGTGCAGATGGTCCTGGAGCTTCACTGTACTGCAGGTTGAGTAACATCATGTAATACCTGTTGAGAGAGCGTTACATCGTGTACTCAGCTCTCTGTTGTATCCAAGTATGCAAGAATTAAACTGATATTAATTCCAATCCATGAAATGTGAACTGGAGGAAGAACACAACTGTGAAGTATAACCTCAGCCTGCTCCTGTTAAAAAATGATCATTAATACTAAGATTTACACATTAACTACAACATGATCAGTGGCTAGAGCTGTGGCTGCAAGCTGCCATGCTGCTCAGAGGCAGCGAGGAAGACGAGCGTATGTGAAGGAAAAGGTCATGATGTTGTTAAAATTCTGCACAGCTGTAACTGCAAAGATGCGCCACCCTGTCGCACGTTTCACCCAACAAGCTTCGGTCTTTTTTCCACACCTTTAATAAAAACTGAACAATCCAGTAAACATACTGAGTTATATGTAATGCTAATCATGATGTTTCTGATAGATTTGTGTTATTTTCCAACACATTTGGTTCATATTTGACTCTTTTTTTCGCTGCATGCTCATAATGTAGCGATACCTGTGTAAGAGCAAACATAAAAAGCAGCATAACTCATGACTGTTTTCATGCAGTGCGTTGTGTTTTCTTGGTGTCCTCGTAAGCAGCCTCGGGCGAATGCTCTCCTTCAAACCTCTGAAAACACAAAGTATAAATCTGAAAGTAATTTTCTGATGTGATTCTTCATTTTCACACACTTTCTGGTTCAGCAGGTCTACAGACGTAAACGGTCCATATGTAGCAACGTAGCAAGAGGCTAATAACATGCTAATGCACATCTGTTTCCATGCAGGCACAGCACAGTCTTCTTTAGTTATTTATCTATTATTTTAATTAAACTTTAAAAAGTATAATAATAATCATAAAATATGACACATTTAATTCTATAAATATCCAAATATAACTTCATTTGGAAGCAGTTTGTGGTGTGATGGATCTGAATTGCATCAGTGCCCTGAGACCTGCTGGTTGTTCCAACTCAACCTCTGAGACTTTCTCCACATTAAACTGCATCATAATACCTCCCCACTCCCTCAGTTTGCCGTGGAACTGATCCTGTTCTGCCCCTCAGATGAGCTGTCATTACTTTTAGCATTTTAAGTCAGTCGTAGGACAGCTGGAAGACATCTCCATACTGCGTTTAGCTTCTTTCTCTAAGCAGGTGGAGCGAGCAGTGTGTTGCATCCAGAAGCCCTTAAAAAGCCTGTTTGGTGTATATTAATCTTACTGTTGTCTTTATTTCTGTTTATGAATGTTGTTTGTTCTTTATTGGTGGAAAGTGGCTGCTACATGCTAACGCAGGACATGTTAGCATGTAGCATTTGTCTGTTTAATTTAGGGACATGCTATGTTCTCCTGTGGCTAACAAGAAGATTGTGGATTAATCCTTTACTTTGTATTGAAGTTGAATTTTCCCTTTATGTATTTATATTGTGACTTAATGATCTTTACTTGTTTTTACAGATTAACAAGCTAAAATGAGGAATTAAATTCAGTTCAACTTTATTTGTATAGCGCCTCCTCATAACAATGTTGTCACAGGACACTTTACATACACATCATTTCAAGCCAATTCATACATGTCCTATAATAGAAACAAACTGATTGCATCGAGTCATGACTTCGATTCCAAGCCCCCATCCTGAGCTGCGCGCGGCGACAGTGGGAAGGAAAAAACAAACATGAATGTGAAAGCAAAACGTCAGCCGAGTGCTTACTGAAGTAGCATGTCTTCATTTCAGACGTAGCTTTAGCTGAAAGCAGAAAAAACCTATTGTATAGACAGATGCTTTTTGCTGACATCATCCAAGTTAAAGATCATGTCTGGTTCTAAAGAAGTTAAACGTGTTTTTTTATAAACACATCTGCGTCATTTTCCTCTGCAGATATTCAGCTACAGAATCCATTTTCTCATCTGTTCCCTGAACTTTAACCATCTTTACTGAATGTTTACCCAAATTTAAATCCACCAGAAGTCCTAAACGTGAGCCGTCAGACAGGCCTCAACATGCTGGAAAATGTGGACCAGGCAAAATTACACACACACACACACACACACACACACACACAAACTCACTCACACATAAATATATGTAATAGAATTCAGGTCCATTGGTGTAAAACAAGCCTGAGCTGAAAACGACATCTTTCATTGTTGCCTATCAGGCCTCATATGTGATCCTTATGAAGTGTAATTCCTTCCACCTCCTATTAGCCCTGCTGCCTCTCCATCACAGGCATGCCGAGGCCGCGCTCTAATCCGAAGTGACAGCACATAGACTTCCACTCACACATTACAGCGTAGCTGCCTCAGGCTACTGAGCGTGCTCCTTTCAAAATGTTGAAACCAGGTTATTTCTATTGAAGTATTAAAGTCATACTTCAGTTTAAGCTATTTTTCCAGGGTTTGCTTTCTTTCCCTGACTGGAAAGCTGAGAGGGGACAGGCTGAATGAAGGAAGGAAAGAAATAAAGACTTTGTTGAGATTTAAATGGAGAAATGTGAAAACGTGTTCATGTGACAGTTAGTTTGTCATGTTTCACATGTGTGTGTGTTTTTATGTCATTTCTCACAACATCCAGCTGGTAAATAAGAGCCACAAGTTAGTGAGCAGACTTTGATGGAATGATATAATACTCCAAGCATATATTGACTTTCATAAAGTTAAAGAAATCCTCACTGTTGATTATTTGTTCAACCGAAGCTCCAAAAGACCCGAATTAGACGTCTAAATTCATAATCCTCAGTTTTAAAGCATCTGCGTGAACGTGTCTCTCTGTTATGGAAATGTGAAGCTTATGCAAACAGGGGACAGTAAAAATGAAACGCTGGTTCTCTTCATCACAAGTAGAGTCTTTTTTGTGTCATAATGACTCTGAATGAAGAAAACGTTTTCTTGCAACTTTGCTCGAAACTAAAGGAAACACAGATTTTAACACAACAGGACGTCACAGGATCAAAGTGATGCAGGAAAATGATGTTGGATGTGGTGAAACAGGCTGTCTGAGAAGAAGATCTGGAGGGTCCAGCAGCATGTTTGGATTAAGATTAAAACTTTATTGTCCTTGTTTAAACATACAACAGGTTTTAGTTGTTGGCAGTCACTGAGATATGAACAAGATAAACCACCTAACTGTTGCTGTCTGAGGAATTTGCATACACACACACATCCTGTACAATAACCTCTACATGTATGTACGTACATATACACACATATATGTACTTACACACATATACTGCATATTCACATCCACTTGTATACACATACAACTCCAGGTTGTAGTACATGTGTTTGGATGTAAATACACCATATATTTGTTCATACACACACATGTATAGTCAAGTTTCTCTGCAGTAAATGTGCTGATTGTGGGCAACTATAACAGGTTTAAAGACACCTTAAACTGCTGACTGTCACAAAGACTGCAGATGAAAAATAGGAGTTTGGTGAATCTACAGTCCTTTATATTAATGTACATCGTTTCTGTATAATAAAGTGATAAATAACAATGAGTTTGAGCCACATCGGATCTTTTTAAACTCACGTCACACACGTCTGCATCATCAGATTATAACAAAGATTTTTTTTCCTGGTAAACATTGCCACACGTTTCCATCTCACAGTTTCTACCCCTTTAATGTGACATTACTTCAGTTTAGGCATGCGGACAAACATACTCATGTTTGGACATTTTCTCTTGAGACTTGGCTGTTCAAGTCCTTACTGGGACCATTAACAGTGTAGACGGAGAAAGGGTCACCCAGCTTAAATAAGTGAGATCACAGTTTGTCTTTCAGCCAAGCCGCATACGACACACATGCAAGGTATTAAAAGTTAAACAACATAATATGTAAAATCAAATCATATAGAAAAATCTGTGAAAATTATGATATAGATGCATATGGAATAAGATATATTATCATGTGATTAACAAGAAAATGATTCATGGATGTAGATGATTAATTTTACAGCTGAATAGGTGGCTAAATAATCAGCTAAATGAAATATGAATAAAGTAATAATGAGAAAAGCTCTGATTCTCTTGTTCCTCCTGTTCCAAACATGACCACACGGTGGCAGTAGCGACTTTCAGGTTGCTGGAAAACGAGGCTCATTAATGGTAAAAAAATCTGAACTAAAGCAAACAGTTTGTGACTTTAGTCATATTTTTGATGCTGATATGAATGTTTGATGAATCAGTCTGATACCTGATGAAATCTGAGGAAAGAAAAGGTTGGAAAGGGATGAAAAACTTCAGGTAAGAAGTATTTTCTGCAGCTTGTTGTGAAGAAAATGAGGAATGAAGATTACACATGTGGATTTCATTCCTCTTCTCTGTTAGGTGATGATGGACTGACAGCTGAGAGAAAGTGGAGAGGAAAGGAGAAATCAGGGAGAATAAATGAAGGAGGGAGATTTGGCGGGGGGTGGGGGGTGGGGGGGGGGGGGGGGGGGGGGGGTATTGTTTTTGCAGCAAAGTGATGTGATCCATCTGAATCATGTGACTCTTGCAGCACACTCCCTGAGTGACCAGCACCACGCCACACCCAAGGGCAACTGGAATTGCATTGCCCCCCTACCACACACACACACACACACACACACACACACACACACACACACACACACACACACACACACACACACACACACACATACACCTTTTCCTCCCCTTTTTAAGGCAGTAAGAAACGATGTATGTCCTCCATTTCGCCGTGAGAGAGCGCAAACAAAACGACAGCCGGTAGTTATATGTATCGCAGTCCTTTTTCCCCTAAATATATATTCCAGCCATGCACAGACACCCACATGCACTGGGAGAGCTGGTCATGCGGCTTCCTTCCCAGGTCATTTTCTCTGGAGTTGCTGCTTTATTGTGCTCGCTGATCCGATTTCCCCTCCTCTGTGGTGTGATTTCTCTTTCTATTGCCCCAGCCAATCTTCCAGCCATGGTTCACCTGGAAAAGAAAAATAGTGTGACCACTACGCCAACACAGCCGCACTAACAACAACAACAACATGGCATAATAATGCTTTCACAAGAAGAATGGGAAGTAATGCATCTTCATGATCTATCTGGGCCATATCAAATGTATGAATCATGTTATTATGGAGGAACTGGAGGAGAGCGGGGCTGTGGTGGTGGTGGGGGGGTGATTGCTGGGAGAAGTGCCTGTGTTTGTTTTGCCACAGAGTTTTGTTCATAGAGGGAAGTGTTAGAAGGTGAATTAAATATTTCTAGCTCTCTGTCCAGATTGTTTTAGGTGCTGATCAGACATACGGACAAAAGAAACGCCACTTTTGACCGAAAATCCCCCAAAAGTTATTTATTTCCATGCAAAACCGGATCTATCTCATCTCTCTGCACCGCAAAGCTTAATGTGGTGATGAGCAAAGAACAAAAACACACAGAGTCACGTGGAGGCAACACACACACGCTGGTTCATTTCAAGTCAAACACACTCACATTGTTCTGCTGCTGGAAATAATCAGGATAGATTCTAATCTCCTGATAAAAATAGTCCCTAACAGACTGGAAGAAATGTCTCTAATTTCTTTGAAACGTGAGGTTAGTTTGACTGCACGTGTTCAGCGAAGCAGCGCTTTGTGTCTGCAAGCCGAATAAAGTCTTGTTCATTCTGTTTCCAACTTAAATGACTCCACTCAGATCTGTGCTTGCTAGCAGAGCTGTCAAACGGCTGATGACGAATGCTTTGATTGATTTTGCTTCACTTTGAGCTTTTATTGGTCAAACTTGCTGGAAACTAAAACTTCATGTATGCACTTATAAAAGAAACTGTTTTGGATTTGTGATCACTTCAATGATTTTCATTTTTTAAACATTGATAAATGCATGAAAATGATCTTTTCCCAGATTTACACACATCAGATTAAACTTTCAGAACATGTTGTAGTCAACACAGCAGGTCTGGACTGCATGTCTGCAGGCAGAAGCAGTGTTTTCTTCACTGGGTGAATTTAGATTATTTTCTCCATAATTAACACGTTTTCTTTCAGATAAGTCGAAAGAAAATGCATCAATTTCACATATAAGATGATTATTGCACAACTATTTGCCTGCATGTACATATAAATTTCTTTTAAAATGACTTAAAGTGTGTTTTTGCAGGGAGCCAAGCGCTGTGGTGGTTTTCTGCTTCTCGACTGGTTTGTTGTTGATTGAAAGCTCCGGCTCTCCTGAACAATGCGATCTCGTCAGAACATGAGCGGCTGAACACGATGCCTGTAGAAAGTATTTTTGATGCAAAACATGCTTAAAATCAAAATGTCTACAGTATTTTCTGATTCACAACGTGAACAGCGTGTGAAAACTATAAAAACTTTTACTCTAATATGCCAACAAAATGCAAAAAGGACCTGGATAAATCCTAATACGTGCAAATTAGCTCATTTTTGCTTACTTAATTTGCATATTTAACCATAAATTTTAGAAATCTTGGAAAAAAGAAACTAAAGATGTTAGAAATAAACCAGGAAAGTTTCGTGGCGACCGCTGCTGGTGACACTTTTCACCCATTTCAGCTGCAGTGTCATAAAACTAAAAATGCAAATAAATAATCTACAACCACAGTTTCCCAGGTAGAAGGTGTTTAAAACACTCGTAAAACAATTCAGTAAAAGCACTGTGACAGCGCAGACCTTCACCAAGTTTCTCATTACAGCGATTTCCAGTTGATGTTCTCGTCCTACATTCATTATATATGGATACTCTGTTGGATTCACTGATCCAAAACATCATTTTAGCTTTTGAAATAACAATATTATGAACAGTTAAATGTTTATTAACAAACAACATCATTATATTTAGAAAAAATACCATTTGGAAATGTGAACATGATGACACTAGTAGCTCCCAATACGGTTTATTCACCAGCAGAACGAGACGTTTCGGTCTGAGGCACTTCCTCTGACAGAGTTAAACTCCTGCTTAAATAATTTCAGCCTGATCACCTGACCAGTAAGATGAAAGTAACATATAGAAATACACATCTGTACACATACAGAAAAAAAACCCAACCACGTCACAAACATCTAATATACCTTCATTTGAATATAAAAATGAAAATAGTGACATGACAACTTTAGTAATATATGTCAAAGACATCTGGCGTTTCACTAGTTTGATGCCCAGATAGCGGAGAGAGGTCATGCCATGTGATGTCTTGGAGAAATACTGCGATGAACTTATATATTCTGTACTGCCTATGTAACAAAGACATTAATGCTCATATTACAGCAATGATTTTCCTTTCAGGCACAAGGAGTATCGACATCGGTTTAAATATATCAGTATCAGGGAAAATCACTATAAACCGATCGTATTGTAACAACTGGACAAGTTCTGGTGTCGGCCATCTTTGATGTCTGTGTTTCAGATTATTTATTTGATCACAAACACTTAAAAAAGAAAGGAGGCGTAAAACGTTCCTCCATCGCATCATCACTCATCCTAAATGGGATCAGACCATTGACTATGTATAAAAAGATGGGCGGAGCCGCAGTGACGTCACCCGTAGGTTTCTGAAGAGCTGAATTGAAGCTCGGTGGGCGGTTCCTACCATCACCATCTTGGCAGGATCATGCGTATCGTCTCGCCCGGAAAATACAAATATGGGCAAAGAGGTGGAGGTGGCTGTGAGCGTCATGGTGGATGATTGACATCGAGCCACTCTGAGCTTTCTGTAACTAAGATCTAACTGAGCTAACCCGGAGATAACAGGAGCGAACCAGCTAACGGAGGTAAGCGGGCTAAAGCTAAGTCACGTTGTTAACCGGCTAAAAACCGTGGTTGTTCTACGTTCTTCTGACTTGAAGTGGGAGATCGGGTACCTGTCAATCAAAAGGACACGCCCCTAAATATGCAGAACTTCGAGATTAAGTTACTTTTAAACGGGTGAGTTAGAAAAAAATATTCACTCCTCCTACAGTTGTCATGAAGGTAAACCTGACCTATTAAACCTAAAATGGATTTTGAACCAGGCTGTAAACATGTTTATTTTTGCTGTGAGGTTGGTCTTTTTAACATGGGAGTCTATGGGGATTTGCTCTGTTTTGCAGCCCCTAGAGGATGAAGGGGGAACTGCAGTTTTATACACTTCTGCATCGGCTTTACTTTTTACTGCCTGAAGTTTCCAATCCAATCAAAATGTTGGGTTGGACGTATAACCCCGCCCAATATCCATCCCCCCCTCATTCTCCTGGCAGCAGCCTCAACGTTGCCGCTTGACTCAGACTTAAAAATACAAGTAAAAGATAGAAGTTTAGACATTTAACTCATCCTGACTTAATATTCCTGTCACATGACGGGGACACTGCACTACGTAAAACAAGAGACAGCTTTTCATGCATCTGCTGGCGAGAACTGGTTGGAGAGCTGAAGACCTTTACAAACTGTACAGGACATGTCTTTAAAACAAAGGAAAGTAAAAAGAACAGATCCAAACAAACACTTTCCTCTTTCCTCAGGACTCAAGCAGAGACTCTTCTTGCTTCCAAGTTCCACGTGAACTTTTCAATAAAAGAAGCAAATTTACAAAAAAAAAAGTCTGTGACCAGAAGTGAATGTTACAGACATTATCAGGCCTGTTTTCCTTCAGCCAGGGAAATTAATTACTTATTGATCAAGAGAGCGAGTGAATAAAATGAAGTGAATTAATAAATAAGTGAATAGATAGAGGAGAGCGGACCGTAGGTGGACGACTAGTTCACGTTTGCAAACATCATGGTTGGCAGATTCCATTTGTTTTCCATTTCATTACGGCGGAGCACGGGCGCACACACGGTGGGTTCATTTGATAAAAGATGATAAAAAGAAAATAATCTGATAATCTGATGACAGCTGAGGTCACCTTGCCAATGCGGCTGCTTATGTGTGCATTTAATCAAACGTTAGCTTAAAACAAATCCTACTGCAGAAAAATATTTACCAAATAGGATGAATTTGGATGTTTAATTCCTCCCATTAATGATTTAAATAAAACAAATGGTTAAATTTGATCTGTTCTTGTAATTAACAACCTTGCTGCTGGAAAGTTGGGCTCTGATTGGAACCCCACTAAAAACTTGCTAAGTGCATATCATTAGGCTATCACATCACACGGGATGGTCCGCTAATAAACAATTATTTATAACAAATTATAGCCTAATGCATCAAATTAACAACATGCAGCAAGTGAGATTTATACACCACGCTTGCCACATTTATTACGTTTACTTAAGGTATTCAGTGATGCACATTTGGCGTAAAACACTCTTTCTTTATAGATGGTGCTTCACAGTGGAATATGTGAGATTAACAGTGTGAAGTGTGTTTTTGTTTGCTTGATTTATGGACACCATAAAATCATATTTATTAGGCTGGTGCAAATAATTAAATGGTTGAGTTTTAAGTGCAATATTCACCTAAAATGGCTGGAAATATGATCTCATAAAGCAGAAGTTATCTGCAAAGTCAAGGAGTCAAAATATTTACATCTATAAATCTCTCCTTAACACCTCGCAGCAAACGGGAGTGGACGGCCGGACCAGTTGGCTTTTGTAGCTGCTGGACGGAGATGAATGTTGTTGGGAGATGCCGCTGTTGTTTTTCACTGCTTCTAATTGCCTTTTTACCCTCCAGTATGGAGAGTTTAGGACAAAGAAGTTTCCTAACTGCAGCAACACACAGAGTGACACTGAATGAGAGATGCATAGAAACACACTGTGCTCAACTTGTTCCACTGGGAGCAACACAAATACACAAACACCTGGTCAAAATCGTGCATGAACACAGTTCTATATGCAAATATGCAGAAAAACACACACAAAGAGGAAAAATAACAACACTGAAAAGGTGAAAAGCTGCAAAAATGGCACAATCAGACTGATTTTAGACATGTTTAGACATTTTATGATCCTATCCTCTGCGATGGACAGGTGAGCTGTCTGGGGTTTACTCTGCCTATCGACCAAAAGACTGCTGGGATCCAGCTTCCCCACGACCCTTAATCGGACTAAGCGGTTAGGAAAATGAATGAATGAATGAATGAATGAATGATCGCCTCCTCTCAACGGCGATAAAACAGAAAAGGGATGTAGTGGGATCAGTTCAGCGGTTATAAGAGTGTATGGCTGGGTCATGTCGCCACCAGACGTGGAGCTGAGGAGCCAGAAGGGCAGGACAACAGAACAACTGTTGTATGTACACAACTTGTGTGTGTGTGTGTGTGTGTGTGTGGTCTGCCATCACGGATCTTGGCCCTCAGAGGGAAAATAAATGCCTGCTTTGCAGAAATCCATCAAACGTTTGTCTTGTTTTAAACAGTCAAACCAGAAGAGCCTTTTAATGTAACTTTAGAAGTTTTAAACAAAGAACTAAATATAGCTTTCATACAAAAGGTACGAGTCTGTCTTACATTTTGACATTGTCCTGTCCAGCATCATGGCGGCCTGGTTGCTGTGTTGTGCTCCACAAACTTGCTTTGCCAAAAGGAGTTTGATGGGAAGAAGGCTCCTCTTTATACTTGAGGATTATTCTTTATTTTTATATTTGAATACTGGACTTGACTCGGGGCGGGGTGATGACAATATGAGGGGAAATGAACAAAAGAGAAAAGGAAAGAATGAAGCATGGCGGAACGAGGCAACGATACAACACACATGTACACATACGTGTACATAATGTGTACACGGGGCTCACATGGGTTTAATAAAAATGACCAGCCTGTGTTGCCATGTTTAGCCATTTTCTTTTTCAGTCCCTAAACTCAGCTTTACTTCTCCGTACTCATTCATCTGCTCCTGGTACACGTGCCCTGACTGGGGTCCTTATACAAGAAACATTGGGTACAGTTACATGATAGTTTTTAGTTCAGAATTAAACAATTCCAAATTAACAATGGAAATAACAATTGCGAATAGAGATTTACAGGGAAACACGTCCTTACCTAATTCTGCTTTAGATTGGCAGGTTGAGAAGGATTCTGATTGGACAGAGGGTGGACGTGACGTATTGACATCTACTGAAAATAGTTCTCTTCCTGCTTCTCGTGTTTTTGGTAGTAAAAAGTACATTATAAGTACCAGTTTCAACATTATTTTGATTATAATTTTGAAGCTCCAGTTAGACACGAGCTGGTGCTTCACTTCTTTCAGTCACTGGGAAGAAGAAGTAAGATAGACTGGAGGCGAAACAACGCGCAGAATATGTGCGTTATCGGGACGGGACGAGGTTATGTAGTTATTCATTCAGA
Organism: Telmatherina bonti; assembly: GCF_933228915.1. Classification (NCBI taxonomy): domain Eukaryota; kingdom Metazoa; phylum Chordata; class Actinopteri; order Atheriniformes; family Telmatherinidae; genus Telmatherina; species Telmatherina bonti. The sequence goes on along the minus strand of NC_136619.1, from coordinate 6,520,896 downwards.
TGGAGTTATTTTAGGTCACACAGCATAAAAACAGTGAAGGTCAAGATGAACTTCTGGAGGGTACATAGACTAGATGAAACTGGTTATAGTGGAAAGCTGCCAACCTTCAATACAAACAAAATACCAGAAGTCATGAGTGTATTTATCCTCAGAGTGGGACGGTCTGTCCAGGAAAAAAAAGTGTGTACTTTCATTGTTACATTTATATGTATGTGTTAGCAAGAAATGGAGAGGAGATGTGTATTGCTCTGGATAAAAAGAGGGACTCGGGCCCTTCGAGGATCTTCAGTCCGGGTCCGCTCCTTGCTATAATCTGTACATATGAAAATATTCTTTCTATATGAGAGCCTCTTTCGATCTGTGTTTCGGTACCATGCGTGTACATGACGGGGATCGTGCTTCTCTAGGTCTGTATTAGGTGCGTGGTGGTGACACACCCTACTCTTAAGTCTCCTTCTCATCAAAAGAATTATAAAAGCGCAGAATGATGGGAATTATCTTAGCGAGGAACTAAGGTTTCCATGACAAAGAAATTAATCAGTTTTGATATGAAATACGAATAAACCAGCCACTTATTTTGGAATTAAGTTTAATTCCAAATTGATTTTTGCATTAGGAATTAAGTGTTTACATGGTCATTTTCATCTGTTTAAAGCGGAATTAACTTTTATTTGGAATTAATGAGGAATCAAATCTCGTAAATGTAGCCATTGAGGAACATCAGGAAAATATGGTGCAACTAAAATGCTGGATACTGGAGGTCACCACTAGGGGCAGTACACAGCAGTGGGACTGTGAGTTATTAAAAGGACCAATCTGCCGTTACATTTCAGGCTTTTTCTGCAGCATTTTTGTAAACCACAGTTTAACAGTCTGTTGCCAACTGTCAATGCACAAGTGTTTTACACTGCAACGGCATTAAGATGCTGGCAGTTGCCAACCAGGTCCAAGAGGCGGTCTCCACAACTTCCCACCATTGTGTTTACCTTTCAGCTCATGTTCACGTGAATATATGTTCCTTTACAATAAGAAAATTGAGGACAGAATGCCGTCAAGTTTCTTAGACAGAATGAACGCATCACAGCTATGATACATGCGCAGATGTATTGGTAACAGCAAGTATGTCCCAGCCCTAACACTGTACGGTCAAACCCGAACAGGAAAAACGGGACAATCCGCTGCTACATCTGTACAGAAACAGAAAGCATCCTGCAGCTCTCACAGCTGGAAAGTAGCCATCAGAGAAAGAGAAAAAAAAAGACTCAAGAGCAGATTTATGAAGAGACAGAGACCAGGTTGATTTATGGAGTTTTTGATGCCAGAGGAATGGTCTGGCTACTCACATCTTGAATATGGATGGGTAGCTGGCTGTAGGTCCTGAGCAGGTAGTGGGACAAGGAGGCAGGTAGGTGCAGAGTATAGACAGAGCTGGTGAATGAAGACCGGAGCAGGTAAAACAGCAGATGGGTTACCAGTAGACATGAAGAAGCCAGTCACGCAATACAAAGCAATGAATGTTAAAGATACATTTGTAACTTTCTGACCTTAAAACTCCACGTCAAAATACCAGTAGTCATTTCGATGACACAGTGACATCTATCATGTATATTTCTGGAACCGCTGCTGCCTAGCAGCGTTCTGAGTATGAGAAACCGCACTGTACAACTTTTACATCCGGGACGCAACGTGATGTTTCATTTTACGGTATAATAAGGAACTCGCTGTTTTGAACACGCAGCGTCGCTGATTCAGCAAACAAACGCAAAAGAGGTTTAAAAGAGAGAACGCGACAAAGCAAGAGTCATCATGAGATCCTCTTTTGTTGGCTGGAGAGAGCAAACAGGTCAGGTAGGATGCAAGATGGAGGCTGAATTAGCTGTCAATACGCAACGGGGAAAATAAAAAATTTCTGTTGTGTTTTTTCCAAAAGGTAAATCAGGGGAAGAGACAACCTGGTGAGGTCTGGTTTTACTGCAGTGAATTCCTAAGGAAGTCTCGATGATGGCAGATGGAACAGAGCTGTAGAAGCGGGAAGTGACCAGACTCCATCCAGTGAATGCACACAAACACCACAGCAAGCATCATCGTGACAATAAGAAACCAGCAGACAATCAACAGGAGCACCTGCAGGATGACAAACCGTCAAAATAACCATATATATTATATATATGTGTAGGAGGGCAAGATTTGAGGAATAAGTTGCATTAAGTGACTGCGCCTCCTTCAGGGACAAGAAGCAGACAGAGAGGAGGCCATAAGCTCCATGGAACCAGACATCTGCATGAAGCAGCCCGCCACAGGAGGACCATGCACCCACCCGGAGGGAGGCAGAGGAAAGTCAGAACCCCCAGGGCCTTGGAGTACAAGCCCCAGGGCACCAGGGACAGTGGTACATAGGCCCTTTGAAGCCTTTATTCAGAGTGGCAGCATTCTGTGCTCATGGTCTATCATGAGCTCAAGTTCTTTCGTTCTAAATTCATACATTTGGAAATAAGACACGATCACGGCTGGACATTCTTTAAGACAACATTCATACCCACAGAGCAGAAGCGATCAAATCTCAGTTTGCCATCATGTAAAAGGTCTCACAAAGTCATTTTAAACCCAGAACCAGCGGCTGGACTTTGATGGAGTCATGCTGCCTTTGTTGTCATCACTTAACAGGCAAACAGGACGACTGCCAGAAAAACTTTGTTCATTTCTTTGAGTACTATGGACAGACAGGAAGACAAATGATCCGAGGTGCAGCAGACAAATTGTAATGTGCAATCAATGGAAGAACTAGATGTGATTTTTATTATTTATAACATACACTGCATTAAACCTAACCCATCCAACAACAGCATGCTACTGGCAATATGAGAATTTCTGCATGAGAATGTGTGTGTGTGTGTGTGTGTACATACACGGTCACACAAAGATACATCCTGAAGTACATGCGCACACACCAGCCGCAGTGCCTGAGCTATGGCCTAATAGGATAATGAATTCAGTGTGTAGCAGCAGTGTAAGGACTGATAGCGTGTGTGTTTGGGTGTGTGGTGTGTGTGTGTGTGTGTGTGTGTGTGTGTGTGTGTGTGTGTGTGTGTGTGTGTGCGTGTGTGTGTGGGGCAGCAGTGGGGGTTAATACAACATGATAAATATTTGATTTCTGCTGGGGCCAGTCCCCACCTACAGAATGGGAAATGGCTGTAATGCGATTCAGAACAGATTGTCCTTTGGGATGGCCTTTGTGTGTTTTGCTTGTTATGTTTGTGTGAGTGTGTGTGTGTGTGTGTGTGTGTGTGAGTATGAAGGGCCCTGTGACTGCATGTGTACGGCCAGGGGAAATAAAGGAACAAATCGGCTTACAAATCACCAAAGCACCGCGGCCGCACGGCGAGCAATGGCCCCTGTCTGGCTATCACCACCAGCAATGACCCTGAGCACAACAATCAAGTCGGTATGGGCTCTGACGTGACATTATGTAAAGGTTCAGGAGGACAGAGCTGCATGCAGCAGCATAGAATCAACTCTAGTTGCACCAAATTCTTTGCATTTGTGGAAAAAAGAATTGATGAAGATTTGTTTACGTTATAAAACCAATTTAACTGGAGAGACAACAAACACCAAACAACAGTTGAAGTCATTACGTTATGATGTGTTATAAGATCTAAAGACGCCTGTTTTAAGTCTTTGACATGCTTTGCTCTGCTATCCTACAAATTCATTATAATTTTGACGCATAAGGTTAGGGAAGAGTACAAACACATTATCAAATGCATCTAAAAGTTTCACTTTTATTTTTTACGTTGTCATGGCAACGTATTCAGCACCAATGACAAAACCAGCTCAGGGAGTCCTGAATGGCTTACACGGACATTGTGGGGGGAACTGTGTGTTCGGAACGGATGCGATTGGCTTGGTATCAGCCTTCAGTGTGTGATGAAGACTGTGGTTTCCGAGGCGCGATTGGAGCCTCATGGTAACCTTATGTTGGTTTTTATTGATACTTTACTGAATTAATGCAAAACTTCTCATTTCTATAGAAGCAGGAGGCCTGCACAAAATTTCTAAAAATGTTTCTTGAAATATAAATTTACAAAATTTAAAAAATTATATTTGTTTCCTAAAAAGGGAATTTGTTCTTTTTTTTAAATTTCTATTTTTTTTTATTCAAATTTGTTTTTTAAAATTTAAACTTGGTTTTTGAAATTGAAATTTTCTCTTTATTGTGAATTGTAATTTAAAATGTAGTTTTGTTTTTCATTTTGAAATTTGTCTTTTATTCATTCATTCATCATCCTATCCGTCTAGCCTGATGAAGGGTCGAGGGAAGCTGGAGCCTATCCCAGCAGCCTTTTTGGCGAAAGGCGGGGTACACCCTGGACATCAGTCCATCGCAGGAAATGTGATTTTTGAAATTTTAATTTGTTTTGCACTCCCCAGCCACCGTACCAAAGCATGAAGTTGATTTATTTGAAATGGCCCTGCTTTGAACCGAAAATGTTTTTAAGGAGTAAAAATGTATGTGGAGCAGTAAAAGCTCAACTACCACAGACTCGTTGCCACTGGAGGAAATGTTTTTGTTACAGATTTCCAATACAAAGCGTATAAAATATTTGGAAAGATTACATCTCACATAACATTAAAACTGTGAGCCAAGCTGTCTTAAGCTACATGTCAGACCCTGCAGACGTGGACACGCTGTAAAAAACAGATGCAATAATATTCTGGACTTTATATTTCCACGTCTGTTGTAAAATAACATAAACTGTAGGATCAGATCGATACAACAAAAAGACACAGGAGATCTTTTCTGCCATCTTTCTCCACAATGAAATAATTATTGTTTTCTTTGTAGAAAGAACGACAACATTGCAGTTTCCCTCTGGGACTTATGATATATTTTTCATTTAACTTTATTAAGAGGTGAACTTCAGCACCTGGATTCAAGTTCCTGAACCACAACAAAATACAACTTATTGTTATTACACATGCTAATGTCCTTTATTACACATTAAAAAGCCTCAATAAAATAAACATTCCATGTGGTATAAACTGTATTTTTCATTGTTAAGTTTGCAACATTTGGTACAATTTTTCTTATTTTTCATAGTGTTCTTCTGTGCAGAAATATTATGAAATTTTTTACAGTGTATAACAGGCGACCTTCCAGTTTATCATCCCAACAAATAAAGCTTACTTATCTGAAAAGGCCCTTCTGTGAGCCTAATCTGTTTTCAGAAGAAAAACAGTATTCTAGGTGATATTTTCCAAACATGTTTTCCTTTAGTTGCACCACGTCTTCCAGACATGATGATTGGTCTGAAACTAAATATCATTATGAATATTTTTACTAAACGAAAAGAGCTTTTAAATAATCTAATAACATGTATTTAAAAAAAACTCAAAATCCTAAAAAAAAAGAGACTATTTCACTCCTTCACACCATCTACATCAGTTTTTCCTCTGAATTCCCACTATTCCCACTCCGACATCCCGACCAACAGGACAACGAAACTGAACACCATCATTTTCCGCCTGCACATCGATCCGCAACCCTTTTTCTAATCAACTTATTAATCCCTTTTCAGAAAGACACAAACAAACATTTACTCCTTTAAAAGTCTGAACATACAAACACACAAAAACACACACCGTCATGTAGTAAAAGAGAAAAAAAAACACCTGAAACTCGATCCAGCAGGGAGCGACCAGCCTGTCTGATATATTTATAGACAACTGTGCAACACAATCAAGAAACATTCTGTCCTCAAGTGGAGAAAATATGGTTTTGGTGATATTGGGTGGCACGGGAGTGAGCGTAATGATTGATTATAGCTAGACACAACTCTTGTTGTTAATTCAATCATTGCTGAGAAATGACAAGAACTGTTCACCAACAAACACACACAAACACACACATGCTGAAACAGGCTTACTCCCACTCTCTTCCCTTTTCTTTTTCCTGTTGTGCAATTGTCAGAGCAAATTAATGCAATTAACATGGCCTTGGGCAGAAAGTGAGGGGTGCTGAGTTTGTCACACTGCAATTCTGTTATCTGCAGATGAAAAAGAAAAACACACACGCACACAATCTTGTTTCTTCAGCTTGGACTATTTTTTCCATCTTTCAGAGGATCTATCCCTCTCTTATGTGTGTGTGTATGCTGTCATTGCGTCTCTTCTCATTTGGGATGAGACAGAGACGTTGGCGTCAGCCCCAATGAAAGCACTGTTAATGTGTCCTAATGAGTCAGGCGTGCCGACGTTGTTGCTGGCCACTTGGATTCATGTCTAGACACACCGCACAAACCCCAGCAACATGCACGTACACACTCCGCACGGCAGACGCAAACGAACATTCACACACAGCATCTCCACATGCACAGCTGTAATTTCAGCAGGACTTTCTAACGGTTCCACAAACAGCTGAGATGTCTCTTCTTACATACAAAGAGTGGATCATTCGTACTGCTGGATAAATAAATGCAAGCCCAATACAAAGAACACATCACCTGTAACAATGTGAAAACAGTTGTTGTACAGAAATACAGCGACGGTGTGAAAAACAATGAACCCCCACAGTTTAAGAGCTTATTAAGCCACCCTTAGGATAAATATTCATATTTTAATCACATCATGCCACCAGTCTTCTATGTTGAACATTGTTGTTAAGGTACTTTAGTCCCTCTTCTTTAACAGTTGCCCATGTATTTAGGTTTTTGGTTTCCTATATAGCCCAGGTCTGGACTTTGGGCCATTTAACCCTTAAACTGTCGTTAGATCACTTGTCATATTGTCTACAGTTTCTCAGGAACGGTCGTCTGTAACTCTGTGGGGTGAGTTGTGTTGGATAACATACCTTTTCTGTGATCTGTTGAAGTTTTGCAGGTATTTCTATCCCATCCAGGAGGTTTGCAATCTAGCCACAAAAAGTAGTGTTTACTCAGCGATATATAATATATGGTAAATCCAAAATATCCACAATAACACCATTATTTATCACATTCTCATTATGAAAAAAAGATCAGTATCATTGCTATGTTGCTAATAGTTATCTCCATTTTGACTCAGAAATAATAATAAATCCACTTCCTGTCAAAGCTTTTCACCAGTCTTATGGCATGTATTGACGGTAATGTCCAAACAGGAGCAGCTAAAAAGAAGCAGAAAGTTTTATGTGTGTCTGAAAAAAACAAAAGTAATGGTCGTCTATGTCTGGAAAAAAGCATGGAAGTTGTGCCGCGATGGTGGAATGATCTCCCAAACTCTGTCCGCTCTGCAGAGTCCCTGTCTACCTTTAAGGGCAAGCTAAAGACTCAGCTCTTCAAAACATAGTATAACTATATTTATTGGAAAGTTGGAGAACTTAGCCCAGTTCTTTGCAACAAACTTTATGGTATTAATCCTTTGTATTATAACATAGGTGATATTATGGGATGGGAAGGGAGTAAACAAAAGAAAAAAAAAGTCTGTAGCACCTCATGGAAGGATCTGCGTCCAACTGGACAGTCCACCAGCACCTTCCTATGATGTCCTCTACTGTTTGATTTCATGCTTGTGTTGTTCTCACTCATATGTAAGTCGCTTTAGATAAAAGCGTCTGCTAAATGACTGTAGAATAGAATAAAGAGACGATTTTGATGCAGGGAGGCACCAAAAGCCAGCTGAGTTGGGGTTTGTTTTGTGATTGCAAAGGTACAACGGAGGTTTAACGAATGACCGGATGGAGGTTTCAAGAATGATCTTTGGATTATAAATGATGTAATATTTTGTTGGTCATTTGAGATTGTTGATTCTTAATTTCAAGTCTCGATAAGAAAAGAGATAATTAATGAAAAATCTCTTATGTAAAATGTGAGATGTGAAAGCGGGTGTGCTTTCTTTCCGACGTGTCTGTTAATGGTGCTCTGACCTCTGACCCTGAATGTAACCGCACCGCAACACTTGTAAGAAAAATCTGTGCTTCTATTCTCATAATTGTCCTAGTAAATGTCAGTATGTGACATTTACCAGGTGATGTACAGTCAATATTTTCCACTTCACAGTTTGTATTATAAATGAAATATGATATGCACACAGCTCAGACTGCGGACGATAAGTGCATACACTCCGAGGACTTCATCACTCCAAGCAATGATTCTCCTCCTCGCTTGCTCTCACTGATGTTGGCATTGACCCCCGACATGCAGCACTGACCCTATTAACATTGTTTATGACATGTTTATGACTAGTAAACATGGTAGTAAACACTCCATTAAGCCCAGAAAAAAACCCTCTATGCCTGTGCAACCACATCTTCTTGGCTTTTTAACTTGTGTTTGCATGTGAGCAACCATGGATTCCCTTGTGAAGTCTGTTGAGAGTTTCATCCAGTCTGGCTCATCCTGGTCCAACCCATTTGCCTGCACAGCAATTTGTGATTTAGTGAAAGCAATAACGTTTCTTTGATGGAGTGTCGTACTCTGGTGAGGTTGCTTTTTCAGCTGGTCAGTGGAGAAATGTGAAATATTCATTTGATTTCAAGGGGACAGTAAAAGCGGAGGATGAGGACATAGGTGCGCAGGTCAGGGGCCGGAGCTTTTATGTACCAGGCTTGATGGCCATTTTTGAATAAATGACCCAATAAGAGTGAATGCAGTGGCATTTCCATGATGTCGTTCTGCTTCCTCAATCATGTTTGGCCAACTTGTGGTTGGAATTTCATCCATCCTTTATCTGGCCACCTAGAGGGCCGTGAAAAGTGTTCAGTGTAGCTCCTGTGAGCTGCGGGACAGCATAACTTATCAACTAGGCACAAGAAATATTACCATTATCATTACTATCAAGGAGCTCAGTTGCAATGCAGCTTCCCTCCACTTGGCAGCACTAATTTGTCAGTTCGTTGTTCAACATACTCCAATAAACAGAAGAAGAAACTAAGCTAATTGCTAGCCATTAGCCTGTAGCAAAGGTTATGAAGAAGTATTTAAAACTCCAAATCTTCTTACAAGGCTAAAATATTGTGTTAAAACAATCCTAGACATTATTTCTGTTTTTGCAGCACGGCAGAACCCCTGCATTATCTGTTGATAGTGTTGCCAGAGCAAGCAGATACTCGCCGTACTACGTCAGATATGCATCAGATGAACAGCATCGGTTACCGAGTCTAATGTCCATTTTCAAGGGCCTTAACTATCCGTCACTTGATTAAGAAAATGGAGTAATGTAATAATACCAGTGTTGAGTTGTATAACTGGCATGTAACCAGTAAAAAGAACAAACCAGAGAAGAAGAAGAGGAGGAGCAAGAAGAAGATGACTCAGAAACAGCCAATTAGAAAGCACCTAAAAAAGACGCAGAATACTTTGAGAACAATAAAAGAAATTTCTTGGTTTTCTTTGATTTAACATATTTCATAATGAGCTACTTTCCCATGTCAAAGCCTTGAACTTATTAAAAAGTACAATACAACTTGTCAAGTTATTTACAATTTGCAACTTAAGTCTTAACAAATTATTGTTGTTATTATTATTATTATTATTATTATTATTATTATTTGTACATGTAAGTATGTCTATATGTACTATTTAAAAAAAAAAAAAAAGTGTTGCCAGGTTGTTTGTATGACTTCGATTATTTAAAAAAAAAAAAAAATAAATAAAATCTTGGTTTTCTTCTTTTTTTGGTGTTTTTGGACAGGTGCAAACAACTTGATATTTTTACGGCTATCAACTGTTGTGAAAACACAGGATAGATCTCTGAATTCTGCCCATTGAATGGCCCAGTGAATGAACTGACCTAAAATATATGGCAACGTAAAAGATACGTGAAAGTATGGGGGTGAAGTTTGACCCAGATGTTCTCATTTACGGAGGTAAAGGAGCATAAATGGGTCTTTACCTGATTTATATGGGGAGGATTTTCACATATGCATGTCATGCGCTATACCTGTTCTTACATCAGATCGCATCAATGTTTGATTTTAATTTGTGTTTCTAATTTCTAGTGTTTTCTGATACAAATATGTTTATGTTTAGCTAACTAGCTAGCATGGAAGAACCGGTAGCATTTATATCTTCTGGCTAAAAATAGCTCAGTTCTTCCTCCTTATCAATTGTGTTGTCAGATTTCTACCTAAATTTGCATCATAAAAAACATACCAGGTAATTAAGCTTAGGACAAAGAATAGGGAAATGTGTGTTTGGTTGATTTTCCCTTTAATAGCACGAATTGAGCTTGTATTATACATGGTTGAAAAAGCCTGATTGGACAATTTCAAATATGAAACTATGAAACGAAATATGAAAACTGTGCTTCTGCAGAGTGAGCAACATAGATTGCTGGGGAGTTTGGGTGGAAATTAACAATTAAACACACATTTCTTGGTCTTTATGCCAAGTGGGAAGAGACAAAATCCAGTATCTAGATTATTTAGTCAAACAAATGAAAAGATCTAATTTTACAGCGGTCAACGGTCAAGTAAAATAAGCCCAGATGTGTAATAGTTAAGTCTAAAAAAAAAAAAAAATCTCTGTCATCCATTGTCTTGCTAGAATCTCGACTTGATACAGCACAACTGTTGAGCTTCTTCATGAGTCAGTGTGAGCATGAACGAACAGGTTCGTTATCAGATACATAATCAATTCACCGTGTTGCTGTCCAAAATCTGTTTTAACAGAGCAGACCCTCCAAATATGTAAAGGCAGCAGATCTGAATGTCACCCACGTAATAATACCGACAAATTAGCCTGAACCAAATCAGTCTGGCGATTCAGCCTTCCTGCTAATTAGAGCTGGGGTTATTGCTGACTGGAGGAACGGTTAAGAAGAGAGCGAGAGAGAGAGAGGAATGAGGGGAGTGGAAAGAGAGAGAGAGAGAGAGAGTCTTTCAATTCAATCTTTAGTTTTAATGGTAATGTTTAATTTGTCATGAGGAAGGTGATGTTTCATAAAGGGCATCCGTAGCTCATGCTTAATTGGGGTGAACTATGAGGTTGGAAATGAGTGGGAGGAACAGCGGTGCTGTAGCAGGACTTCATTTTTATTTACCATGAAATAGGAAGACATCAGGTGTGTTTAAAGCAGAGGTAAATAATTTCAGGCATTAAAATGGGAGAACGAACACAATGCAGGTTAATTCAGATCCATACAGATTTTTTTAAACATTTTTTCACACCACTAACAGTTCAGTGAGCTGAGTACAACACGAGGTTTATATAAATGATAACCTTCATATGAATAAACCTTTTTCTCTCTTGTCTGAAGTTGCAAAATATGTTTTCAATTAAATTCAGTGTAACTTTATTAATATAGCATCAAATCACGGCAATGCCATCTCAAGATGCATTACAGACAGGAAAAAAAAAAAACCCATAAAAAATGTTTGAGCTCTAAATGCTCATTCCAGTCAGAAAAATCTGAATATTTCATATAATTATGCTGATTATTTTTTCCAACAGTGTAATATGTGCTGAGAAGAAGTTTACTATGTGGACAATGAGCTTTGGTTTATGCACAGTGATACCTCTTTTGGGATGAGGAAAATATAAGGATTCAGGTTTAAACAGGAGATACAGGTTTTATATAAATAATAAACAGTTAATGTTGAAGAAACGTCATGAAAACTCAAAAGAAATCTCTATCATATTTCTGGTATATACATATTAAAGACGACTGATTGCTAACAAGTATCATGTTGTCACCCTCTTAAAATAATGGCCTAAGTTATTTTTTCAAGTTTTTCTAAAACCACAAAAAACTTCAACATAAATCTACAAGAAATAAGTCTTTTTTGTTCTTAGAAAAATGTTTAAAATTTGACTTAGGCCCTTATTTTCAGAAGGTTTAAGGATATGAAACGAAGCAGGGTTTTCGCTCCCCATCCTGTTGGTTACAGTGTTGGTTTGAAGCCAGAAGCTGACTTAGCACCAGATCTTAGGCTTTCCACTGCCTCAGCACCTGCTCCCGCTTCACCAGTCTGGGTCGTAACAGGCACCAACGCTTTGCCTCACGTTAGCGAGGTCAACATTTAGCTGTAGAAAAAAGTTTGTCAGTTGAAAACTTCTTGTTTTCCACCACAACGCTGCATGCGGTAAGGAGCGGCTTAGCTCCACTTCCACGCTGGGACAATGTCGTGCACGGTGGTGATTTTAGATATGCTTTATATTTCCCTGTCATGTCTGCATGTTTGTTGTTAGAAACAAGACATGAAGGATTTTTACAGATTTGAAATCAAAACTAAGGTTTAAAATGTTGCAACTAGCAAAGTTGTGTGATTAATTTATTTATCACGTCTGATGCAGGTTTCACACCTCCATGATTTTCCAAATCCACTCCTTCAGTCATAATTCCTCTGTTTCATGTGCGAGTCATTTATCACATGACAGCTACACATTTTCAGATCTCATCAGGATTTCTATAAATGAAAAAACAGTCGCTCCAAACATTCTCATAAAAGTTTAGACCTCATGCTGACGCTGAATATTGGATCCACTTTAAGTTTTAATATAACTCAAAGGACTACAAGGATGGGTTCAGCTTGTACAGCTGCCTGCACATGAAGCTACACGTAACACATCTTAGTTTAAAAATGTTATGTTTTTGTCATATTTTTAGGCAGAAGGCTCTCTGGCTGTGTTTCCACGACACCTAGAATTAAACAAAACCTAAATATCACAATAAAAAAAACACTGATAGAAATGGCTACATTTGGAAAAACCTCTCAGATATCGCTCAAAGGTTTTTAAAATCTCATAAAGTAGCATGTCAGACTTGTCTGTATCGACGTATAATAAATATAATATAATACACATTTTACTTAACCCTGGATGTGACCCTGGGGGGTCATGTGACCAGTTCATGTCCAGTAAAAATATCACGGTATGAAACAAGCAATGGTGAATTTCAGAGTTTTATTCATTTATATTTTTATTTTATTTTATTTATTTATTTATTTATTTGTTTTTTATTTTTATTTTTTAATTTAATTTTTATATATTTTATTTAGTTTTATTTCAGAGTTTAGCAAATTCTCTGCAGCAAGTAAAATAATGCTAATAACGTAATAATAAAATAACGTGGCTTCGTGGCATAAGCCGACGTTGAAATGAGACTTATGTGCTGAACACCGTTCAATAGAAACAATGCCAATCAAATTTTTGTTCATAGAAACTTCCAAATATTACTTTTATTTTTGGCCAAAAAGTTCTGGAAACGCAGCTTCTGTGTGCACATGTACGTGTTTGTGTGTGTGCAAATCAAGCTGAAGGGAAATCATGAAAAGAAATCAAACTACGAATGTAACCATTTCAGATTTTCTGGGTACAATTATTATCAGAATCACATTTTTTTGATTATTGTGATTATTCCGTTAATTTCCTGAGGCTACTAAAGCGTAAAACCACATGACCACTGCTTTTAGGCCTTTCTGTTTTATCTTTTGCTGCCAACATAACATAATGATATAAAATTAAAGCAAAGGGACGAAGACATCTCTGTTCAGCTGAATCCCCTCTGCTGTGTGAAGAATAAATTTATCCAACACTTAAATTTGTCTTGGAGAAAACCGATGAAAAGGCATCAGAACCGGTGCCTGTACCACATTATTAAAATGGTTTTAGGTTTTCTTGTCAAGCAGCGTGGTGAAGCTAGAAAGGCAGGAAAACATCTAGCTTGACTTCCAGCTGTGCTTTAGCAGAAATCTGCTGTTTGACACATAAATATAGAACAGTGGAGATAAATAAACCAGCACTGGGATTAAACTCGCTTTATACGAACAGTGATGCCACAGACTTCATGCAGCGTTAGTTATGCCTGAACAGTGAAACTATCCGCTCAAAAGATAAATTTAGTTTGTTTTCTCACCTGTATAACGTGGTGTTCAGTGAACGCATCACACTGCATGACCAGCCTGAGTCGGACATTCTTATAAATGGGCAAAGGACATGTTGAGGTTTAATGCAGATAAAAATTAACTTCACTTCACCAGATGACGGTATTTTTACCTTCAGCATTCAAGGAAAGTAATATTCAATGTATTTCTTTCTTTCTCCACAGCTTTTTAGGTCATGTTTTAAAGGACGGCAAACCGTTTTGGGTCTCTTTCTTCTTTTACACCCCCCCCCCCAAAAAGTCTGAAAACCAGTTTATTTGGAGGGAATAACCTTTTCTCTGCCACAGTGTCCCACTATAACAACTTCTTCTGCAACTCACAGGGAACCAAACAAAGCAACACAACACCTGGGTTGTTCTGTTCTGCACCGGAGCTGATCTGCTGTTATCGTTCAGACATAATTCTTTATTAAAAGTGACGACAATGACGGATCTTTACGTTGAATTATTCTCAGTGATTAATTGTCTCATGTTGGAAACATATTTCTACGTGAACACTGAATGGCAGGTGGAATTTAAAAACTAAATAGCTAATTTAACAGTATTGTAAAAAAACAGCTAGATTTTTTTTTTCAAATTCATTCAGACCCAACGCATGTGTGATGAAACAATAAACTACTGAACTTTATCAGATATTCATACTGAATCCGACCCCTGCAGCGACAGCTGATCCACCCTGTCTCTTCTCTCAGATCTCTCTAGCCAGTAAAAGTCACTTCCATGTTGGCTCTTTCTCTGCTAATTTGTTTTTTGCTGAGTCATCCAGTCTCACAGCGGCAGCTGCAGGAATGTACATGATGAGTATTACTGTGCCATCGAAACCAGTCAGAAGCTTTAAGGTTGGAAACTTGTGTTGTTAAAAGTTGCACAGATTTGGGACAAATCCTGCGATGAGTATCAGCTGAGTTTGTGTTTAGTTGTCATAGCAACACCATGAATTCCTGCAGGGACTGACTTCTTTCTGCTGCCATGAATAACCAGAAACCTCTTCATCCAGTTGTTATGCTTCAAATGTTTACTGAATAACAGAACTAATGATCGCTTATTAACTTATTACCATGGTGTGTTTAGGAAAGAACTCATCTAGCTTCATGAAAATGAAGGATTTGGGAACTCTTGGCATTTTTTAAAATCTTTCTGGGAGGACTAACCATCCCTGTCCACCAGAAAATATTGGCTGGCTGAAATTACAATCAGCCAGACTCGGTGCAAAGGTATATGTGACTTTAGCATGTGTAATACTATAATGACAACAATTATACACATTTCCACACCTGTTCTGTTATTTCATCATTTTAATCATCATATTTAGTTTTGTTTACAACCAAATACAGAAAAAATGCCTGTTTCACATCCTGGTCCATGCAATCAGAAGATTTGTATTATTGAGAGGAAACATGTTGACCTACATTCCAGACAAACACACAAAACACGTCCATGGATATATGCATATAGCTGATTAAGCTGTGCACGTGTGCGACTGGGATCAGTGTGAGTGTGTGTGCTTTCTGACACAGGAGGCTGGCTTGTTGGCTGCCCGAGGCTACACATCTAAAGTGTGTGAAATGAGGGAATATCCAACAGTGGGCTCTCGGCTATGAGGCAGAATAGAAGAGCGTGTGTGTGTGTGTGTGTGTGTGTGTGTGTGTGTGTGTGTGTGTGTGTGTGTGTGACATACATATCAGACATATGTCAAATTCACTGACATATTTGTTGATGTGAGTGACACAGAGCCTGCAGGCCCTTTGCCTCATCCGTTGGGCCTCCACAAGCCCCTGGATCCCCCCCGACACGGAGCAGTCCAGCGTTTGCTGTGCAGGGTAATGAGGGGAATGGATGAGACAGAGGCGGCGCTCACTTTCCGTCAGGTGTCAAACTTACTGGAGCTCTTAAACGCAACACAAGCACAAACAAACACACTGAATCCATTTATAATTCTCCAGGAAAAAGGATTCAGAGTGTGGCTTTTGTACGGCAGAGGAGGGCAAAGCTCATATTGTTTCCGTCCGTTTCTTTCCCTTTCCTTGTTGTTTTAGTGTTTTGTTTATTGGTTTAAAAAATCTTCTTTATGTATCCTGATGATAATTTTTTATGTAAACTTTTCTTTAAGACAAGTCTTTTATGCTGTTGTTTCCCCATGTCCCATGTTTAATCTCCATTGATCTGGCACATCTTTTTTCATTTTGTTTTATTTCCCTGCTTCCCTCCGTAAACACCCATCACCTTGGCCCTACTTCCCCTTCTTCCTTCTCTCCTTCCTTCTCTCCGTCTTTCCCATCATCTGTCAGTAAAACATTTAGTTTGTTGCATTTTTAGTTCCTCTCTCAGTTGCTCTTCTTCATTCCCTACTTTCCCTTTTGCTGAAGTTTTTTTTTTGCTTCTAACTCACCCTCTTATTATGCCACTCTTTTTTCTTACCTGTCTGGGTTCCTTGTCTCCTCCCTCGCTCGATGGGGGGTTTTTAATGATCAGAGAAGGTGTGATTTCAGTTCAGGTTTTTCTTTGTAGCTTCCTGAAACATCCTATAGATGGCGCTGTTAGCCATGATTGGAATTTCTCAGCTCTTGTTCTCATCTGTTGAAGTGAAATCTTTCTTTTTTTTCATCTGAATATTATCTGATTGCTAGATGAGCCCCAAACAAGAATTAAACTAATAATCTTCCACAAAAGCTGTTGCATAACCACCGTGTGTTTATTAGAAACTAAAAATGCAAAGACTCGTGTGATAGTCTTAGTTTTTAGCTTTCTTTAAATAAAAGAAAGAAAAAAACAACATAAAATGGTGTTTGTGCCTTCATTTGTGGTAGACACAAACCTCAGTTACTGTACTTATACCTCATTTAAAAGAAATAAAAGAGCATATTTAGACGATGAATGCGTGATGTCAGCAGCTGGAAATAAGCTGTAAAGTTTCAACACAAATAATCAGCTGATGGACAGAAGTGTTTCCGGTCTGAACCCACAGACAGTCATTCCTATGCAGCGCATGAAGCCGTGCGACTGTTTTACCTGGTGCTTGGTGAATGGATAAGATCTTCCTGCATATTCATAAGAACAGATAAGAGCCATCCAACTTCCTTTAATTGAGAATGATGGAGAGGGATGGAGGGATGCTGGAGTGTAGGAGTGGAGGGTGGAAGACGATGGAGAACGATAACCCAACACTTGCCTTTGTGCATTAATTGAGGGCATTAGAGGGAGGGATGGATGGACTGGAAGGTGGTGGGGTACCACACAAATGCCAGCAGTGCCAATAAATCACTCCCCACCAGTGATTGACTCTGTAAATGCAGTCTGCAGAAGAGAAGAAGGAAGTTGGAAGGAATCAATCAAGAGACTCCCAAAACTTTCCAGCCCTCTCAGCTCTGAAGCCGCCGGGCAGATAAAAGGTTATCAACAGAACTGGGCAGGACGGGCCGCGACCTGGACATACTTGGACTTTCAGACATAAATGACTCGGAGAGCTGAAGCCCTTTGGGAGGCATTTGTAAAAAAAAAAAAAAATATACTGAGATCTACTTCTATGAATAGTTTTAGAAAAAATAATAGAAAATAGTTTTCATTGTTTTGGCCTTCATGTCTGTTTGCAACCATTTCCGTCCTCTTCGGATCCCAGTCAGGCTCTGCATTTCTAAATATTTCCCTCAGTAGCACCAAAAACTAAAAAACAAAAAAAAACAAAAATTGATTTAATTAAACTTCTAGCTTCCTTGCATGCAGGTAATAAAAAAAATAAAAAGTGCATTTCAGGAGCGACTCGTCATGTTTTACCATGGTAACAGTGGTTTTCTTTGGTTACTTCAGCACTAAATAATGTGATTAAAAAACCTATTTTTAAAGACGGATGTCGGTGAAAGAAAATAAGAAGAGGACAACTTTTAACAGGAATACTTTGCATTATGTGTTAGCAGTTAGCATGTTAGCGGATGCAGGCTCTGCATTCGTCCCAGTTGTCCTAAAATCATCATAAGTCTCAGTTTCATACAAGGACCTGCATGATGACGCGTCTGTCCAAGCCAAAACCCCCAAAATTCTCAAAGTAATTTCCAGCTTGTCCAAAACTACGCAATGCACATACAATAAAAATAATAGCAATGCTAATTTCTTTTTCTATTTGCCATAAAGAGACATTTGGGGAAATGATTGTTTAGACTCGAGGCAGAACACAAGAACAGACAGCGAAGCTCTTCTGTACTTCAGTTCTTTGTTTGACATGTTCTGAAAATCGACAAATGCATGTCTAAAAACCAGACAGTGAAGCGATCTGACTGGATGTGCACCATCACTGATAAGTTAGTCTTAGTTTAGCTTTTTTTGTACTGCAACAGTAAAGTCATGTCAATGTACTCTTTAGAAAACAGTCCAGTCCAATTATAATTCAGTCAAGTTAATTTTTTATCCAATTATAAACCTACTAAAATAAAAATCCATCATATGATCCATATTAGTCTGAATGTACTTAATTGCATTCATAAATGCCAATTCATTGAATGAATAATTGCTTTGGTAAGTAAGCTGATGGACTGTAGAGAAATCCTGAACCTGCAGGCCTCTGAGGTTTTGTTCCTTCTGCGATCTGGACTGAAACATGGATTGTTTGTGGTGAACGAGAAGAATCCAGTCAGCTCCTGCTCAGCTCTGCTAAGAATCCATGCAAGCTGGTGGGCCTTCATTTTGACGGGGAGGGGGCACCATGCAGCCAATCACATGTGAGGACATACTAGGACTGTACAATCACAGGACAGCTGGACTTAAATGCAGACATGTTGGAGAACAAGTGGAGAAATGTGAAAAAAAACCTAATAATCTGTTTGATTTATGTGATGTTGCTCTGTTTTATCAACATTTTTTTTATCAACATAAACATTTATAATGTCTCAGTTTGGCGGGAACAGAAGGTCAGAGTGACATTATTCTTAGTCTTATTCTTAATGATAATAATAATAATAATAATTTTAATTTGTTTACATGAATAAATTTGTTGACATCTTTTGATACTTTTTACCACACAGGTGAAAAGGAGCAGGTAGAAGAAAACAGGAACACCTGCCTCTCTACACATAACCCTCTATTTGGTGCCAAAAGTGACGGCGCTAAAACTCACATGTAAAAAGGAAAAAACAAAAAGAGCAAAAGTTCTCTTTTCCATTCATCCTCTAAAACAGCAACTCTTTTTCTCTTTTTAAACATCTCCTTAGACAACTTTTCAGGTTAAAATTGAATGATTTCCATAACTTAACGCCTGCAACAGATACATGAATTTGTTTCACGGCGAATGGAACAATAAATGGATAAATGGAGCAAACTGGGTTTAAAACCCAACCAGAGGCTACAGCCAACACCGTTCAGGTGAATTTTTGTGTTAAGTTTCCGTTTTTATGTAACTTTTGTCTTTCTGCAGCAATTTGACCAAGTGTTGTTTTTAAAGTGCGTTATGAATAAAGTTGGATTGAACTGCAGAGTAAACGAAGGATAGAAACCTCCATCAGGACCAGAACCAGGATGGAAAACCTCCATCAGAACCAGAACCAGGATGGAAAACCTCCATCAGGACCAGAACCAGGATGGAAAACCTCCATCAGGACCAGAACCAGGATGGAAAACCTCCATCAGAACCAGAACCATGATGGAAAACCTCCATCAGAACCAGAACTAGGATGGAAAACCTCCATCAGAACCAGAACCATGATGGAAAACCTCCATCAGGACCAGAACCAGGATGGAAAACCTCCATCAGGACCAGAACCAGGATGGAAAACCTCCATCAGAACCAGAACCAGGATGGAAAACCTCCATCAGGACCAGAACCAGGATGGAAAACCTCCATCAGGACCAGAACCAGGATGGAAAACCTCCATCAGGACCAGAACCAGGATGGAAAACCTCCATCAGAACCAGAACCAGGATGGAAAACCTCCATCAGGACCAGAACCAGGATGGAAAACCTCCATCAGGACCAGAACCAGGATGGAAAACCTCCATCAGAACCAGAACCAGGATGGAAAACCTCCATTAGGACCAGGATAGAAACCTCCATCAGAACCAGAACCAGGAGGAAAACCTTCATCAGGACCAGAACCAGGAGGGAAAACCTCCATCAGGACCAGAACCAGGAGGGAAAACCTCCATCAGGACCAGAACCAGGAAGGAACACCTCCATCAGAACCAGGATAGAAACCTCCATCAGGACAAGAACCAGGAGGGGAAACCGCCATCAGAACCAGAACCAGGATTGAAAACCTCCATCAGGACCAGGAAGGAAAACCTCCATAAGGACCAGAATCAGGATTGAAAACCTCCATCAGGACCAGAACCAGGAGGGAAAACCTCCATCGGGACCAGAACCAGGTTTGAAAACCTCCATCAGGACCAGAACCAGGATTGAAAACCTCCATCAGGACCAGAACCAGGAAGGAAAACCTCCATCAGGACCAGGAAGGAAAACCTCCATAAGCACCAGAATCAGGATTGAAAACCTCCATCAGGACCAGAACCAGGAGGGAAAACCTCCATCAGGACCAGAACCAGGATTGACAACCTCCATCAGGACCAGAACAAGGAAGGAAAACCTCCATCAGGACCAGGAAGGAAAACCTCCATCAGGACCAGAACCAGGATTGAAAACCTCCATCAGGACCAGAACCAGGATTGAAAAAATCCATCAGGACCAGAACCAGGATTGAAAACCTCCATCAGGACCAGGAAGGAACCAGTCCAGCAGCACCAGGAAGGACGGCCATGCTATCGGACCCTGGCATGTGCATCGGCGCTCCTCTTGCGGCTGGAAAACTTGCCGTTCTTTGTTTGTTCTGCATGTCGGGGAAGTCGGGATGAATAAACCGATCCGTTGCCGGTAGTAACGCCTCTTCAGCTCAACTCAGGCTGGAAGAAACGAATCAAGTGTCCGTTCTCAGGCTGAAGGAGACCAAACATCCAACACAGTTTTACACAAGATCCTTTTTCTGTCTGTAAAACCACAAGGTCAGAGATCCACGGGTTCAAAACTATTATGGGATGCTGCGTTGCTAGGAGATCTCCGTCTCTTTGACCTGCTTTACCGGAGGTGGGCTCCACGTCTGGACCGCTGCTGCTCCGCCCACATCCTCCCACAGAGGATGTGTGTGTTTCTGAATTAACAGGTAGGAAGTGTCCATTTCCACAGCTGTTTCTGGATTATTGTGCATGTGTGTATGCACACGCGCGCGCGCACACACACACACACACACACACACACACACACACATCTGCTCTTATGAGTGCTTCTGATTGTGTGTGTCTGAGATGCCATTGTTTGGCTTCTGGAGGTTTCATTAAGGCCCAGGGTCCAGAGGTAAAAAGTCATTCATCTCCCCTGTTGTGAAGTGGCAGCTCTGGGCTTTGTCCTGCACCTCCCCCCCACCTCCTCCTTCACCTACAACTCCCCCCTTTTCTCTCCTCCCATCTCTGTTTTCTCTCCTCCCATCATTTTTGTCACTCTTCTTTGGCTCTTTCTTTCCGTTTCCTTTAACTTTCTTCACAAAGAAGTCAAACCGTATGAGTCAAACAGAAACTAGAGAAAAGTAGGAGGGAGAGAGGGAGAGAGGGCAGTGTTTGATGTCTTTCAGACAGACCGGCCTGTCTAATGAATCCTTCACCACTCTGCTGTGAGATCAGCTCATCTTCTCCCATTTCCCACTTATTTTTGCTCTTTTTTCCCTCCATGCACATTAATTAGAGCTGTCAAAACTTAAATCTCTGCCTTTTTCTCTTTCTTTCCCTTTTTATTTTCTTCCTTCAAGTGGCTGAATGGGATACCGTTAATTAAAAAGATATCAGATCATGGAGGCCCCCTGAGCGCTGAAGCCGTCTGAGCCCTCGCTTCCCAACAAGTCAAGGCGTCATGTTTTTTTTTCCTTTTTTTTTTTTTGACCGTCTACACTCCAAAGAAATTCTGGTCCCTTTTGTCCTCAACTTAGAGCGATGGATTGAAGTTCACAGGGGAGGAGACTGGAGGGTGTGTATGCGTGTGTCAGCCTGTGTGTGTGTGTTGATAAAAGAGCCTTTTTTTGTGTTTAATTGCGTCTCAGTTTTCTGAAAGTGTGGCCGTCTCTGATGAAAACTTCAGAAGCCTCACAGTTTCAAGTGGCATATCTGTTCTCAGCAAAGTGCTGAAGGAACGAGGCCGAAGCTGCTTTCACTCTGCTTTCTGAGTCAGAAGTCTGGACACACTGGGCCAGTGAGTCTGAAGGGAAAACGTCTCCACACGTCTGACTGGTACACAGTGTGTGTGTGTGTGTGTGTGTGTGTTTGCAGCGAGGGAAGGTTTTGTTTACTGGATCAGATACACATGTAAACAGCAGAAAATGAAAAGCAAGCAGCTCTTCTCTGCTGCTTTTACTGGCACGTAGCTTTTAGACACATTGACACCGATAACACCCAGAAGCTCCAGCTTCCACGTGACCCTTACTGGGATGAAGCGGATCAGAAAGAGAATAACTGAATGAACATCCATCAGAGGAAACTTCAGCTTTGCAGGTTTGTGTGATCTCCTTGTTCCTGAGCATGTGTGCAGCTTGTTGTATATGAAGGAACTGTTAAATTCGACGGTAACACCAGTGAAACGTATTTCCCTCTGGTCCCCAGGCGCCTCGCCAGCTGCTCCGCCCGGTCTGTGGGCTGTAATGAAAGCTGGAGTTTGGGGGTCTGGGCTGCCATCTTGTTTCTATTTTATTTGTCTCATGGTTTGTTAGACAAGGAGGGTATTTGTTCTTTCTTCTAATTTGTTTTGGTATAAGTTTCCTCCTCTTTCATCAGGCTGTTTTGTCTTGGTTGTTATTTTGGCTTTTGCCCACCTCGACGTACCTGAACTCCATCCAGACCCTCAGGATTTATTATTTCCTTGTAAACAAACTTTTAAAATGTTTAATATTCATTATGTCTTCATCTACTGCTTGAAACTTGAGGAAGATGATTCATTTTCACGTTGAGCCTTGGCCATTATGAGATGAAGTTACTTTTGTTAGATCCTTGGCAACGTTGTGGTCGTTCTCTCTCATCTACCTGCTCCGTGAAACGTTATCCGTGAGGATGCTAATCTTCTTATTGAAGAATGGTGAAACATACACAATACTCATTTATGTTGTATATCTGCTGTTCTGCTGTCATTTCACTGATATGTAGCGAACCATTTGGGGTGAAGATGGTTCTGGAGCGGATTGGAAAACAATGTGGTTGCTTAAACTAAATACTGTTCAGCACTTATGAAAACAGCCACATAGATGTTTCTGCAGTTACAGCAGAAACTACTGCCACCTGTGGGATCCTTTACTTATTTTAGAGGTAGCAGGAATAGAACTGGTCGGGGACTGAGGGTCCAGTTGTATTTGATTTGCTACACGCTGTCAACATGTGTTGAAAGGGTTTTTGTTCATTTTCCAGTTTCCACCTCTGGAAATTAGAAATATGCATAGTTTACATTGTGTACATATTTTTTGTGTTTAAAGGCATGTGCAAATTGTCTGCAAGTCTTAAATCTTTGTAACTGGGTTCATATTTGGCACCAAGTCACAAATAAGAGTTAAGACACCAGCAAGATGACGTGCACGATGTGTTCGCCACATCAGCTCCATTTGTTCCTGCAGGACCTTCAGCCATCTCTGCACGTGTTCCCAGTAAACAAACTTTAAAACTAGAAAATCACTCGGAGAGCCGCAGTTCTCCTCATATTGTAATTATTTGTTTTCTGCCTATGATGAAAATTCTTATGTTTTCATATTCTGGATCATCGTATCCTGAAGGATTCCTTTACCTGGATCAGCCTTTCATATATTTTACAACCTGTTGGAAGTTTGTCCTGTAGGTTTTTCCTAAGTGCTCCGACCATTTTTGTTGGAGTTACGTTCACAAATGTTTAAAATGGCCCTTTCTCACAATGTTAAAGAATCCTTTTAAAAAAGTTCCTGGATTCAAACGGTGATTCGGATCACCACCAACATTTAATCAGTTCTTTCTTTTCACATTTCCAACAAGTCCTGAAAATTTGATTAAAATCCATCCAGGATATTTTGAGTTATCTTGAACACAAACAAACAAACAAACGGATAAACGTCGGTAAATGCATAACCTCCTTGGCGGAGGAGATACTGGCTGAGTTAACTCTCAGCACGCGGCTGGTAAGCGGCTAACACAACATCTAACACAACAGCTTCAACACTTTGTGAAATATCTCAGGAACCAGACAGCGAAACTTCATGGGTGAAACTGCGATCACAAACACACTCTTTGGGTGATCGATCATGAGTTAGGGACAATTCCAGTCTTTCAAGAAGGTTTTCAATCCAGCTTATTAGAGCAACGTTTTTCATTTTGGGGAACTTCACATGTAAATTCCACTCACTACATTCATGATTTGTTACATTTTGTGATTAAAAACGTGTGAATTATGTTAACGGACCTCCATACTGAAGCTGGGTGTAAACTGTGATGTTGGTCTCCTGTTGGTCTCTCGACCAATAAGATGCTCAGATTTCTTGTTCTTTAGTTTTTTTTGTCAGGATGTGATGTTTTGTATTCTCTTTACTTCCTGGTTTCCTGTTTTAGTTCGTAGTTTTCCTGATGTCTAGATTCCTGTTTTGCTTTCCCGTTCATTATCTCACCTGGACTTATTAGTTAAGTCACTCCACCTGCATCTCGTTCTGTTTGTGTGTATTTATACGGCTTGGTTTCTGGTTTTAGTTGCTGGATCATTGTGTGTGTTATATCATGTTTCCCTGGTGAGTTCTGCCTTCAGTTTATTCTGTGATTAAAACCTCTAAGTTCTGCATCTCTGGCTCCGTTGTCCTGCATTTAGGTCCACACCTCCACCACCATGACGACATTTATGATGGTGACATCCAACCTGAGCAGCCAAGATCAGCGTGAGTTGAAATAGTTATCTTCGTGTATTAAAAACAAAGTAATTAAGTAAAAATAAAGTAATACAAAAACAAGACCACCACCAGAATTAAACCAGTTTTTTCTTTTCACATTTCCAACAACTCCTGAAAAGTTAATAAAAATCCATCCATAATTTTTGAGTTATCTTGAACACAAGCAGACAAACAGCCAATAAACAAACATATAAACACCAGCGATCATCACCCACATGTCGGAGGTAAAAAGACGAAACATCCATGACAGATATAAATGCGGTTTGTGCACGAGGAAACGATCAAATCCTGAAAGAAACGAACGCAGACGTTGTTCACGACTTCAGCAGGTGATTGGGCGGAGTGTGTACCATGTGACTCCACACGGTCCTGACAAAGTGTCTCCGTGTGACAAGCTGGGAGTTATTCCCCCCCCCTCCCCTCCAATTCCGCTTTCCAACTGCATAGCAGCAGCGGTGAAGCTCGGTGACAAATGATGCACACGTATAGCTTCACACACACACACACACACACACACACACACACACACACACCCTCCATGTAGAAACCTAATTAATTTTGTGCAGTGTTTCAGAATTGATTGTGGTCATTCCCAGTACTAATTTTTCATCTGAATTTCAAGGGCTTCCTTCCTCTGTCATTCCCACTTGAGTGTGTGTTTCTGTCATTTTAATATGTGAGCTTTGCATTTAAAATATCAACACATCTTAGGCGTGTACACGATGCATTAGACGGGCAGTTCAAGCAAAAGAAAAAAAAAAATCCTTTTTAAAGGAACAAAAAGCTGAAAACGGGTCTTTAATGCTGATAAAAATGATTTGATTTAATGAAGTTATCACCAAGTAAAAGTCTTAGTAAAACTCACAACATGAGTTTTATTCACAACTCACACTGCAAAAACTTCCTTAAGATTACTTAAGATTAAAAATCTTAAACTGAGTACACATATGCTTATTTTATAAAGGTATTCTTAGTTTTTAAGCCGGAGAATTCCTCGTTTTAAGAGTATTTTTACTTGTTTTGGGAAGTCTTGACAAGCCAAATTTTCTTGTTTTGTTGGCAAATAATTTATCTTATTTTAAGCAACATTTACATAGTTTTTGTATATTTATTGCTTGTTTTTTAAGGCTGAGTTTTTGCAGTGCATATTATGACATGATCTGTTAAGTCTTGTGCAAACGGTTCAACAAATTCCATCAAACTTCAGAAACACAACACAACTAAAGGAAGAATGTCCGCAGCTGCTTTCTTTGAGATGATTTCTCAGACAGTTCCTCTTAAAGCTCATCGAACTTCCCCCTGTAAGGAAGCCGCCGCCGCCGCCGCCGCCGCCGCCGTCTGCGTTGTGGACGGACCCTCCGTTGGAAGTAACACTCTCTCGACACAGCAGACTTATAGCAAGCTAACTTTAGCTGTTAGATGTTCTACCACATTTAAAATTTTGTTTACTCTCTTGAAGTGGCTCCATGCATGACTTTTTGTTGGTGTTTGTCTCCAAAGCATCAGACACTTTGTTCCAAAGCCGTGAAGCTTCCCTCTGTTGGCTTGTTTTCCTGCCGTTCAGCGAGCATCTCTGTAAATTAATGACACCTCACTGTGGTAACAACACACCGGGTGCTGCTGGTACAACAGTCTTAAACTTCTTACAATGAAATGACTATTTTAAAAAGGAAAACAATGAATAAAATAGTTCCATCCCTATAAAGCATGCTGTCTGACTCTTTTAAACCACTCTGCATAAAAAAATTAAAAAAAGAACTTCTGTCCAGAAATGCTTTGAAGAAACTTGGTAGAAAAGTTGGGAGAATAATAAACAATCTAAAATGCAAAGTTTTAAATCTGTTTATCAGTCATAAGTTTGATTAAATAAAATGTACAGTTCAGTGTAACAAGCTGCTTCCTTTAGGAATCCTGACATAACGGTGCCACTGCTTGAGGTCATGAACGCCGTAACAAGTATCCACACCGCCAATGCGTTTCAAATGCATCTGCGTTATAAAAGCTGTGTCACTTTAAGAAAACTTGTTCGCCGTCAGAAATGAAGGAAATTAAACAATCTGATTACAGCTTTGTCTAATATGCATCACAATTTCCTGTTTTTAATCACTACAGCAGGACTGTGCAGCCTCAGGGCACTGTTTTAATTCTTTTGTGTTACCAACAAATGCAGGAAAAAAATATTCTAATTGTTTTGCTCGGATCTAATAACAAGCAATAAAAAGCAGCCAACCAGAGTGCAGCCACCAGACTCCATCAGCGAGCTTGTATTAGAAACCCTTTTCATTTTTCTTCCTTTTTAAAGCCTTTTCGGTCCTTTCTACATCAGCACTGATGATATTCGATGGTTTTTCTGCAGCTGATAAATATTTGAGTTTGCTTATGAAAGAGGGTAATGTTGTCACATGAATAGAGAATGATCCATTCTTCATGCTTCATTATGATTTCTCACTTCTGGCCAATGACAGGCAGGCTTATGGAATATTTACAGGCTCCCGAAGAAACATTTAGCAGCTGACGTGCACCTGCTCGCTAAGACCTTCTGCATGAGTGTGTGGACAAGTTTGCAAGTGTGGCTGAATGTGTGTGTGTGGAAAGGTTTGACAGGTCAGCGGCTGAGTGTCTGCAGTGTGACATGGCACCATACTGGATCTGACATGTGATCAGTAACACAGTCATAAATGCTCTAAGTCTGTCTCACTTCCCATTTCTCTGCCACACTGCAACCAAACCACTTTAGTGAAACACAACACACTGATGTTTTCGCAAAAAAACACTAAAAACATTATTTTTTACCTTCAAAAATGTTTAAAAACTAATATAGACTGATGCATCGGCTTCACTTTTCTCTCTTCTTTTGCTTTTGAATCAACACATGAACAAATAGCTCATTATTTTAATCCATCACGTCTCATTTCATGATTCTAATATTGATTACTTCAGATAGAACGACGCAAATACAAGCTGTTGTCATCAAAACAGTAAAAGGTATTTAACTGCTGACCAGTGTGAATGATTGAGCACATTGTGCTTGATTAATTCATTAAAAGTCAAATTAAAGATATGAATATATGCGCACTATATTCATATATATACTGCTATATACTATATACAGCACACTGTTCCTAAAGCGTAAATAGTGATGGGTTCAAAGCAGAGCGCTCATTTCAGTGTGTTTTATAAGATATTTATTGATAAACATTTCTTCCTCTTCTTATTGTTTATGTTTGTATCGTGAAGTAAAAATGGGGGGATTTACCTTCAAATAATGCAGAAATGTATACAGGAAAATCAACTTCACATATCTAATGAATGCTGTAATTTAGATTGTGTGTAAGACAGAAGAAGATGCAGGAAAAGTGAGCAAAGATGAAGGATTACCCAGAAAGTAGAGTCTAAACATCAAACTAGATATTTTTTAAACAACATATTTTCCAATTTGAATAATATTTTCTGCTTTTTTTTCTTAAAAAATATATAACAGTTTTTAAAAACAATTAAACTAAAAGTTTTGCATAAAGAGTAAATCTAAATTAATCAATTAAATCAATTTATAGCCCAGATCTATGAGAAACTCCTGAAGGAACTCAGCATAAAGCCAAACCAGTTGACTGGTTTATTGGTCGACAACGTTGACGGATAATTGCAGGAATGCTCTGAACCACACACACAGATCAGACGCCCCTCTTTGACTTATTTAATCGACGTTTCACTGTCGGTATTTTTAAAAGACAAAGCATGAAGTTCAACCCTTCACTCACTCTTTGCTGTGACTCCATCTTTTTTCTGCTCCAGCTTTGAGCCCCACACCGTTAAACTGGTAAAAGTATCTCAGACAAACCAGTTGACTCACTGAAATGTTTTCCATCAAGCATGAAACCCAAACAGCTCCCCACACACCGTGTGTGCATGTGTGTGTGTGTGTGTGTGTGTGTGTGTGTGTTAAAGGCTGGTGGTGAGGTCCATCTGGAAATGCTCAGAACGTCCGGTCTCATAGCTGCTGCCATCACCTTTCACAGTATTTCACTATTTTATGGACACAACTAGCTTTGGAGCTCCGCGTCTCCCTTCGGAGCTTCTTTGGAAACATCAGCCTGAACTTTATTTACAACCTCAGAGCCAGTCCTGCTCCCCGCTGTGGGAGGTGGGTGCATGCCGAATGCGAGACAATTCAGGCATATCAGCTCGCACATTTGAGGAAAAGTCGGAACGCACGTGCGCTTGCTGTGCCAGTACATCCACATGCACAGACGTCCTGCTCGCTGTGCTGTTTTACAGAATTTCTAGCTTCTCATGATCTTAGTTCCATGACTTTCTTTTAAAAAGAATGTGGTCGAGTGTTACTGACTGCTGCAATGGGAGGCGGTGTAACCAACAGGGAGTCATGAATTTCTTCGTCAGGTGTTATTTCTACGTTGAGGACCTTAGAGTTGTTGTTTGTCTGACACTTGGATGAGACAAAGACTGCTGTTGAAATGGAAGCGGAGCAAAGGGAAGTACTGATGTGGTGACATTTTAGATTATTAGGTTATGGAACAGTGATGAGATACCGGTACATCTGTCTTTTCATTGTCTATAATCTTAATTCATGTTGGAATTTTTTATATTTTATAGGAAAATATATAGTTTACATGTCCATCCATCCAGTCATCCATCTATCCATCCATCCTTTCTTCGCCGCTTATCCGGGGTCGGGTTGCAGGGGCAGCAGCCTAAGCAGAGAAGGCCAGACTTCCCTCTCCCCAGCCACATTTTCCAGCTCTACAGGGGGGATCCCAAGGCGTTCCCAGGTCAGCCGAGAGATATAATCCCTCCAGCGTGTCCTGGGTCTTCCCCGGGGTCTCCTCCCAGAGGGACGTGCCTGGAACACCTCACCAGGGAGGTCCAGGAGGCATCCTGACCAGATGCCCGAGCCACCTCAACTGGTTCTTCTCAATGTGTAGAAGCAGCAGCTCTACTCTGATCTCCCAGATGATCAAGCCCTTCATATCCAAAAGACATGATCAAGCACTGAAGTGAAATAAGGGTAACTAATAAGTCTTAGCCACGAGGCAATGCTTCCCAGTTTGGTTACAGTTTGACAACTGACGACATCCTCCTTGTTCCACATAAAAACTTTGATCAGTCTGCTGGATTTCAAAGAAAGATCAGAAATGTTCATCCTTCTTTTATGGGAACAGACCCAGAACAAACACAATCGCAGTGGTTCAGCTAAACCTGCCCGTCGAACAGGCCTGTTGGCATGGTTGCACAATTTCACATGATGGCCACACGGCTCGTTGGTCTAGGGGTATGATTCTCGCTTCGGGTGTGAGCGGTCCCGGGTTCAAATCCCAGACGAGCCCATGTGGCGCTCTCGTTGTCTCTGATTGTGGGCAGAAAACAAATGCAGTCCTCAACATAATGCTAGGAGTAATCCTTATAGTAATCAAAAATAGCTGACAAGCATATCCAATAAACACAATTCGCTGAGAAGGATTATCAATAAGACCCCTCCCCATCACTACTTTTTAAGGTCCTTTCAACTACAGGATTTTAGGAAACTCATTTCAGCCGCTTGTATAAGATCTTGTTCTTTCGGTCACGACCCACAGCTCATGACCATCGGTCAGGGTAGATCGACTGGTAAATCGAGAGCTTCTGGCTCAGCTCCTTTCGGTGCCGAGTCCGCATTACTGCAGACGCCGCACCAATCTGTCTGTCCATCTCGCGCTCCATCCTTCCGTCACTCATGAACAAGACCCCGAGATATTTAAACTCCTCCACTTGAGGCAGGACCTGACTCCCGACCCGGAGAGGACAATCCACCCTATTCCGGCTGAGGACCATGGTCTCAGATTTGGAGGTGCTGATTCTCATCCCAGCCGCTTCACACTCGCAAATCGCTCAAGCGGGAGCTGGAGATCCTGACCAGATGAAGCCAACAGGACCACGTCATCTGCAAAAAGCAGGGACCCAATCCTGAGGCCACCAAGCCGGATCCCCCCAACACCTCGGCTGCACCTAGAAATTCTGTCCATATAAGTTTTATATGTAGCTTTTGAAATTCTGGGAAAATAAAGTGTTTTTTCTTTTAATTTATCATAAACTGAAGAATTACACAGTTGTTTCCCATTTGATTCTTCCCTCTGAAGGGGTCGCTGCAGCGAATCATCACAAGTAAATTAGCATGTTTTACACCAGATGCGTCATGACAAGACGTGTCACGGCTGGGTGGAGGTGAGGTGTGGACCCAAATGCAGAGAAGCTGACAGAGAGGTTGAGTCAAGGCTGGTTTTATTGTTGAGCCGCAGGAAACACAGGACACTAGGCATACAGGGGAGTGACTAACACAATGAATCCACAACAAAGATCTGAAACCGAGGGTATAAACACACTGAACACAACAAGACACAGGTGAAACAAATCTACTAAATGAACCCAGGTGAACTAAATCAACAGGAACAAAAGTTAAACAAGATAAAGGGAGCTAAACAGGAAAACTACAAAATAAAACAGGAAAACTAAGACACGAAAAGTCCAAACCATGACAGCGACGCTCTGCATTTGTCCGGGTTTGGGACCGGCCCTCTACCACCTGAGCCACCATCACCACGCCATACACTGAATTACACTGCAGATTATTGATGAGTTCAGGCTCTTAACCCAGTTGGTAGGAACTACTTTTTCTTCCGCCTGTAATACATATATGTGAAATAACACAGAAGAGCGGTGAAGCAGCCGATGATCACTGATAAGTTCGTAGCACTCACATTGAGTTGTCGGAAATCTCACGCAGTCCATCTCAACAAAGTATCTGATGGAATCATGATGAGGAAGAGGAGGAGAGGGACAGGTGCAGGTGAGACGCAGGCTATGCTTGGAGTCCTGTGATGCTACAGGCGAGTACTATGATGTACTTCCAGGTTCTAACTACTATTCAGGTGCAGAGGGAGAAATGTGGAGCACTGATCCTGACTTTTGGGAAAGCGGTTTTCAGCTCAGTTTTCATGTTGAAACAACAAAAGTTTCCAACTTCTTGGAATGACAGAATGATCTAAAATCTTCCACTTTTAGTTAAAAAAGCTGTTTTTCATCAGCTAAATGAGTTTTTTACACAAACATGAGCTATGATGTCTTCCAGTCTGGTTTCAGACAGCAAACCAACCAAACTGATTAACCCTTTACTGCATCGTGTCAAATACTGTGGACACCCATTTAAACGCTGTTTTCTAGTATTTTCATAAGTACGGATGGTATATTTGTAATTTTGCCACTTCAGTGGACATTAGGAGAGTCACCCAGCACACTGCCCCTCACTAAAGAGTAAACAGGGTATAAAATTAATAAATACACATAATTACCAACTTTACCTCAGTGATAAAAAAAAGACAAGAATATGACACACATTTTTATAGAGTATTTCTATTATTTATAGAATATATATTTTATAAATATTTCAATAGAATAGATTAAAAATAAACTAAATAAAAAGTCAAATAATATTAAAGACAAAGGAAAGTGTTCCTGTCTGTAGAAGTAAATTATGGTATGTTTAAAAAGGATTTTTTTTTAAAAATCTTGCACTGTTTACTGTAAACATTGTACGTACACAACGCAGGCTGTAAAGCTGGGCTGTGTGTGTGTGTTATAATCGTATGGAAGTGTTTCTCAGTTAACGTTTCAGTGTGTGTGTGTGTGTGTGTGTGTGTGTGTGTGTGTGTGTGTGACATGCTATCAGGCTCCCCAGCTGACAGGCCACAGCCTGATTATAAAGGCACTTTACTGGTATTAATATTAATGCCGCTCCATTTTATTCAGGATGTCTGCCTGCCACTCTGATGAGACTGCACTTTACCACTTTAAATAGTGTGTGTGTTTGACAGGAGGCGTGTGTTAGTGGCTGCATGTATCAGCCTATGCGTTCTGATTCATGTGTGTTTTCCTGCGACTGCACCATAAATACAGCTGTCAAAAAGAAACACCGTCCTGTCCATTAGCACTAAAGTATTTTTAAACCTGACCCCCCCCTTTAATCGCAGTCTGATGAGTGTGTCGGCAATCCGGGAAAGGCACATGTGTGTCTTTTGTTTACTTTTGTGTTGTTTTTCTTGTTATTTTGTAGGTCATCATTTCTATTTTAAAGCAGCTGGAGCTTCGCTGTCGCTGCATCCGTTATGGTGATATTAGGACAAAAATGTCCTCAGCGCCATGCTCTGGAATCCCACATAACAACCATGTAGTGGCGCTTTACCGACATCAACTGGTGTCAAAATATGGACGTGACCTCTGCCCACTAGTGGATGATGTGACCTGAGAACTACGGCGATGTAAAAGACGGATGGAAGTACGCGTACGTACGTAAGGTAGCAGAAATGGACCTTAAGGTGCCAGGAATGAGCTCTGGACGCCACTGCGCTGGCAGAGCATGGCGCACATGGACCTGGGGGAAACTGGGGAAACTGGGGAAACTGGCCCTTCCACTGGTTTCCAGGTTGCATCTTGTTAGCAGAATTCACACACAGCGCTCAATGTGAACACACACAGCACACACACACACACACACACACACACACGTACACTTTGTTTCTGTAAAGCAGACGTGTTTGTGGGAACAAAGCGCTTTTATTTAGTATGCCTGACATTCGTCATCTCATCAGGTGAGTCACGTGATCACGGCGCCAGAAAAAAACACAAACATGGCAACGGGTTATGATGAGAGCACGTCTCAGCACATCTGGACATCAGTTGTTTAATTAAGTCATGATAAAAGACAACTTGTGGCGGTGTCTACATGTCTTAAATGTACGAGTGGAAAAATAATACATCCAGACATGTTTTATCAGTTGATTCAACAACCTGGCAGCGCAGGACTGAAGAGTGTTATTCTGAGTGGAGTCAGCATGTTCTCCGTGTGTATGAGAGGGTTCCCTCCAGGTTCTGGTTTTCTCCCTCCCACAACATCCATGTTGGGTTTTTACTATGGTTGTTTGATCACTTCTTACATTTTTGTTGCTTTGGATGAAAACATCTGAGCGGTGACTTTCTTTTGACTTCCATACAGTGTCTACCGACATCCACATCTGGAGAATCAGAGGATGTTTTGGGTTTTGGATGTTTCTTGCATTTTCTTGTTGACTTAGAAAGAAGATAATTGAAAATCACTTTTCTTGACTTGAGAACCACGATTTATAGAGAGCCATTAATAAATAAATAAATTTTATAATTAATATGTATTAAGAGCAAGTAAATAAAAATATGCAATGCAATAAATACAAAGTTATCAATAAAAATGTATATTTTTCAATATACATATATATATATATATATATATATATATATATATATATATATATATATATATATATATATATATATATATATGTGTGTATAGATTATATATATATATATATATATATGTATAGATTTTATATATACATATATATATATATATATATATATATATATATATATATATATAATCTATATACACACACACACACACATATATTTTATATATATATATGTATATATATATATATATATATATATATATATATATAAAAATGTATTTATAGATTGTTATAAAAAAAACACAATATACTATATATATATATATATATATATATATATATATATATATATATATATATATATATATAGTATATTATGTTATTTTTTATAACAGAAATTTTCTAATATGTAAAATCTTTTTATTTGCCTTTTAACGTATTTCATTAAACTCGACCAAACCGAGACAGACGAGTACACCCCCTCCCCCTCGAATAAAAGGAAATAAACTGAAAAAACATGAAATAAAAGTGTCACTAGAAAATAAAAGTTTAAAGAAATACATAAGTCTGCTAAAACTTTTACAGAAGAAAACACATAAATGAAATAAAAGTTTTATTAAAAACATGTGAATTAAAAATGTTAAATAAAAGTTTTAGTAAATAAATTAATATAAATAATCAATACATTTATTCATTCATTTTCCAAACTGCTTAATCGAATTTAGGGTCGCGGGGAAGCTGGCTCAGTACATTTATATACACATTTATATACATATTATACACATATCGTACCAGAAATTTTCTTCCGAGCTTCAGAAATTTATAGAAGTTTTTCATTTCAGTCTGTTTAGAGAAATGAAATGAAATATTTGTTTTTCTTTGGAAATGAAGGTGCTTCATTGAAAGTCAGACAGATGAAGGCGGCGTGACGGCGTGGTGATAAGAAGTCCTGATGCCTCACTAACCTGTTGCAGATGGGAGAAACAACCAGATGTTCCCACTCTCACAACTTCCATCATTTTTCTTCATCGCCCACCCCACCCCCCATACCCCCGTGCACACACACACACACACACACACACACACACACACACACACACACACACACACACACGTTCATAACCTTCTCCATTTGGTTCCTCTCCTCTCAGCGAGCAGGAGAAAGAGACGGAGAGTAAGAGAAATAGAAAATGATGTGAGGATGATGACGACAGCAAGCTGGAGCTCAGCGCAAAGCTCCAGGTTATCAAACTCATTAATCTACATGCCATAGTCCCTGGATGAATAATTGTGTGTTGGATTTATCTGCTGCAGTGAAAGCTACCGCTCAGCTCTCCCTTCACCACAGCCAACTGTGCATTGTGTCTGAGCTGCGTAATTATTACATGCTTTGTCTTTGCTTTGGGTAGAGGTGATGGTCGGGGTGAGAAACAGACCCCCACCCTCTGTTCTTCTTCAGCGGTGGGAATTTCTGAAGCCTAATATCACACGGATACTCAAATAATTCTGATTGAAAACTAAGAACAGGAAAATAACGATGAGCAACGACACTATGAACATCTCTGAAAGTGTGAAAACAGACAGAAAAGCAGCGACTCAGGCTGAGATTGGAGGCCTGAGTCGGAAACTTCTCATCCTCAGCTTTGATGCAAACAACATAAAATGTCCTTTTTATTCACAGCCCCACTGCGTTCATGTGCATCAGTCGCTGGTCACAGTTTTTCATGAATAAGCATGACTTCTTTACACCACACAACCAGTGTGAGGCAGAATTTCATGTCTGTAACAGAAACTTTAACAGAGTTACAAACTGCTAATCTGATATGCTGTACATTCATCAGATGAGACTTCAGGGTGAAATCAGGAAGACGGGTTCAGCTTCAAGCTGAGGCAATGACACAAAGTGTTTCTGTGAAAAGGTCGGAAATACCACAAACCAAATATCCCAACATTGTCTGATTCAGGGGTGCTGAGCTGCCGAATGGCTGATTCATCCACCCTGCTGTATTTGCATGGATGTGTATGGTTGATATGTGGTTTAAGGAAACTTTTAGTGATCAAGAAGACTAAACATATTGAGTGGTTCATTTACCATTTAATTGTTTACAACTAATTACTAAAAAAGGATGCACTGAAGGTTTCAGTTCTAGCAGCTCCTGAAATGAAGGTTTCATGGAAAAAGTGAATGATTACCTTCCTGTCTGCAGACATTAAAGGTAAACTGCAAACCTCCTTCGTATTTCGTCTCAAATACAATATTTTTACAACTCTAGTCTGACTTCATCATACTCTGCATAACCAAAAGTTTTGGGACACACCTCCAAATCATTGAGTGCAGGCCCATGAAGTCATGGGGGAGCAACTCCTGACCTCAAACCAACAGAAGGATGAAGGAGATTGGAGGCTGCAAACCAAGATCTCTGGTCCCACATCGCTGTCTGATCACACATATGTGCTTCTGGAAGAATGAAAAAGTTCCCAGAAACATCTTGTGGAAAGTTTTTCCCAGAGGAGCATAAGCTGTTGGAGCTTCTATGATGTCATTATGTCTGTCATAGAGTTACATAACACTCCTTTGGACATGAGCTTCCTCATAGGTTAGAACAAATTCCCTGTTCTTTCCCCAATAGATATTACCATGGTTTCCAGGCTACGGAGGACTTGAATGTAAGCTGGACCTTCACTGAGCTGCAGCAGCTTTATTTCCTTCAGCAGCCACATTGATCGTCTGACCTGACGGCTGCATCACATCCATGTCTTCATGCTTCTTCCATGGTGTCTGCATGAAGCACCAGTAAAAGTTCATTCATTACAATTTTTATTGGTTTTGTAATATATTTTTTATTCTGTGGGATTGAGCGCTTTAGTCAACTGTGTTGTTTTAAAGTAGATCTATTGTTTTAAAGTTGGATGGATTGTCCAGATTGTTCGAGTCGCAGGATTCTAACTGTGTGAAAAGCGTAGACTCTGGAAATTACATAAATGTTTGATATTCTGTATTAATGTTGTTGGCTTGCTGATAATTCCATGTACTGATGTAGATTAATGAGTTATTGCAGTCCTGACAAATGGTCAGGAAACGAGTCTTTTTGCAGCCCTTTCCCAGCAATGTGAAAATCTGCCAATGTGCCCATTTAGCCTCAGAACGCTGCAGGCAAATGGAGGCACCAAAAATTTACATAATATGCCATCAAAATGAGTC
Source organism: Telmatherina bonti (assembly GCF_933228915.1). Taxonomy (NCBI): domain Eukaryota; kingdom Metazoa; phylum Chordata; class Actinopteri; order Atheriniformes; family Telmatherinidae; genus Telmatherina; species Telmatherina bonti. The sequence continues at coordinate 6,483,661 of NC_136619.1, read as the reverse complement.
CAAGGTTTATGAAATAAAAACAATCTGCATTGTCTCAAAGCTGAACTCCGTTTAATACAACCAATATCCCTTGAATTGCACCTCCGTTGCCATCCCTGCTCCCTAATCCGTGCATGCTTACTAGTGTGTGGGGAAAAGTGAGCTGTCAACAACGCCAAGTGGGGAATTTCACCCCAGTAAATAACCAAGAAGACCACAGGTCCAATAAAACCTGGACAACAAATGTGGGCTCACAATAAAATACAATTTTCTTTAACAAAAAAAGTCTTCAAAAGTTACTAAAACACTTAAAAGTCTATTACTTTACAGATGGAAGGTGGGCGGGGCGAGCCTGGAGGTTAAATGGAGGCCGACTCCAAATTAAACCTGCAAACGGGAAGTAAAAATAAACCAAAGAATTCAACCAAACAGATGTATGATGAAAAGCAAACCATATTAAAGTTTAAAGGCATAGACCCCACCATGCACAAGATCACCAAAGGAATAGTAGGAACAATCAGACACACTGGAACAGCAGCCGTTGAGGCAAGTTATCCCTACAAGATGAAACAGACCCGAAGAAACAGTTATTAACAGACAACAGCGTGTCATGGTGCACAGCTCGCCAGTTTACCTACAATATCCACATGTCATTTACTTATTTATGCAATGAGCTTAGTAGCCATCCTGTAGGCGTCCTACCTGCGAGCCAAGTGCACAGAAACAGAAGTTTGCATCCAGATGAGATGCTGTCAGGATGATGGTTTGCTCGCTTGTTTCAAAGCTGCTTGTTGTCTGCTTCGTCTTTTCCTGCAGTTATCCAGATGATGTAAGATCTGGGAACGTTAAACAAGAGGCTTATAGGAAACAGCGGGAGACACACTGAACAGGTAAACACACCGTGATTTTATTTATCTTCAAACAGCTCCTCACACCCTTTCAGTGTGTATCTGCATACATGTCTGTTTATGCAATCCTGCAGTCGTTGGCTTCAACACACATTTTGGGAACTGGTTGTGTACTGGTGAAAAGCATAATCAGCTCTGACAAAGCTTGCTTTTTTTTTTTTCTCAGACAACAGAGAAGCAGGCATCAGATCCGTCATTTCCTGTGATATTTATGACAAGAGTCATTGGCAGGATTTCTATTTGCACTGCTGTGGTGTGTGTCTTGGCCTGCTGAATTAGCAAAGTGTGTCTGACGGAAATCTCTGTCTGCCAAACAACTTCTAATCTGTAATTTTTCTATTTTAGAATACAAGCAATTTATAGGTAATAATTACATTTCTTTTTCTCTCATTAGCATATTGGAGAAAGCAGAAAAGTTACTAACCATAATGTTCATAACATTGGAGGAACTGCGGCTCTCGAGAACCAAACTAGCCTTTTTCTGAACAATATTCATAGATCTAAAAGTATAAATGCATGTGTTCATATACCTGACCTACACACACATATAGCACAAAAATATTCCCTTTTGTTCCATTATATTATATTATATTATATTATATTATATTATATTATATTATATTATATTATATTATATTATATTATATTATATTATATTATATTATATTATGCGGTAGTGTAATGACAGCAGTGCTAACTTGAATATCCTAAGATCTTACAGATTTTAACAACAACTTCCACCAGAGTGTAACGAGGTGATTTAGAGTAACAAATCAGATTTATTAGTAGCTCCTTTTCAGGATGATTTTGATTGAATTATCTAACAAATCCCAGACAATAACCACAATTAGCAAAAGGTTTGACTATATTACCTAACCTTTCATGCAGGCGTGGGAAACCCTGGTCCTCAAAGGCCGGAAACTCTCAGGTTTTCCATGTATCCCTGCTCCGGTATTTGTATTAATATATTAATTAATCACACCTGATTAGAATCAAATGGATCCAACATCTTATCAAGATCTGCACAGTGATTCATTCATCTGAATCTGAACCCTGCTTTCAGAGAATAACATGTTCAAATACACTTATGTTAGTTCAATCCAAAAATGATGTTTTTTTTGTTTTAAAATCTAAAATTCACTGCTTTTATGTTTAAACTTTCCCCTCATCAACAGATCCCTTCACCCTTCACATAGACGATCACCTACCTGCTGTTCTTCAGTGCTGGTTCTCCCCGCCTCGTCATCACTAGTCAGCAGCTGGACTTCATCCAAACTCTAATCTGAAAGCAATGGACAAGAATAAGAGAAAATCCTGATGGGAAAGTCAAAAGCAAGCAATAAACATACAGCAGCAGTGGAAGATGTTTAATATTACTATCATGTTCTTCCTCAAACATCTTAAATACTGTATTTAGTGTCAAATCGCTTTCTTTGTTGGCTAATAATATAAATATCAAAGTAACTTTCTGACTTTAAAAATCCTCGTTCCGGACTTGTTCACTGACACAGTGACATCTTTAATGTGTAGAGCGTCCAGAGGCTGAAACTGAAAACGAAGCTCTACAACTTTTACATCCGGGATGCTGCGTGACGCTGCAGCAGAGTTTCGCTTCACAGTATAAAAATGAACCGGCTGTTCTGAACACACAAAGTCGCTGATTCAGCAAAGAATTGCAAGAAGATTAAAAGAGAGAAAAAGACAAAATAAGAGTCATCAGAAGATCGTCTTTTACTGGCTGGAGAGAGCCAACAGGTCGGTGGGATGCAAGATGGAGGCCAAATTAGCCATCGATCGGGGGCGCGTGACGGGGAATTAGCTGTCGATCGGGGGCTTATAAATCGGGTGGGAAATGGTAAAAGTTCTGTAGAGTGTCTTTAACGCTTGACTTCCTGTTAGCATCAGTGTAATTTAGATGCTGGAAGACTGAAGTTAAACAGAAAATATAATTATCCTCCTGTAAAAAAAACATTACATTTTCACATCTACCTTTTCTTCTCCACCAGAAAGAACTCCTTTAACTTGTCTTTTCACCTTTGACCCAGCGGACTGGTGAGGTAGCGGGGCGCATGACGGTTTTCACCCCTTGATTTGTGCGAGCTCTCCTGAAAGGCATGAAGTTTGCAGCATCTGACCAATCACAGACCTGGAGAAACCAGAGCAGCTCCATCACCACGGACAATTATCCTTCAGAAATGAGAAGAATTTAAACATATCATCCAAAAGCAACGCTGTTGCCATAGCAACAGTCAGGCGGGAATGCTGTCAGTCCTATCACTTATAATTACACAACATTAAGTCATCGGACAACCCCCCCACCCCCGGCCATTAACGTCACTATTTCAGATGCTGCCCGATTGGAGCTAAACGGAGTTGGGAACAATTCCAGAAGTACAAAAACTAACATGTTCAGTGACAAGGTTTTATTTCTTCATCAAAACAATGCATCCATCCCTAAAAACCTCTTCTCTCCTAAACGCTCCTCACATGATCTGTGCACCAGTGTCATCTGAACGGGCACAGTATTTTCCAAGAGCACCGATTGGTCCGGAGGTGGTGCTTTTAGGCTCATCGATCTCTTATCCAGGACATAACCCGCTCTGGAGCAGGTTAGCTGTAGAGCACAAGTTACCATGGTGATTTACCCTGGTAGGGAGTGAGTCAGCTTCGTAGTGGAGAAAACCCGGTGTAAAGCTGGAAAGGCTCCGTTGGACCGCCGTCTGGATCCGCCAGCGCCAGTGTAACGTAGCCCACACGTCACATGGACCTGACAGTTCTGACACTGTCAGTTTCATTTATCCTTTTAATTTTTGCTTTAAAATAAAACACTTTTCTGGGTTTATGTTTTTATTTATTATTAAATATGAGTTAATGAGATTTGCCATCTGTGTCATTACATTTCCCAACTTGTCAGGATGTGGGGTTCGTATGGAAATCCACTTCTGAGAGAAAAATCTGTGGTTTGGACAATCTGTTAAAGAGTGTCTGTGGGGATCGGTGTGTGTGTGTGTGTGTGTGTGTGTGTGTACAACAGCCTGAGGCAAGCTTGTCCTTGAGACAACCTCTGTTTGCAGATCAGACTTAAAGACAGTATTGTGTGTTGTAATTTGTTTTTTCCTGCTGGAAGGTCATCAAGCCTGTAACAAGTTTAGAGGAAGGTTTGGGGGGAAATGGTGTGGAAGCATTTCCTTTGATTGTAAAAGTCTAAACAGACTCTTTCCCAATGTCACATTCATCATTTTCTAACAGCTAATATCTGTGGATGAAGCCGAGGAGGATAGTGACCCTCCCCTGCTGTTCCAGAGGTGGACCGAGGGGAGGATAGAGGGGGCAAGGGAAGATATGGGTCAACCTTCAGATGCCCCCACCACTGTCTAGAGGGAGAGAGTGCGAGAGGTGATGTTTTTTAAAAAGCTCTCCTGACCTGTAGGCACTCGGTTGAATGTTTGCTTAAATGGACGTGCCACAGTTTTAAAATGTGCTTTGTGTAGCAGATTTCGAAATGCCCTATTACATTTCAAAGGACACATGTGTTCATCACATACATGCTGCTTTGCTCACGCACCACATACAGACGCACAAAAACACACACTTATCTGAGTTGCATAGGGCATCGGTGTCAGCCTGAAGGTTTCTGGCAAGGTCTTCTGGGTAATTCTCATTCACCTTGTCCAGGGGGTTGTATGAACCGAGCTGTGTGTGTTTGTGCGGATATTACAGATGTGTGTGTTTGCTTCTTTCGCTGGTTCTGTGGGTGATCGGACTCATTTATGAGACAGAAGAAGGGAAAACAAGAAGTTTTGGAGGTCACAAACAAATTACAGTCCCTGCCTTGTACTGTGTGATGGTGTCTATGTTTGTTTGTGCTTGTGTTTTTGTGTGTGTGTGTATTCCAATGTAGTAGCAAATTGAGGAGAGCGTGCTGTTGTGACTACAGGAATTTGTGGAGACTGTCTATATGCAAATGATAAGAGGATGTGAACATAATGACCTGGCATTGAGGAAGACCACGGCTCCTGTGCTGCTCAGAATGAGGTGGGAGAGGAAAGAAAAACCTCATGAGACTGGAGAGGAGCATGGAAGGTAAGCTTTCATGCCCTTTGCTGGTTGGTTTGTGAGGAAACGTGAAGTATTTAGCATTAAAAAAGCAAAGAAAAGACCCTCTAATTTTAATGTACGACCTGAATATGACTGAAATCATTTTAAATTTTTAAGCAATTTGTAATTTTTTCTTAAGAAAATGAATTTCCTTTTTTAATCTCATCACTGGTGCTTTCAGACATATGTAAGATCAATGAAATGAGTTTTTAAAAACTTAAATACAACCAAATGCCACGCCATAATCTGTTCTTTACAACATCTCTTAGGTTTAAATGTGTTGAGACACCATGAGAACTAATTAATTTATTATTACAGCCAGTACAGAACTTTTGCAGATTTTCCCCGTGTCATCCTAACCATATCCACGGCTAATTCAGCATCCATCTTGCATCCTACCTGTGCTAGGAGCTCTCCAGCTAGTAGCGATAGTCATGAATTTTGTCTTATCTCTTGCTTTGTCTTCTTGCATTTCTTTGCTGAATCACACACGGTGAATGTGTGAAACTGCTGATGTGTTAATATCCCTTTGCTATCATGTGATACTGAGCATAAAGTAAAATTCAGCTGCAACGTCACATGGCATCCTTGTTTTTCCTTTAGCCTCGGGAATCTGCAGGGCGGCAATGGCCCAGAAATGCACATTATACATGTTCATCAAATGATGGAGGAACACAGAGTTTGAAGGTCTGAAAGGTACTTACTGTGTCTTGAACTGGATCTGAACTTAAATGGCAATTGAACAGTTGCAACTGAGTGAAACAGCTGCCTCACACCTGATTAATATCAAGAAAACGACTGCAGAGTTTCCTTCACCCTGAACCAACACAAAGCTGCACAGCTAAGACTTAGCCATTTATCATCAGAACCATGATGCTCCAGGCTGGCTCACCAGCTACACGACCACTACAATGCACCTCGGGCACAATGGAAAACAATGCACTTAGGTACATCTATGCACATTCAAGGTTTGCTCATGTAAAAACACGTGCAAACACAATAGCACATGGAAAAACAAGTTGCAGTTGGTTTACTAACCGGGCGAGTCTGTTAAAAGGTCTGTGCAAAATACATTAAGGCCGTTTCTACTACGATCCCAATTTGCATGTAATAATTTAGCATAATTTGCCACAATCATCCTGCCTTCAGGATAATAATGATGAGTTGTATGATTGACCCCTGCAGATGGGTCGAGAGAGTGGGAAACCTTTTGAACAATGGCAAGAAATGAGGACTTTCTACTTGTCAGCTACTGATGTCATTCTGACAAGATCCCAGTCATCTTTTCAGATTAAATGTAAATAGCGTGTGATGTGCTTATTACAGGCAAAGTTTTTTTTATGTTTTATCTGGGTTTTTCTTTACCATCCACCATTCATTAACCCAACATTACTGTGTCTTTGTCATCCAAAGAATCAAGGTGGCTACATTTTCTTTCTGTTTAACCTCTGGGGATCTTAGGTCACATTTACATCAGCTTCTCTGATCTGAATCCGAGTCCGTTTGCTCGGAGAGTCCGCTTCATTAGAGGAAGTGTGAATGTGTTAAACAAATTCTGATTTGGATCAAAGTAGCAGACTCGGTCCGCCTACAAATGCAGGTCTCAGTCTGTTTCAAGTAGATCAAATACAGGAGGCAGACTACAAAGTCAAAAAATAAAAGTCACTTCCTGCATTTGATGCAGCTTTGTATTGTGGGTAAATACTGTTACTGTAAATACTCTACTGTTTGATTTCATGCTTGTGTTGTTCTCACTCTCATAAACAAGTTGCTTTGCAGAATAGAATAGAACACAATAGAATAGAAATACATAGCAATAGCGTTAAGGGTCCTCTGCCTTGTCTGTTGTTCATACTGCGCCCATTGCTGCAGTGTATTTCTGCAGGATACTTGCATTAGACATGATAAAAAACCCAAAACAGAAATGGAGTTTTCTTCTTCAAGTGGGTCTTGTCCTCCCTTTTGCTAAATAGCAGCACCACCTTTGGTGGGAATGGGGATATATTATTCTAATGGTTTGGCTTGTTTGCGATGGCGGCCTGTCCAGTGTGTACCTTGGTTTTTGCCTGAAGACTGCTGGGATAGGCCCCAGCTACCCTTCATCAGACAAAGCAGTCAAGATGGATGGAAGGAGGGTTTGGCTTGTCTGACCAAAGTACAGCTTGAATACGGTCTCAGTCTGCATGGACCACTCTACCTGGGGGGACAGGACCTTTGGCATGCTGTTTGCTAAAATGTTGCTACTTCACCATGCCTACAAGCATCTGATCTGGCCAGGAGGTGCCATTGGCCAAACCCTGTTATATGGCAGCGGTTTCATAATTGTGTTTGTGAGGAAGCCATGATGTGCAACAAATACTCCTTTGCCTCTTTTTGACTGGACATTTCAGAAGGCTGGTGTGACACAGGAACCAACCACAGAAGAAAGTTCTCCAGTGATCTAGAAATGGTTGGATTGGAGAGTCAGGTGTTGGTCGGTGTGATATTAAGCTGGGTGATATGGCCTATAAATAACATTGCTTTTTTTGGTGTTATTTTGGGTGCCAATCCCAACAGCACCCCCAGAACTACCAGAAAATCAAGTAAATTTTATTCTCCTCAGGGAGGAGAAAGGGTTCTTTCCAAGTACTCCAGCTTCCTCTTACCATCCAAAGACTTGCTGGTAATGGTATTATAGACTCAGGGTTCTCCTTGAACCTGAACTGGAGTAACTGGTATGGAAAATGAATATATAAACTCAGTTGGTTGTTATTTTGCACCAGGCATAGTGCAAAATGTTCATTCATTATCCTAACTGCTTAATCCAATGAAGGGTCATCTATCTCAGTAGTCTTCAGGCGAAAGGCAGGGTACACCCTGGACAGGTTGCCAGTTCATCGCATGGCCCACAGAGAGAAACAACCACTCACACTCACTCTTATGGGCAATTTACAGTAACCAGTTTACCTAACATACATGTCTTTGGATGGTGGGAGGAAGCCAGAGTACCCAGAGAGAACCCACACATACACAGGGAGAACATGCAAACTCCACATGGAAACACCAAACCTTGCCCCTGCTGAGGATTGAATCAGTGACCTTCTTGATGTGGGGCCACAGTGCTAACCACCATGCCAGCATGCAGTCCTGTGCAAAATGTTATTTACCTTATTTACGTCACTTAAACAGCTAAAACTGGATGTCACACATTCAGCTTCCATCTCTTAACACGTATTTTAGCCTGATGAGAGCCTCCTTGTCTCTATGCATCCCTATCCCATCTATCCTGAAAAAACAGTTTTCTGGATATTTGGGGGGAGTGTGCTGAGTGAGAGGAGCTAAACTATGCAGAAAATCACATGTAGATGTTTAAAATGCATCTAGCAATTGATACTGGATGTTCAGATTATAGCCATTTTGTCAAAAGTCAAGCAACTCGGGATGAACTATGTTCATTACGTCGTCCTCCCCAATCGGAGACAATACCTTCTGCTGATAAATATCAGTAGAAGCAATAAAACTGGTGGTCAACTTTGTGAAATCAAGCTCATCAAGTGATCCCTTTCCTTTCAATGGGCAGATTGTGGAAATAACCCAGCAGTACAAATACCTGGAGGGTTACTCGAACAGGAAACTGGACTGAAGCAGAACTGCTGTTCTTCACTTCAGAAAAAAAAGCCAGAGTCTGCTTTCTTTCCTGCATGGCTCGATTTCTCTGCTGTGCTGCCTGATTTATGAGTCTGTGGTGGCCAGTGGCATTTCAACACTGGGACTACTGGGGCTACAGGATGAGGGTGGGCAACATCAAAAGGCTCAAACGTCTTCAGACGTACAGCTCAGCTTGAAAGTCATAGTTGGTCCTTCATTCTGTTACAGCCATCCAGTTACACTCCATTTAAATGGACTTAATTTCGTGTAAATACACAATTTTCTTAAATTCAGATGTCTCACAAGTAAAACCACAGAATTTCAAGTCTATTTATTGGTCAGTAGCATTTAATGTCAGCCTTTTAGAGGTGCTTGCCTTCTGCACGACTCACACTGTAAGCTTGGAAAATGTGTTCATGCCTCAGAGAATTACTCCAAATACAGGAAACGTGGTAATTCCAGCAGGTTCCCTTAAATCATGCAAACATCTGCATGCAAGTGACCCTTCACAAGACTGCTTATGAGCTCATTGAATGGACCTGAAACTGGACTAGGTGCTTGCTAGGAATGAAATCTACAAATAGATAATACAATCCAATGTTAAGAAAATGACTGACGGCATAATTAATGGAGAAAATGTTCATATAAATTGGGTAAATTAGAAAAATGTTAATCATGCTTTGATCAATGTTAACTACAGTAAAATACTTTCCAGACAAAGTATTTAAAACATTAATTGCTCCATTCCTCCATTAATAGCAGATCTTCCAACTGTGTTATATAAAACCTCAACTTGGAGAAGATAGCCACAACGCAAAAGCTGCTTTCCATAAACATGAACTTAAACACATGACTCGAGTTAGAAAAAGTCCTTATAATTAATTTTACAATGTGTTTGATATAATGATTCATGTTTGCTTTTCAAGCATGTGGTGGTTTATTAAAACAAACTTGTGTTGGATGAAGATCAGCTGGAAATATTCCTCTGCTTGGTGTGGTGTAAGAACTGTGACTCTTGGTAGGATTTTTCTGGCACTTTCAGTAAGGAGGGCAGTTTTCAGACTGGAAAAGCATTTTTATTTTTACATGTTTGCAGTATTTACAGTCACGACTGTGCTTAGTGCTACACAGGTGAGAAGACCAGTGATGTTGCAGACAGATATGGTCAGTCATATAAAGGTGAAGACAAAATTTTTCAGAAGAGTTTATTTATTTAGTTATGCAATCTTTTTAGGAGCAGATTATCTGACAAGACCAGACCAAACATTGTGTGTGTAACTGTTAAAGTGAATGTGTGAAGTTGAGACTTTGTCTGTGTTAGAGTTCATGCAGAAGCGATGTTAGGTTAGACCTGAAAAGACCCCTTTTCTGATAGATTAATGGAAATCAGTACAGGTCTGAAAGGAGCTTAATAAATGCGCTCATTGGTGTGATTGTGTGTTGTGTTATTTTCTTCTTTGACTGATGCGATAAGAAGCAAACTGCTGCCCAGAGGCTTGGAAATATATCTATGAAATTATGTCACCTTCTGCCTGGGAAATTGATTAGCAGCACACAAGTTCTGCCAATTACATGTAATTACCAGCTAATAGGCTAAATATTGAAGCTATGTGAAGAAATGTTATTAATATGGGCAATGATCATTTGGATCGATTCAGCCAGGAGAGCAGACATCAAACCGAACTACAGAATAATGACTTTTACAGTTTGAGCTGCATGTGAATTTAATCGCTGGACACATATGTATTTGATTTAGTTTAGTCTTCCTCCAGATGTAAACCCATCTGGATTAATGACTCACACTGCTGCTCAGTGTGCTGGCTTTTGCGCTCCTGATGCAGGTTACATGCTTCTGGGCATTGGCTCTGGAAATGGTTGGCTTCCAAATGGCTGTAAATACCAGTCTTTAGACTGGAATTAGAGCGATGCCTGTTAAACAAGAACTGGGCACAACTGCTGAGATAAAACATGAATACAAGGCACAAAAATGTAAAAAACAACAATCTCAATGAAACAAAAACTAATGTAACTTGGGATAAGTGAACATATGATTGTCATTTAAGAACAAGAGATCCATCCATCCATCCATCCATCCATCAATCTAGCCATCCAGCCAGCCAGCCAGCCAGACAACCAGCCAGCCACTCATCCATCCATCCATGCTTCACTCCACTCTGTTGGCTCTTCCGACATTCACATGAGCTGCAGTTAGTGTGTGCAAATATAGACTTCATGCTCATATGGATCTAGTCATACAATACAATAGACAATATAATAAAATATTCAATGAAACATTTAAAAATATTTGAACAATGTCACATGCTGTTGTGCAAATGGAATAGACAACAGGTGGAAATTATAGGCAATTAGCAAGAAACACCCAATAAAGGAGTGGTTCTGCAGGTGGTGACCACAGACCACTTCTCAGTTCCGATGTTTTCTGGCTGATGTTTTGGTCATTTTTGAATGCTGGCGGTGCTTTCTCTCCAGTGGTAGCATGAGACGGAGTTTACAATCCACACAAGTGGCTCAGGTAGTGCAGCTCATCCAGGATGGCACATCAATGCGAGCTGTGGCAAGAAGGTTTGTCTGTCAGCGTAGAGTCCAGAGCATGGAGGCGCTACCAGGAGACAGGCCAGTTCATCAGGAGACGTTGAGGAGGCCGTGGGAGGGCAACAACCTGGCAGCAGGACCGCTACCTCCTTCTTTGTGCAAGGAGGAACAGGAGGAGCACTGCCAGAGCCCTGCAGAATGAGCTCCAGCAGGCCACAGATGTTAATGTGTCTGCTCAAACAGTCAGAAACAGACTGAGGGTGGTAAGAGGGCCAGACGCCCACAGGTGGGGGTTGTGCTTACAGCCCAACACCGTGCAGGACGTTTGGCATTTGCCAGAGAACACCAAGATTGGCAAATTCGCCACTGGCGCCCCATGCTCTTCACAAATGAAAGCAGGTTCACACTGAGCACATGTGACAGATGTGACAGAGTCTGGAGACGCCATGGAGAATGTTCTGCTGCCTGCAACATCCTCCAGCATGACCAGTTTGGCAGTGGGTCAGTAATGCTGTGGGGTGGCATTTCTTTGGAGGGCCGCACAGCCCTCCATGTGCTCGCCAGAGGTAACCTGATTGCCATTGGGTGCCGAGATGAGATCCTCAGACCCCTTGTGGGACCATATGCTGGTGCGGTTGGCCCTGGGTTCCTCCTAATGCAAGACAATGCTAGACCTCATGTGGCTGGAGTGTGTCAGCAGTTCCTACAACACGAAGGCATTAATGTTATGGACTAGCCCGCCTGTTCCCCAGACTTGAATCCAATTGAGTACATCTAGGACATCATGTCTCGCTCCATCCACCAACACCAAGTTGCACCACAGACTGTCCAGGAGTTGGTGGATGCATTAGTCCAGGTCTGGGAGGAGATCCCTAAGGAGAACATCCGCCGCCTCATCAGGAGCATGCCCAGGCGTTATAGGGAGGTCATACAAGCATACGGACGCCACACACACTACTAAGCTTCATTTTGACTTGTTGAAATGACATTACATCAAAGTTAGATCAGCCTGTTGTGTTTTTCCACTTTAATTTTGAGTATAACTCCAAATCCAGACCTCCATGGGTTGATACATTCAAATTTTCATTGATAATTTTTGTGTGATTTTGTTGTCAGCACATTCAACTATGGAAAGAACAAAATGCTTCATAAAAATCTTTCATTAATTCAGATCTACAACATGTTATTTTAGTGTTCCCTTTATTTTTTGAGTAGTGTATATATATGTTTTGCTTTTGGGCACATTATAGTGTTGATCACAAAGTAGAAGTGTTGTCTGGTTGGCTCCTTGTTTTTTCCCGAAAGGCCACTATAAATCTGATATTTTTCCGACTGAACTTGTGAAAATATCCACCACAGGATTACGGTTACTGCCTATAGCATGTCATCTCAACAGAATTTCTCTCATCACCTGGGAAATTGGCTACACCTGTTTTTTTTCCCTGGCGCTGCCCTTATAGTGATGTGCTGGTGATTGGTCGCCCACACTCCCACCTACCTGTGATTGGCTGGACCTCTGCTGAGCACCAGAAGAAAGAATAAAAGCTGCGATCATTCTTTATTCAGGGCAGCTGTGTTTGGTTGGGTCAAGTGCCACTGACAGTGAATAAGTTTTGACTGTTTGGACAACTGTGTGAACCTTTTTGTGATCATTTCTTAGTTGGTGTAAGTTTTGGTTCATGCTTTTTTTTTGTTGGGATTGCTTTGGCTTTTGGGTTAGCTCTTTGACCAACTCCTGTGGCTCCTGATGCCCTGTAATTGTAAAGGGTGGCCGGGACATGTTAAAACAAAATAAAGAAAATGAAAACAGGTGAAATAGGGTCCTCCCGGCCACCTTGGTTCTTTTAAAAATCAGGAGGAGCAGAGTCAACCACTCTGAATCTCAATAAAAACCAGTTTATTAAAAACAAGGAAAAAGGTTAAGATAATAAAACCCCATTCCTCTAAAATGTCCTTTAAAATGGCCTCTGTGCAGCTTGGGGTGGTCCTCCTCTCTGCAGTGACGGATCCAGTCTTCAGCCTTCCATTTTTCGACATCACGTCCAGGGCCTGCAGAGAGGAGCATACGCGGCAGTCTACAATCTTTAGAGGGGACCCTCCTGCCTGGCCCTGCAGCCAGCCTCTCCCTCTGGACCCTAAACTAAGCCATTTGTGCTCACGCTTGGTCCTGGGCCAGGAATATCCATAGGCCCAGGACTGAGTAACTGCGCCTTAGGGTCCAGACCGCCTGCTGCACTTCAGGCTCCTCGGTCTGCTCTTCCACCACCAAGTCGAAGTGGGACCAGTCGTCACTGGCTCCTCAGAGATCCCGTCATCGTCATCCATTTTTCAGGAGCTCTGTCTCCTTCTTTGTCATGCTCTCCTGCTTCTCTTCTGTTTCTCTCCTTCTCTGGTGCCACACCTTTTGCTCCAATTTAAATAGTCTGTCCAGACACTCACAGGTGTTCCCGCTTAACAATTAAGGGTGAGGTTGATAGGCCTCCAGGGGGGCTTAGTAGTCAAACAACAACAGTTAAAAACACATGCAATAAAACTATTTCAATTTAAAACCCATGCATTTGACCCCGTCACATAATGATCAGTGGGTCCTAATCAAAGCCTACATTTTTTTTTTTTTTATATTTTCCTGGTTTCATGGTATTAATGTTGCCACTTCTTGTTCGCCTGGACAAACTCCATCTGGGGTTATAACAATTACACACATTAGCTAGATAAAAAGAGAGGCCAGATAATTGCAGACTTTGGGAAGAAAAAATGTGGAAAACACAGAATTTTGGAAAAAAAAACTAAACTGGTTTGGAGAAAATTAAAATGGATTTAATGGGGACCCTACCTTTCCCTGGGCAGTTTTTCCAGGCCATTTGATGGTATCTTAAGCCCAGTACCTCTCACCAGATGCCCAAGCCATCTTATCTAACCCCTTCTCCACGTGAAAGAGCTGCAGGTCTAGTTTGAGTTCCTGCTGGATAATCCCACCTCTCCTCCTATCTCTGGGACTGTTGGGGTTTTGGTTCAAAAGAAACCCTCAAAACAGGTAAAATGTCTGCAGTCCATGGCTTACAGGCTGTAAGCAAAATAAAATAAAAACATGCCTAAACCCAACCAAATACAGGCTGTAAGCAAAATAAAATAAAAACATGCCTAAACCTAACCAAATACAGGCTGTAAGCAAAATAAAATAAAAACATGCCTAAACCTAACCAAAGACAGACATTAAGTAAAATAAAATAAAAACATGCCTAAACCTAACCAAATACAGGCTGTAAGCAAAATAAAATAAAAACGTGCCTAAACCTAACCAAATACAGGCTGTAAGCAAAATAAAATAAAAACATGCCTAAACCTAACCAAATACAGGCTGTAAGCAAAATAAAATAAAAACATGCCTAAACCTAACCAAATACAGACATTAAGTAAAATAAAATAAAAACATGCCTAAACCTAACCAAATACAGGCTGTAAGCAAAATAAAATAAAAACATGCCTAAACCTAACCAAATACAGGCTGTAAGCAAAATAAAATAAAAACATGCCTAAACCTAACCAAAGACAGACATTAAGTAAAATAAATTAAAAACATGGCTAAACCCAACCAAATACAGGCTGTAAGCAAAAAAAAAAAAAAGAAAAAAAAAGAAGCCTAAACGTAACTCAACAGGAAACAAGTTAATTGGAGCTTAAAAACAGATGATAACTTCTAAGAAAACAGAAAATTAATTCACAGACAAAATATACATGGATTTTACACTTTTCTTTTCCACCACTACAAACTTTTGCGTTCACCACCACCTGAGAGACTTCGTGTCTGTCACAAAAATCTGCAAACTGAGCTTATGTTAACATTGTGTCTGTGGTGTCAGCCCATTACACCCACACAGTGCATCCCACCATTAGAAATGTGCTCATTTCAGAAAGTTTCTACTTCAAACATTTTCCTTTTTGTTTTGGGGATTTTATAAGATGTGGTATGTCTGGATAGTTCCGTTTCCACTGTATTTGTCCTGTACTGTGTATTCTGCACATTCAGTGTGCACATCTTCATGCATGTCAGTTCCTTGCTGCATCAGTATGGAGCAGTGGAAACAGACTCATCATTGCTGCCTAAGAGGACATGGTAGTGGAGAGAGCAGACAGAAGGTGGGGAATGGCAGGTGGGGACAGGGAACAGAGAAGGGAGATGCAGTCGTAAGTGTTAGTGATGGACTAGACAATAGAAGGTGATGTAGGATTTAAATCAACTCTTTCTTTCTCTAAGCACCAGTGGCTGATGGGCGAGGAAATGCCTCTGTGATGCCATCTGTTGGAATCCTGCTAGCAAAGTCCATGAATCAACTTAATTTACTTTTTCCCGCCTTGTCTAACTTTTGTGTTGTAAGGGACTGTAGTTAAGGTTTAATCCAAAGACTAATAGCTAGATAGGTAAAGTCAAGCTGCTTTTCTTAAAGTACTTTTGAGAAGAGAAACAAGCAAGCAAATCCCTCAGTTTCCAGTGTCCCACAGTGGAAGACCAGTAAGTTGCATTGGGAGCAATTGCATGTCAAAATGTTAAAGGTCAAGGTCCTTGCTTATCAAAGGCTCAAAAACTGACCTAAACTCCATCCTACAAACAGAATTGATGTTTTTACATGCAAATGAATGTGGACATGCTGAAACAAGTCATACACATCTTAATAACCAGCTGTTAATAAGTCATGCATGTTACTTTGTTCATTTGAATTCAGTGCACGATTTCAATGTTAGATGGGAGATGTTTTCACACAATGTCTCTTTAAATGTTCTGTTGAAAGCAAGGTAACTTGTACACACACTCTTTCACGTTATGTCAGCTTGATGTTGACTTGTTTGAGAAAAATAAATGTATTTTAAGCATCCTGCTTGGATCCTACCTCATGTCTGTGGCCAGAAACCCTCTTGGAAATTCACCAGAATAGTTTTTGTACTATCAGTATAACTCTGCAACAGAAGGTCCCAAACCAAGGCAGAAAACAGGATCTCTTCCAGGAAATGGCTTCTGATCAGAAATCCCCGATCTCATTGATCTGAAGATGCTCTTGTAGCAGAGATCAGAGGTTAAACGTGTTTTACAATACAAGATGGGTTATAAGTTCTCATCTGTTACATGTGTCTTTTCCTAGTTATTAATGAAAAAAAAAGTTTTAAATTTAATTAGTATTTTGAGATTTAAAAAAAAAAAAAAGATGCTAAATCCTAGTGTCCCTGTTCTAACACATGATTTTGTGCAACATGGGGCTGTGGACCAAAATAAAGCAGGAATAAAAACAAGCTTTATTAATTTTTCCGGGTAAGCTCATGCAGCTCAGGGCAAGGTTGCAGTGAGTCTAACAAGTGAGACTCTCTGCATGCTTGTTCTTCCAGACATGATACAGGTTGATCCAGAGATGGAAAAGGGCTGAGAAAAAAGGCGAAGTCAGAAACAGGCGGGGTTGGTACCGAGAATCCAGAGACAGCCTCAGACGAGCAGAGAGGCAGCGGGGATCAGTCTGGAGATGAACACTGGAGAGTCAGGCATGGGAACAAAGACAATCTGGCAAGTATGAAGTGAAACAGGACAGGTTGTATAGGGACACTGACTGGTGATTGGCAGGTGGCACCAGGAGGTGGAACGGGTTGACTTAATGAGGAAAAGGCTGAGCATGAAGGCTGGGAGTCATGGCCGAATGGACACTTTTGTGCAAATAAATGTTTAGAGCTGTACTTATGCTGTACGTACATTTCTAAGTACAACTTGATGAATTCCAAACTTGTGTGGAATTATTCTTCTTCTCAGTGCATATGCATGGTTGATAAATGAAGGTCTTGGTGTGTAGTTTAATCACACCCAGCAGCACAGGTGCTGTTTAAATATCACAATTTTAAAGCAGAAACCGGTTTTTATTACAATTACAAAAATTTCTCTGTAGGACTTGTGCTTGTTTGGGATGTCCATTCTGGGCTACCATAGAGGCAAGGTGCTGATGTGACTCATAGAGAAACAACCAACACAGTCCATTTTAAAGTAACAAAAATGAAACATCTAAGTAAACAGTAAGAGTCCATTAGTATTTACTCTTTACATACATTTAAGTTAAATTGCAACAGTTCAAAATTAAAAGTACCACATAAGAAAAGAACTGCATACCACACAAATACAGAAGATAAACAAGCTTTGTTGTTCTATATGAATAAGAACAAACCTAACAGATCATCATTTGAGGAATGTGGAGTGCAATCATTTCAGAAATGAGCTTTTTGTCCCAAGTTTTAGCAGATAGCTTCAGTGCAGTGACTCCTGGCCTGTCCTGCCGTCATCTCACTGATCAAGCTTGACTTCTCAGTGATTAATTAGAGCAGGTAGAGAAGCTTGTTAGCTTTTCTTTGTGCTTCTCATCCTGCTCACACTGCAAAACGGAATCTGAAGCTGCCGTTAAGGTTGGAGGAGGAGGTTCTGCAAATGTGAGATTTTTGCCTTTTAGTTCGGCTACTTGAAAGAAAACTCTCTCCTGGCTGGGAAAATGCATGTTTACATTGCAGCAAAGAGACATCATGTTGCAGAAATGTTGGTAAACTTGGTGTGTTTAGGATCTGACAAACTGGGAGTATGTGTGTAAGTCCAGATAAAGGATGACTCTTTGATAATTAAAGTAATAATAGTTAAAATAATATGATTAAAAACTGTGCAGCAGCAGTAAGAACTGACCTGTGTTGTGTTTTGAGGGCAACAAAGGAGATGATAGATGACTGGGCTAGATGTAATATCTCTGTACCAGAGGGAGCAATGTGAAATAAATATGGTCACATATAATAGTTAATGTGGGAAATATTAGCAACCAGGAAGATGGAAGAAACACTGATGAAGCTGAAGTCTCGTATTTGTGGCCACAGAAATATTAAAGAAACTTTTAACCTTTTCAACACATCAGAAAAAGTAAAGAAGAGATTCTCTTGGAAACAGTGCCTTCAAATAAACTCAAACAAATTACAACCCTTGTTAAAAGTGCTGCAAGGCTAAAAGGCTAAATGCACACAAACAACTTTTATTAAAGAGTTTGACCAGTTCTTGGTGAATGTAAAGATATAAAGGAGCACCAGGAAGACCCAAGAATATAACGTTTTCAGGTTAATGATGGTTGTTCTATTTAACTAGTAAGGAAGTCTTATATGAATGCATGTCAGTCACCTTACAGCTGAGCAACGTTACATTTCTGATATGATCTGGGGTACAAAGGGTCCGTATGCATGGAAGCGATACGTACGCTATGCTCCACGCTGAAGTCGGGATCCACAGAAAACTACTTTTTGTGGAGATGTGCGTACCGCCACTCAAACTTTTAACCCCTGTATCCCACCCAAGCTGTTATCATTGTAAAGTTACTCCCTACAAAGTACTAAAACACTCCTTTATACTGAAAGATGTTACTTATAAAATGTCTGAGGTCAAGATGGACTTGGACAAAAGACTGAATGCAATTGAGCTGAGAATTTATAGCTGATCAACAAGTGTTGGGCGGTCAATACTTATTATGAGCTCCTAATTGAATATGTGTGAGTGAGTTGTAACCTCAGCATTTCTGGGATTCCAGCTCGGTGTTGGCTGGTACACAGTCAGACTGGGGTCCCTCAGCGGCTGAGGTCCGAGATGTCTCAGATATGTGCACCTCCTACTATGCAGTGATGCTTGTCTTGTCCAAGTCCTCCTGGCCCAAAGCTGTACACAGTATGTATGTAATACCATCAAGAAAAACCATCAAACCAAGAAAAGCATCAAACACCTTGTTGAATTATTTTTACTCATTGTCAGTCTGGACATGTTACGTACAAATTGCTGCCTCCATCCTGGGAAAGTTCCCACTTTAACTAAAACTAAATTATTTGGCTAAAGTTCCTGCAATACAAACAGAAAGAAGAGGAGACAGCCTATAGCAGCGATATGAACTTCAGTATGAAGCTGCTAGGAGCCGAAAGCCCCTACAGTTTGTCCAAGGCAGGAATCTACTGACCAGCTGTTAAAGTAGGAAACACTAAAATCACTGATAAACGTGCTCTATCAGTGGTTCTCAAGCTCGGGTTCAGGACCCCCATGGGGGTCGTAGGATGATATTTACAGGGTCATCAGATAATTGTAAAAATGATTTAGCCTGCATTCATCAGAAAAATTTGGGATTTTTACCGAGGCTTTAAAAATGAAACTTTTAATGCAGAGATATTCATCCATTCATTTTCTATAGCGCTTAGTCCAATTAAGGCTGCGGGGAAGCTGGAGCGTATCCCAGCAACTATCAGGCGAGAGGCAGGTACAACCTGGACATGCATAATACAAAGATAAATCTGTAAAATTAGATCATTTGCTTTCTAATAAATTAAAGCATAAACTTAAAGTTGGAACACATGCTGTCAAATTTGGCATCATCCCCGCCAGAGAAGCGGATTTTGTGTCTTTTGGTGGTTGTCACAGCAGTGAACCGAATCCACCAAAAACCACTTTAGCCTTCTTATTTATGAAGATTTGGACAGTTTTGAACCCTACATTTTGAGGGTGCTGCAGAATGACCCCATAGTTATATTTGGGGTAAGTGGGGGTCAACCACTGTGTTAACATTTTGATGGGAGGGCTCATCGTACATGAAGTGACTTTTTTAAAGTAAGAAATCTAACCTGAATTATATGAACTTCAGCATGAGTGTGAACAAGTAAATAATATAAGATCTGCTGAAGACCTGTGGTCTACATGTCCAACATTTTAATGTAATTTATGCTGATGCAAACATCAGGAAAGTATTTATCCTAAAGGATTTTTTTCTGAGCATAATCCAAAAGTTTAAGCACCAGCGTCTGAAAACAAAAGCTAAAGATTTAATTATTCTTCATCCACAGATGCTTAAAACTTTGTGAATGGAGGTAAATTGCACGCGGTTTCATTTAAAGGAATTATTTTATTCTGTACATTTGTTTTTAATAAAAAAAAGTTTCAAGGCTGCAGTTTGGGGCAAAGATAAGATCTCATTTTCGACTCTAAAACCTGCTATGAACCACGAGTTGGTCGCACAATATGTTGCTCCGGGCTTGTCTCAGACACCAGGCAGCTTACAGTCGCAGTTTACCCAGACTGATCTGGATCAGATCAGTCTTTATTTTTGGCCGCTTGTGAACAGCCATGCTTGATGTTTAGGTTGCCAGAGGGAACTGCTGATATAAATATGATAAAATCCATCAGAGACAGTGAATGCATTCAGGTCTTTAATGAGAAAACATACACAAGCTGAAAAGAAAAAGAAAAGCAGACCTGCAGGGAGTCGACACACAGCTGTACTGTAAGCACATAGATCTGAGTAATGCTTGCTGTGCCTTGATCCTCTCTCCCTCTTGAACTTGTCTTGCTTTAGCCTCAGCCCGCCTGAGCTTCTCATAGAAAGTGACACACATGGCTCAGAACTTGTTCCCTGACACACATGCACGCTAACGATTAAGCACCTCTGTGTATGTGTGTGTGCAGCAGCTCAGAGTTGTGGCAGGGCTTGGCTGTGACAGTTGAGTCTCAGGAGAGGTTGTGCAGATCAGGGCTGAGCTTAGAACCAGGGCCTGG
Organism: Telmatherina bonti; assembly: GCF_933228915.1. Lineage (NCBI taxonomy): Eukaryota > Metazoa > Chordata > Actinopteri > Atheriniformes > Telmatherinidae > Telmatherina > Telmatherina bonti. The sequence goes on along the minus strand of NC_136619.1, from coordinate 6,462,916 downwards.
CTGTATTAGAGGGAGAGTTACACGACAGCAGCCCTACGTGAGAGCCTTATCTCCTGGCTGCTGCCTCTCCCTCAGCCTTTTCCTCCTTGAGCCCTAAGGGGAGGAAACATGTCCATCCGACTTACCCCGATCGTCGGTCTGATTTACACACTAACTGTGTGTCAGTTTGATTTACCCCCTGAGTGTATATCTACATAATTTACCCACTGGTTTGATCGCCTACCTTACCAGTTCTCTGCTGTGTGTAGTCAGGCTAAACCCTGATTGCAAAGCCGCCCAAATGATCATCCCTACACAAGCGGAGAGATACTAAGGGGTGTTTGTGCTGATATTTATGTGTTTGGTACATGTGTTCATGTCGGTTATGGCTCAATTTCAGTTGGGTCTCATTTTGCTAAAAAATATAGTTCCAGGAGTCTCGTGGTCCTTTTCTGGTATCTTCTTTCCAAACAAGCTGTTCACCATTTTGAAGTTTCACATTCAGCCTGCTGAGGCACGATGAGTCTGAGATGTATCATCTGACTGTGGGGAGAACTTGCTGGAACATCCACTGTTAAAGTCCATTGAATTTTGGACTTTAACGCGTTAATAATGATTAGTTTCCTGAAAATTCCAAGCTACGTGGAACGCCTGTCAGTTCACATTTTTCTGGTGCATCGAGTACACTGATGCACACGTCAGAGCTCGGGTGACTTTTGCAATTTTTTGGCAATTTTTCACCCCCTTCTTGGCATTCAAAACCAAACAAGTGACTAACGACAAATCTAGTGACATTTGCATGTTATTGGAGACTTTTGGAGGTGAAAGATTGTTTGCTCCAGTCAGCAGGGGGTGCTGTCATAGGCCCCTGCCATATTCAAAGCGCTCACTAGAGTCTCGCTCCTCATGCAGCAGCAGCACCAAAGCTGCATTCGGAGCATCCAACCTTGACCAGACTGACAATGAGATGTGCAAAGTTGCTTCTGGTTGATCTTGTCCTGGCTTACCATCAGATATTAATGATAAATAATCTGGATGAAAATATGTTCAACGTTAAAAGTTGCAACACCCAAACTACAATGCATCAATCTGTGAAGCTTGCTATGATTATTCTACATGCCAGGGCAAACAAAACAATCCTTCTGGCGCAATGGTGTAAAACCAAGAGGAATTGAGGTATTTTGGTTCTAGCGCGATGGTGTAAAACCAACATGAAGGCAGGTATTTTGGTTCTAGCACGATGGTGTAAAACCAAGAGGAATTGAGGTATTTTGGTTCTAGCGCGATGGTGTAAAACCAAGAGGAAGGCAGGTCTTTTGGTTCTAGCGCGATGGTGTATAACCAAGAGGAAGGCAGGTATTTTGGTTCTAGCGCGATGGTGTATAACCAAGAGGAAGGCAGGTATTTTGGTTCTAGCGCGATGGTGTAAAACCAACAGGAAGGCAGGTATTTTGGTTCTAGCGCGATGGTGTAAAACCAACAGGAAGGCAGGTATTTTGGTTCTAGCGCGATGGTGTAAAACCAACAGGAAGGCAGGTATTTTGGTTCTAGCGCGATGGTGTAAAACCAAATGGAAGGCAGGTATTTTGGTTCTGGCGTGATGGTGTAAAACCAACAGGAAGGCTGGTATTTTGGTTCTAGCGCGATGGTGTAAAACCAAGAGGAAGGCTGGTATTTTGGTTCTAGCGCGATGGTGTAAAACCAACAGGAAGGCAGGTATTTTGGTTCTGGCGTGATGGTGTAAAACCAACAGGAAGGCTGGTATTTTGGTTCTAGCGCAATGGTGTAAAACCAAGAGGAAGGCAGGTATTTTGGTTCAGAGATTTCATCTTGGGGGTTTACTGATGATGCATTTTCACTTCCTTCCGATTTAATCAAAAGAAAATTGGACTCTACACTCTGAAGGCATATGTTATTAAAAACTTTGTCATACGAGGTTTTGTTCTATGTGTATGTTCTTTAAAACTTTGAAAAACGACCAATCTGCACCAAATTGGATGCGTGGGATCCCAATCTGAACAATACTGCTTGTCAGTATTTCATCTACACCATGACTCCACCCACGTACACAGAAAATACTATTTTAGACACTATGATGTCCTGCTTATCAGTCAAAAGCACTTCGCCAGACGTTTCTCATTGCATTTTGAAGTGCAACACCGGAACGCCATTAAACAGGAAGTTCCTATAACTGACACATATAATCTTCAAACGATAAACTTGCCATGATTGAAGGTAGTCCCGCACTGAACCAAGCTCTCTGCCATTATTTTCTGTAGGTTTCTGTAGATTCACCCAAGCAGCTTATATATTTCAGTTTTTAAAAGAATCCGCACCTGAGTGTGCTTCCACATGAGTATCCGTCCAAAGTCACAGCACCACCTAGTGGTTACTTGTTAAATGCACCTTTCCCTTTATGTGAATTTAGCAGAACATGTCAGAAACGAGGTAATGACCTCTGCTTAATCTGTAACCGAAACAATAACCATCTAATGTAGAAATGTCTGCATGAGCGAAGGCACGGCCGCAGGTGAGAGCGACAGATTTTGTAGTTTACGTCTTACTTGTGGAACTCGAACCACTGCCAGATAACAGAATGTGAGAAGGAAAACCTGGTTCAGAAAAAAAAGCCAGCACTGGATCTGTCTGAATGCTGGAACAAGCATACCTTACCTTTCACCATACTTCTCTCCTCTTTCTCTTGAAACAACGTGTGTTACTGTTTAAATGAGAGGCCAGAATCAGGTGTGTGTATTTAGATAGCAATGTTACGTACTTTGGTGTGTAACATTGTTTTATTTGTTGACTCTTAACTTGATTAAAACTAGTTACATTTAACTGATTAAAATCTATAATTAGACAAGAAATAAATTATACCCAGAAAGAGAGTTTATTGTGCCACAGTCTTTTCAGTCCTGACAGTCTGAGAAAAAAAGAGTTTTAAATGTTCTAACACACACTTTCATTGGGATTTTTGCGAACCTGTTGTTGTCTTGTCTGCTTCTCAATCTGCTTATCTGTCAGGATGCTGTCAAAGGAACCAGCACAGAAGTGAGTTGTTTACACCGGGGTCAACAAGGACGACAGATTTGTGTCTGTGTGGGGATAATGTGGTTTTGCACACATATAAACACTCACAGTACTCATGCTCCTATCAGTCATCCATCCCACTAGAGTGCTTAGTGTTTTGCCTTATGCTAGCTGGCAGATGGTTATGCTATGGGCAATCAAACCACTTTATGACAGAGAGCGAGGGACGGGGAGACTGTTTCCACAGAGAGGACTGTGCACAGTGAGCCAGACAGGCTGCACTGAGAAACAACGTTCATTCATTCAAAGCAGGGAAGAAAAAATAAAATGAAAAAGCAATAAACTGTATCTGATGTCAGCTCACTTTCCTTACATGACCTGTTGAGTGACGTTAAACTGCAGAAAGGAGATATAACTGTGTACAAGGACAAAGGTTTCATTATTAGGAGTTGGTCAACTTGTAGTCTTTAAGCATTGTGGGATGAGGTGTGAAATTGGGTTTCTGTGTAAATTCAGCTTCACTCTTCCCTTCCCCATGAGCTCTGTTTTCTTTTTTTTTTTTCAAACCGGAGGGAAATACCTGGCTTCATACCAACAAAATGCCCCACTTTGTCTACCAGCTAGTTGTGTGTTTCCTGGTTTTAGCTGAAAGGATCCGGAGCCTGCTGTGCTTTCAGGGTTGATGAGTGGGATGAGACTGAAATAAAAAGGCAAAATTGCTAGCCATAAAACCGAAGACTGTAATAACTCCAAAAATACTGAGGACATAAAAATGTGAATATGACTCTCTGTAACACTCATTTTACATTTAATGTTAAAACCATTTCACTTATTTTTTGCCATGAAATATTGATTTATGTAACATGAGATTGTCTCATCTTGGAGTCTTAATTAGAGGTTTGAGCTCAGCATGATTTGTCGAATCACCGATTTGTCAATGTGACTTTTAAATTTGAATTCATCCCAGCACAATGTTGAAGGTTGGGACAGAGATGTAAAATGGTGTAAAGTGAAGAAAAAAAAACCAAAGCTGCCAATATTGATCAGAGTGTGGTGGAGGAAGGTGATTCATCTTATTTCTTGAAAGTGTCTCTATGATGAACATTTCAGACTAATTTTTTTTAATATGCAAGTCCAGAAGGACAAGAAATAATCAAGCATTTTTCAAAAACCCCTTGATTTATTTTGTATTGATCCTCTCAGATCAGCCTCTGCCAGAAACAAGCCAACAGAGAAAGCTCCTGCCTACGGACTGTGTCTGATTGGTCAGCAGCTAGGAGTTGTTATACTGAGCAGTAAAGGCGGGCGTGGTGAACGTGCACAACCTGGAGAAGATGACCAATCAGAGTCCCTCCTCTGGGACGTCACTAAAATGTTGAAGTAGAAAAACAACTATTTCCATTGCCATGGAAACCAAATGTAGAGACTGCTGGAAAACACAAACATGAGTTTAGGTGACAAAAAAAAACAAAAAACCAAGGGAGCTGCACATATGTCTGATGGGTATTCAACACTATAACACTGTAGAAAGCTCAGAAAACTAGAAATAGTATTACAGAGCCGGTTTAACTGATATGTTGAGCTCCTCAAAGCCAACCAGCCAATGTGGACAGCTTTCCATGCACACCTGGCTCCCCAGGTAAGTGTTAATACTTGAAAACTTTGAGGCCCAGTTTCTCACACAACTGGTTTGGGGGATGCCAGAGCCACATCTTCAGATGTTTTCTGATTTCCACATATTAGACATTGTTGGAAAATTCAGAAATGATTAAATGAAAATCTTTAAATGCATAAAAATGACGCTTGAAGGACTTGTTACTGGTGTTTATGGCTGGATACATGCTTAAAAGGAAAATGACAAACAACCACTTCCCAGTTCAGCTCTGAGACATTATCATAGCACTGTTCTCAGTCAGATATATGTCCTGGTTGCTTTTAAACAACCCACAGTACAATATTACTGCATGTGTTGGAGTCTCTGTGGATGCAGATGAGAAATTTCTGGTGAGACTTGAGTAGATTTTGGTGTTAGATGGTGGTTGTATACGTTTGGTAGCTGGCACCTCCTACTGCAACCTGACAGTGGAATCTCTGAAAACAAATCAACATCAACCCCTCTGCCTGGAAACAGCAGCTCTGGAAAATGGCCCAGTTCTTCCATACTGCACCCTGATTGGTCCATGTCCGGCCCAATTTTAATATGCTGCAGGTGCATCAAGTTTTTATCTATTTGAAAGGATAAATCTGCCTCACATTGTGTGTATGTGTACGTATGGGAGTACTGGTCCACAGGGTTTGTGACAGGTGTTTATTGATGACCCGTTAAGCATCAAGAGATCAAAATAAATTTCAGTCTATTATCTATTGTGCTTGTTCAGTGAGATAGAATGTGGATGGTAGTCTGTAAAACTAATTTCTACACACTGTCACTGGATACCGGGACGCTGACCTTTAAACTGTTCATTTATGCCGATTACCTCCACAGCATGCTGCAGCGATGCAGTGATCAGTGATGAAGGTCTTTACTGTAGTGGATCTGAAGTCAGCGGCTACATTACCATTACATTTTTGCAAAATAAAAATAACATTTGTACGTTACCAACAATCCACTATTGTATTTTTGCAGGTGTTTTAATTGAACAGTGTTTTACGCATTAGCATCAGATTGAGATTTACCTCTTATGCAAGGTAGCCACGTAACGTTATTTTGGGGTTTTCTATTTGCTGAGAATTTCCTACAGCTTTCAAAGCTTTTGTCCCTCATTTTCTTTTCTAAAATAATGAAATTTCTGTTCGTCCCTGGCAGCAGGCTGAGAAACTGAACATCGACAGCTCACACGACAGCCGCGTATTGCTTCATCGTACCACGTCACACATCAACAACTGGATATCAACACTGAAAGAGAGAAAGGAACAGAGCAAGAGATGAGACTCAAGTTACTGTCGGGCTGACTTTTACCGGCTCTAGAGAGCTCAGAGAAGAGACAGGATGCAAAGCAGATGCTAAATTAGTTATTGCAAATGTGAAAATGTACCAAAGTTCAGAAGTTCTGCTTTATTTCAAGCCAGGTGTGTCGGGTGTCTTTACGACCAGTCCTAAAACACTAGCTGTGTTTCCATTACATTTTTCACAAAATAAGGCGATATTCGTACGTTTTGACAAACAACAATTGCAATTTCAGGGTGTTTTCTTCGAAAAGTGTTTAGCACATCAGCCTCAAGTCTCGTAAAATCTCGATACTCTCGCAAAATTTTAGGAAAGTTGCGGTTTATGCAAAGTAGCTATGTAGTGTTATTTGGAGGTTTTCTACTTGCTGTGGAGAATTTTTGCTTTTTGAAACTTTTCTTCTTCATTTTCTTTTCTAAAACTCTGAAATTTGCTGTTGTTTGTTCCACACTGCGCCATCTTTACTGGAAATGAACTGGTCATGATGCCCCCACATCACCAGGGACACTTGAAAGCCAACAAAGTGTTCCCATCACACTTTTGTGATATACTTCTATATGGAAATTTCTGAAAAAATACCTCTTGAGAGAGTAAAACTTTTTTTTTAGCAATTTTTTACCTTTTTTAAAATTGTAAGTATTTACATACACGTGGACACACACACACACACACACACACACACACACACACACACACACACACGCACGCGCACACACATTTACATACATGTCAAACTGTTTTTTATATTACTTTCTCTGTCTTTATTCTCGTGCTGCTTCTTGCATTTGGTATTTTACTGTAAACACTCATCTTATTGTATATTTATATTTTTTTATATAGTTTAAGAATTTTGATTCTTTTTAGTCTGCTTTCATGCTAAAACTTTAACCAGCAACAGAGGCTGCAAATTAACCCTGGAAAAACCTGCATGTGTTAAATTTCTTTTTTTATGTTTTTATGAGGCAATTTTATGCATTTGTCCCAGTTAAATAAACCTATAAATAAAATAAAATCGCACTGATATTGTTCTGCATCTTCAAAGGTAAAATTTTGTAAAATCAAGCCCAGACTGCTGCAGTTGAACCGAAACCGTGTCTTATCCGACCTGTCTTGTAAATTATTCCTCACATTTCCTGCTGTAGCACAACTCAACAGGCGACTTGCAGAGCAACTTCACATGCTTTCATTAATATTTTTATATCAATTAAAACTTTTCATCCCTTCTAATGACTCCCTCAGAAGCGTTCCTCCATGCCAGTCTGTTCCCAGCGTGTTTGATCTGTAACACTGTGTTTAAAGGGCAACTACTGTGCAAGCTTTGTGTCTTTTATGTGTCAAAGTGTCACAGCATTGCCTGGAGCTCCTTGTCTTGAATTACAGTTTGTTTAAGGTTTAAAGACCAACATGGCAGTTTGTGATTTTCAAGTGGTTGTCATTATTATGTGTGTGTGAGTGTGAAACTTAGTGAAAGAAGCTTTGAAGATAATTTTAAAAAAAGGAAACTGCTGGGTTTCGTTTATTAGAGCTGATCATGATGTGATGTTATATTAGTTCAGCATTTGTTGCAAATTTAGCTCGGATATGATTTTGTTTCAGGATCCAGCGATTAATATAAAACAGTATAGTTTTATTAACAATCACTTCCATTCAAATCGTTAAAACAGCTTGACTATCATCAATTATTTATTTATATTTATATACGCCTGTTCCGGAAATACTCGTTGAACTTTTACTTTCTGTTTTGCTTTCATTCTTTCATTCATATTTATTCATATTTTCAGATGAAATAATTTTCCCTGCCCTGTGATGGAAGCTGTCCAGGGTGTACCTGCCTCTAGCCTGATGATTGCTGGGAACCACTTCCCGGAACCTCAGTTAGAACAAGTAGCTAAGAAAGTGGATGGATGGATCAGTTTCACTGTGGGACTGAAGTTCACTAAATCAAACTGGATTAAATTTGTATTGGGGTAGAATTTATATCTGCAAATATTAGATCATTATCCAGTTATCTTATTAAAATGAATTGTTTACATCATAAATTCCACAAACCATAAAAATGCCCCAATGTGACTGTAGAGCCCGACAGAGGCCATTTCAATACCGAAACACCCTTTTTAAAAGAGTTTACATAGACTGTGAGAATATTGGAAAAGTAAATACATCCAGTCAAAAATGCCATCTTGAAGCCATAAAGACGTTTTAGTGAAATCTTCTGATTAGTTCGTGCTCTACCTTCTCATTTTCTGCTCCTAGTTGTACTGCTGCTGAATCTCTTTCCACCTCACGATGGTAACTATAACAAAGTCTGTCCCCAAGGGCCACTGTCCTGCAGATTTTCTTTGTATCCCTGCTCCAACACTGCTTCCATTAAATGCATCTAACAGCTAATGAAGTTCTGCACAACGACTGATTACTTTCTGTCAGGTGTGTTGGAGCAGGGATGCATAGAAAACCTGCAGGATTGTGGCCTTTAAGGGACGGAAGCTGGGCATCCCTGAACTTTACTAGCTGTCTGGTGATCTTTCAACATGCGATCTCTCTTTTTTATATGTCTGCCTTGCTGATTAAAGATGAGAAATAAAATTTGAAGTGAACAGGTTCCCGTCAGCTGGATGAGGAGTTTGGAATAAACTGAACCTGAGCCTTGGAAAGTCTCTGTCTAAACCACCAGCGTCAAACAGAAAGTTCAAATGCTACAGCTTCATTAGTATTTTACTGATATTAAGAGAAAGAAGTGCAGAAATCCAGCTGTTGTGATCTAAGGAGCCCTCGGTTGTAAAGATTTACCATACGTCTTTATTTCCCAAGCAGAGGATGTCGTTGAGCATTATTCAATAGGCGCCTTAGCTATCAGCTGCGTTGTCTGCAGCTCAGGGTCAGGGATGATATGAGCCATCTCTGACATGATAAATGTGTTTTTCTCCTCACGCTCACACCTTCTCAAAGAGAAACATAATAACAAAAGTTTTCTCCCAAACTGTGAAAAACTTTCTTTTTTACCTTCTGTTTAGCTTCTTTCACCCCCCCCCCCCAGCTTGTCCTCTGTTTCCTGTAGCACAGAGAAAGGGAAGACGGGGTGATTTGTTGGGTGGGGAGGGAAGGGGGGGGGGTGTCTGATTGCTATGCATTGTTTAGTTTCTTTCATTAATGCCGGGTGCCAGTTGAGGGCTACAGATGAACAATAGCAGGGGCCCCAAGCGTGGATCAATAGCAGATTGCTGATAGTGCCCCGTCCATTCTCCACACCAGATTACATGATGAATGGTTTGGTCCATACACAGTGACAGGGCTGGCCAGGCTCAGGTAAGGCCCCGAGCCTTCTGGATATCACAGCCTCTGTGTCTCTGTGCTGGTCGTATGTGACAGAGAATGTATGGGTCACAGTATTAGTGTGTGTTTTTTTTTATTATATAAATTGTATAATCTGATCTTAAATGGCTTCTCCTCTTAAGGCATAATGTTGTATTTGTGACATGTCTGTGTGAGAATATGATGCTGATTGGTTCTAATAATTGACTGATGCATACAAATATGAGCTTTTTTACCGGTAAATCAGCTCATTTCCTTAATTTACGGGTGATCTGACAACTTTCCTATCCTTAGACGTACAGGTAAAGCAGCTCAGACATATGCAACAGTATGCGTCCTGATGATTCTGTTATAAGTGATAATTCAATTCAAAAATGGTCAAATTCTCAGAGCTGCCACACCAAACCGAACCCAACCAGGTCTACTCCAAAACCAGAGACATCTGGTCCACCTCTGTACGTATCAGTGAAGTCCATAAGGTGCTCTGACACCCTGATTCCTCACATTTGGCTTGCAAACTAATAAAAAGTCTCTAAGCATCAGTACTCTCTTTGCTAAGTTTACTGTTGTCATGGAAACCAGCCTACAAGTCTAAAAAAAAGCATTTTCCTCTTGATGTTCAGACTGTTTGTTCAGGACCTTAATGTGATGTATTACTGATCTTATTATCATCGCAGTGTTCTTCCAATAACTGGTCCCAGTTGGCCTTGCTGGTCCTTTTGTGTGTTCTCTTGCTGGTTGTATTTCATTTATTATTTGTGCTATATGTGGACATACTTGGGAGATTTGAATATAGCTCTTTCACTCCTTTCAACCTGATATCTCAAGAGAACATGGTGTTTGGCCCGACCTTTAACCATTGTCAACGTGTTTCTCAACAGCTACATTTCCACAAATAAATAAATAAATAAAAGGGTTAAATAAATAAAATAAAACACAAATAAAAAAAAACAAAATTAAATAAAAACACAAATAAAAGGGCTAGCGACTTCGGCGATATAACACTGAGCAAGACTCCTCCCTTTTTCTCAGTTAGTAGATTATTCTGCATGACAGGACAGGAACAGGATATGCTGTGATACCAAATGTTAAAATAAGGCTACAGGAACATCTTTGTTCCCCATCCTTCCTCATATTTCCTACTTTGGGATGTCAACTTTCATCCTTCATGTACTTGTCAGGTTGTATGACAGCGTGTCTCCATGGAAACTATGAGAAGGGACGCTAAAGAGATGTATATTTGTGTAAAGGACTGTTTTCAGGGCACGCTTATATAGTGGAACAATTTCCTCAAGTCCACACTGGCTACCATCATAAACTCCTGAAAGCTCCATGAAATAATGCCACAAGTCTTTTAACCAGGTGAGCTGGTAGAAAGAGGTCTATGTAAACTGTGACTTCTAAGTAGACACCTCTAGACACTTTTTCTGGTTTTTACAATGAAATCCATGTCAGGCTCACAATTTTAGCTACAGGTACATATGTTAATTTTAAATATATATATAATATATAGCAACATCTGCTTCATTGTAAAGTGATGTTCATGTCCATTCTGAAAGCATTTGCTATAGGCTATAAAACCTTAGTAATGCCTATAAAACCTTAGTAATGCATGTACCTATGTTCACATATCTTAAGCTCACAGCTGTTCCCTTTACTATGACTCCAAAAGTCAAAGAAAAACTCAAAGTTTGATGCAGCTGGTGGAAACAGAAGCAGGTATTTTTCCTGTATGTCTGCTCTTTCAGTAACTGGTCCACATCATTACAATAATTCACTTAGAAATTGCCCTATTTGTACAAATGTCTTTTGAAAGGGCCCGTGCAGTACTGAATAATAATAGTAAGCTTCCCTTCCTGCTTCCTCCAAAGCATTTTCTGCCAAACTGAACTGGAAAACTACCAGTAGCCAGTCTATACCTCTATAGGTCTGTAACACAATGCCATGTATAAGTGATTGTATTTACATGCTTACATCTTTATTGTTTATGACCAAATAACATGAGAATGGCTGTGTGCCTTTCTGTGTGTCTGTACGCATTAGTGAGAGTGGATTTGTGTGTTATGAGAGAGACAAGGAACAACAATGACTTTCTATAATAGACAAAGAGGCTGGGGCAGATGTAAGGTTCCAAATTGGCAATTTACTGTCACTGCAGTGGAAGTCGGTGTCAGCCAGGCCTCAGTCTAATAGGGGTTAAAAACCTTAAGTGGAGCAAAGAGCAGCACCTCACTCTGTTCTGAAGAATGATGTGAGTTAAGGCAAACATGCTGTATGAATTGATTCTGTGTTCCTCCAATGCAATTTCCAATTATTTCCTCTCTTCCTGGCAATAACATTACGGCAACTTTTTTCAGAACAAATGCTGTGCTGTTGGTATTTTCCCCTTAAGCCACACATCCTTCACAGCATTTGTGATTTGTGTGATAATTTCCATAAAATAGATGGGAGTGAAAGAAAGTGAAAGTTGCTATAATTCAAGGTCCTTTAGTAAAGCTGGGGAACACCAGTGGCTAGTTAATCTACTCATTGACACGTTGTCCTCTGGTGCGGCTGAAGGACGGTCTTTAGACTAATGACCACACATATGGCGCGTCGCCCATTTAAAAGAGAAACAAACACCTCCTGGCAGTAGTGAATGAGTGTGGTGTGGAACAATGGTGTGCTGGAGACATAAAAATGATGGGAAACCCACTCAAACTATCTGTGTCGCCTTCTGACACAAAGTGACGTGCATGTGGAAACAGAGGAAGCATAAATCTGTGCATACATAGAAAAAAAATGATTATTTTTATTGTAAATGCTTAAGTTCTTTTGAACCGATCCACTCGGAAGTCTTCAGTGATCATCTTAAACATGAGGCATTAGGCGACCATACTAAAAAAAACAAGAAAAAATAAAACGAAACAAGAGCATCTCCTTGTTTCACAGGTCTGCACGTCTTATCATTTGTTGGGTGAAAATTCGGGTCAGATTTTTGTTTTTGCATATTTCAGAACCAGAATCAGATTTATTGTCACTAAGCCAGTGTCCCACAACGAGATTTATTCCAGTACATGCCCAAGAGTATACAAAACAACATACATTTGACGTAAACAGGACCAGGCAGACTGAGGCAGCAGCCACAGAGCGGCGCAACGTTTGATGCAAGATGAGGAACAGATGACGTGAGGAAGGATGGGCGGGTCCAAAAAAAGAGGTATCTCTACATTTCACCGAAAGGGGGAGAAGGATGAAGATGGAACAAAAAACACACCTCAATACAAAAAAAGCACATGTTCGTCTCAACATGAGGAGAGGAAAATAAATGGGATAGGGGTAGGGCACGGGGTCTCCCAGCACAGTCTAGTGTGGACGCAGACATCCATGGGCGCATCCAATCAAACTTGCCACCCAAGGAGGAGGGAGGGGGAAGGAGGTCCAATGAGTTGCTTATGTTATAATTTAAATGTGACTTCCATTAGAGTCAAGTGTGAACCGTCTACGGCCCTGAAGTGACCGGCATGTGCAGTAACGTCACAATTCAGTTGCATTTAGCTTTTTCTCTTTTATAGCACTACTTCACATCATCTCAGAACACTTTTACAGATGCATCACTTTGAGCCAATTCATTATAAATAACCTAGTTAAGAAAAACCAACTAGGCAAACGTATGCTTGTCTCAAAGATTAAGCCATGCAAGTTTAAGTACACACAGCCGATACAGTGAAGCTGCGAATGGCTCATTACATCAGTTATGGTTGAAATCTTGACCTCATTCCAGCATGTTGTCACACTCAACATGCTGTGTCTACGGAGGTGATATTTGATCCAGACATATGCAGCGTTCTACCAAGAATTGTGATGTCCATCTCACTCTTGGAAAGTTGGAAATAAATGTGACGAGGTCTCTTTAAAAAGCATCAAATCTGCTCAATGCAGAAGAAGAATACGCAGATGGACGGACAGTTTCGTCCTGTGTTGGTCATGCATGTAATCTGGTAAAAGAAAAAACCAAAGAAGGAGAGGAAAGTCAAAACGTGGAAATGAACCCTGAACTCAGCACTGCTCAATAGTGGATGAACTGACTTAGGTCACATTCACATCACTCCTTTTCATCCAAATTCGAGCCCGTTTGCTTGGAAAGTCGCTTCGTTTGGGGAAATGTGAATGTTCCAAACAAATCCGAACTGAACTGAATTCTGATTCGGACCAAAGAAGCCGACTTGGTCCACCTATGAACACAAGTCTCGACCAATTTCAGGTGGACGAAATACAGGAAGCAGACTACAAAAAAGTCCCTTCCTGCATGTGGCGTAGTATTGCATTGTGGGTAAATCCATAGCGATGGCGTTAAGGGTCCTCTGCCTCGTCTGGTGTTCATACTGCGTCCATTGTTGCAGTGGATTTCTGCAGTATACTTGCATAAGACACAATAAAAACCCAAAACAGCCATAGTTTCGTCTCCATGTTTAACTCACAGGTGAAGGAAACAGAGTTTTCTTCTTCACGCCGGTCTTGTCCTCTCTTTTGCTAAAAAGTGCAGCGCCACCTCTGGTCGGAAAGGGGATATATATATAGAAAATCAACTCAGTATTATAGTGTATGTTTAATACATATTTTGCAAACACAAATACACACAGATCTCTAAATTACATGCCCTCAAAAAATGGCATTACTTGTAAAAACTACATGGAGAACATGCTAATTGCACACAGAAGGGCCACTGTTCCAACAACACCCCCAAGCCAAGGCTTGAACCAGCAACCTTTTAGCAGTGAGTCTGTGGGGCTCACCAGCTGTAATGGTGTGCTGCATGGTGCAGCCATGTTTAAATATGGATTGAATTATTCTGCATCATAGAATAAGTTTTTAAACAACAAATTAAAGAAATAATTTTCATTTTGAATAACTTTTTGCTTTGGTTAATGTGATTGTTGTTATAAAAAATATAATATATTTATTTTCCACATTTTACTTTCAGCTTTTTGGTCACACAGTCTTTGTTATCCAACACAAAGTCTTCTTCACAAATGCAGTGAAGTCTGAGCTAATGCTCTGCAGCGTCATTCACTTGATTGTAACATGTAAAACGATAATCTCAGGGGTGTTTTAATAGGAGTGTGTGTGTGTGTCCACTCCCTGCTGCGTGGGCTGCTTGGATCACTGTCACACAGTTGACAGTCTCTATATGCAGCTTTTATACACCTTCAACACAATTAAACAAACCTCCTGTACAGCTGTAAAACTGCATTCACAGCTTTCTTTTACGTCCGTTCTCATTACGTTCAAGTAGAGAAATACATGTGTAGAAATATTAACGCAACAAGTCTGTTCTTTCCCGAGAAGTAGAAAGACTTTCATCTGCCACATTACATATAAAATCCAGAATATTCATGGAAGGCGAACATGGTTCGGCAGGTGTCAGTGTGAAGAGCAGGATGGAGGTTCGTTCACACCATTGTGATCCAGTCAGGTTTAAACATGGAGCTTTAAAACACTGTAAACTTTGACTTTAAGCTCACTAAACTGATTCCTATGAGTTATCTCTCCCATCAGACTCCAGAATTTATGGCCACATCCAGAGTTTGTGACCTCGGTATCCCAGTGTGCGTGTGTCTTAGACAATTAGGCCATTAGTGCAACACTGTTTACACTAAATCATTACTAATTATGGTACATGTTAAGCTGAAAAAAGATTAAGGTTATGGAGCGATGAGTTAATGTTTTCTTTTTTTTTTCTCATGCAGACAAGGACATCTGTACATTCCATACAGATTACAGCTGATATTCCCCTTAAATTCCCTACATTTTACTACAGTTTAATCAAAGTTTGATCGCCGATCATTGACTCATCGAGTATTGACAACTTATCAAACTACCACAGTTTATGAGACTGGTGGTTATTAAAATGGGAGCGCTACAAGGGACTGTACTAATTATTTCTATTCTGTACAGCTCAGATTTACAACACAACTCTGAGTCCTGTCGTCTGCAAATAATCAGCTTTTATATGATCTTGTAAACAAGACAGAAAATTATGGTGATTATAGAGATGGTGGAACTAATATAACTTTAAAGTATCTTTTTTTTGCCCTGTTTCTGTATTTAAATTCAATTCAATTCAATTCAGTCCAATTCAGCTTTATTTATATAGCGTCAAATCACGGCAATGCCATCTCAAGACGCTTTACAGACAGAAAAAAAACATAATGAAAGCCAATTCATAACAGCCTATACAAGGAAACCAACAGATTGAGTTGGAGGTCCAACTCCATCTCCCATCCTGAGCAAGCACACTGGCGACAGTGGGAAGGAAAAAACTCCCTTTTAACAGGAAGGAAACCTCCGGCAGAACCCGGCTCAGGACAGGCAGCCATCTGCCTCTGCTGTGTGGGGGGAAGAGGACAGAAAGACAACAGACAACAGGAACTGCTACTCCCGACCAAAGAGACCTAAAATAAGTACACACATGAAAATGAATGAAAATGAAAACTACTTGATTAATCCCCAAAAGGAAATTCAATATTGCAGTAGATAATTAACTAGAGGAGGTCTTGTTCTGGAGGCTGATGGCTGCTGGCAGGAATGATCTTCTGTATCTTTCAGTCCTGAAGAAGCCTGTCAAAAAGAAGAATAATCTTTGTTTAAAAAATACTTTAGTGATATTAGTTCCACCACCTCTACCTCTCGTGGTGTTTGACTTATTCCTCATTCATCTTAAATTCACTATAATTTTCTGTCTTGTTTACAAGATCCGATTCTCATGCAAAAGCTGAGTAATTGGAATATTTGCATCAAATGTTTTCAAACGTCACTCCCTACATACTCCCATCTTTGAGTTCCTACGTTGTTTTAAACGGCCGACATGTCGATGATGAACACGATGAACATTCTCATGAAGCAAAAGTAAAGTAATAGACAGCGGTGGTCGGGGAAGTCCGGCTCTTTTACCAGATTCTCTGTTAGCTCCGCTTGCTTCTTACGGCTCCCATCTGCACTTCATTGAGTTTCACTCTGAGCTTCAATTTTAGTCTAATTTAGCAATTATAAATAGTTATAAATGTATGTCAGCAAGCAAGCTTTTATTTAGTGTTTTCATATAAGCTTTAGTTTTATCCATTTTGAGGAATAAAAAATACATTTTATTTAACATTTTAGTCAAACCTTTAAATGAACAACTGAAAATAAATCACAACAACAAACTAATCGATAAAGTTCAAAGTATAAGAGTGCAAGCACACCCCCTACTGTTTACGTAACCCCATCCACTGAAGAAAGCCAGAAAGTGTCAGGGGGTGAGGTTTCGGGTGGTGGGAGTGGGCGGAAAGGGGGCGGGTCTTAAACAGGCAGAAATGATTGAATAACAGACAGCAGATCCGTGGCCACTTGCAAGATGGAGTGATTTCGTGTCACAAAGCCGCTTCGCCACAGAGGACCTCTCAGCTCCACAACGTGGTGGTGGGAGAACAAAGTGGTCCTGAACTACATCAGTCTGAGGCGTCAGTACTATTGCACTGTGTTGTGACAACAGCTTCAGCAGGTTTTGGTGAGCTGTGGTGCCTTGCAGCAGGTCGCTGTCAGAATTTGACTGGCAGGTGAGGATCAGCGGGGAAACAATAAAGTCCAGTTTTACTTTTACACCCCTCAAAAGCACAACTCCGTCCCGTTGCAGCCATATTCTTTTAAAAGCTCTTTAAAAGTGTAGAAGTGTGAAACTCAACCTCAGATAACAAATTTACATCCATACATTTACATTGGTGGATGAAGTTTCTATGGCTGGAAGACAACCTGTCGGGTTTGCATCTGGTGGGAGGGGGCTGTGATTATTATCTTTTTTTTAAAAAATGTTGTTGCGACATGAAAGTGCACCGTTTCCCCCTTTAAACCACGTTTAGGTGTGAAAACAAAACCCAGTTTTAGCCTATAGGGGGCGTTCTATGGCTTTTTTGATCCTCAAAGTAAAATTGTTGCGAGTGTATCAGTGCACTTTTCCTTTCTTTCTACTGGTGCAACACTGCCCCCATGCTTCCACTGCTTCATAGCAACGTCTACTTTCACCATGAAGTTGTACTTTAATACTAAAGTACAACTTTGCCTTGTTTTTCTGACAAACTGACCCCGTAAAACTCTGCCGTGTGCAGCGGGTCTGATGGTTTGTTGCTCCCAGTTTAACGCTGTTTGGATCATGGCAAAGCCAGCAGTTTGTAAAAACCCACTGTGTTCCGTAAATGTCTCATTTTTCTCCTGAACACATTCAGTGAGGAAAAAATAATTCAGTTAACATTAATTTAGTGCAAAGTTAGTACTAAGCTGATATTTACGGTGCTGTGGAGCTAAACTGGTTGCTAATAGAGATGCTAACATTACGCTTTCATATAACAGTGATAAACCATGTTTTCAGACGTGGTGAATCCAGAATCTCAGGTTTTTATACATCAAACGTTGTGGTTTGCTGCTCTTTTGGTTGTCCATTATGTAAAGTCCTGATAAAACAAAAGTTATAATATGAAGTGAAGCAACAACAGGTGCTCATTAAGGCTGCAAAGGTTTTTTAGTATGTGTATACGAACATGTGTGTGTTGGTGTGACGTTATGTCAGTGTTATGTCTAAGAAAATGAATCTTAGACAGCAGATCAGTCAGAGAAATGAGGAAGAAAACAATAAAAATGGAGTTTGCTGAATTGGAATAAGCAATGTGGAAAATGGAAGGAACAACATACATCCCCAACATGGAACCTGTTAACTACAGTATGGCTGAACAAAGAAGCCACTTTTCCAGGAATAAGAGTTAAATAAGGTTTCAACCCATCGCCTTGCATCTGCGCCTATAAAACTACGAGCAAAGGCTCTTCAGTCAGTTTAGTCGAGGAATGGAACGTTTTAACAAACCACACACTGCTTCCTACCGGTACTTAATATTGATACTAATTCACACAACTCCCTGGCATGTTGGAGATTTCAGACATCTGCTGCTGACAGAGAGATAGAGAGAAAGAAAGATCACTCGCTCTGTAGGTGGAAGGCTTTGATCATACACACATACACACTCCCAGATACAGATATCCTTAACCTGAAGAGCCACAACGCATTGGGGGAATGGGATAAAAAGGAGCTGGAATGATGATGAGAGAATGTGAAAGACTGCAGGCCACTGGAATAATCTTCTAGTCCTTAATTAAAACTTCCTCATGATCACAGGCGGAACGACAGACTGGAGATGGCGGAGAAAGTTGCAGAGAAATAAAGAGCAAAGGAGAAAAAAGAAGTCAGAAGAAGCCTCCTTTTTCTCTCCATAAATCAGTCTCCTTGTGTATCTACTTCAGCTGTGTTCTTGTTTCAACTAACATTTGTCTGCAACATAACAGCAAGCAAATGAAACACTGGTTTCCGAGCACATCACAGATCCTCAATCAGACTCACAGTACGCTGCATGAACCCTATATGAGAGGATTTGAAATATGTATGAGTAGATTTCTGTTCTTAGTTAAATGAAGAGCTGCCTCCATCTTTCACAGGAATATTGTAGTTATGAATTTGACTCATTTCGATCATTTTTAATTCCACTTTTATTTGTCTCTTTTCCAAATCACCTTCCTCACGCAATTCATACAAAAGGAAAATCCGTCTTTCTCCCACATCCGAACATGAAAACCTGATGTTCAGTGCTGTACAGAAGGAACATTCTTTATCTCTGATAAATAAAAAAATGACTGTTTGGCTGATTATTTCTGTGTGGTAATAATGACTTTTGGTATTTAATCTTATTTTCCTTTTAAATGGATCAACATCTGTACGGAAAATGAATCTGAGGGATGAGCAGCACAGGTGGGTAGATGTAGGATGTGTCCATGTAGAACGAGTAAAATCTTACTTCAGAGATGCCTGCAACACATGCGGGCTTTAGTAGCATGTAGAGTTTGGTCCAGACTGTGGTGATATTGGATCAGATTTCCTCCAATGACAAACGAGCCTTGTAGCCCCACATCATCACACCGCCTCCACCTACTGGTGCAGCAATCAGGATAACATTCCCCCAGTACTTTCCAAGCCTTGACTCTGCTTTGAGTCCTACTGCTTGCAGGATTGGCAGTAATGATCATGTTCCTGCACATGTTCAGGTTCCAGTGTACATGATGGCAAGACCAGTTCAAACAGAGTGACGGTGAAGGACAGGCATGGCTGTCAACAGCAGAATCAGCAGAGAAGGTTTGAAGAGGCTTTCATAGCTGGATCCCAAATAGTAAAAAATACATTTTATGCACATATTTGGTTCCATTAAAAAGGGAAATAAAGCAACTTTTCAACAGCAGAAGATTTATTACCAATAAGCCTTGTTAGAAGAAGGACATCATCCACTAAATACAATTTTTTATGACATTTTGTGCTAAGTTACCCCACGAAACAGACAGTAGTTCCGCTTTTGTTCTCGTTTTTTTTTTTTTTTGTCTGTTATATCAAGGATGATGCTGGGTAATCGTCTGCACTGAAACGTAGCATGGACTTTAAAAATGTAATGTACCAAAGAGGGACATAAAAAAGTCTAAAAAATGACAATAATTACATTAAATCAAGAAGTGACGGACTAATGTTTGTAAGTGTTTAGTAGCTGGAGCCATCACGTACCCGATGATGCTGCGTGCACCAAACAAAAGTCGCTTGACTTGTCAGCCTCATTACTTACAGCTTAAAAAGCTTAATCTGTTTCTCTGGATGTTTTATGTCATTATTGCACATAAGTTCCTGTTCCTTTTTTTGGTTTTAGTTTTCTATTGACAAAGAGTTAAAAATCCTCAGATTCTGGTTTAATATAAGTATTTTAATTTATGTTCAATATCTATTTAGCAACAGCTCCACGGCAGCATGGTGGTGAGCACTGTGGTCTCACAGCAAGAAGGTCACTGTGTATGCATGGGTTCTTTCCAGGTTCTCTGGCTTCCTCCCACCATCCAAAGACATGATGTTAGGTTAATTGGTTAATCCAAATTACCCATAGGAGTGAGTTTGTCTCTGTGTGGCCCTGTGATGGACTGGCAAGCTGTCCACAGCGTACCCTGCCTTTTGCCCAAAGACTGCTGGGATAGGATTCAGCTTTCCCGCGACCCTGAATTGGATTAAGCGGTTAGGATAATGAATCTATCTATCTATATATAAAATTCATGGTTTTTGGAAATACAAAAGGTGTTAATAAGAAAATTAAAATAAATAAGAAAGTTAAATAAAAAATACACAATAATGAAATTGAAAGTTACTGACTTTCTCTGTATGTTTTATGTCATGTTTAATGTCTTTTTTCTAGGATGACGGGGATTTTGTACAAATCAAGAAATATATTATACTATAAGGCTTTATATATAATTTACTGTTACACTTATACTGGCTTATATATCATACTGTGTTATAGTCTGACTGACAAATAAAACACTTCTAAATAGTTCTTTTCCAAAAATGACTCATACAGATTATTAATAATCCAGATTACTATGCACATACTAAACCCCTGTTTATTGGATCACATGTTTTTAGTGATTTGGCATTTTACAAAATAAGGCAAATACTGTACAGAGCCAAATCAAAGTCACTTTCAGCCAGCATACAAACATTTAATCATTTCAAGAGACAAAGTATGACCTCAGAGGTATTTGCAAATTTACGGTACCAAAGTACGTCTGTTGTTGGAGTTTCATTGTGGAGAGATGCTCAGATTTAGGAACTTGTGGGACACTTTTGGTTCACAAAAAATTGCTTTAAAGTTGATTTTTGAGGGCTACAACAATTATTTGTTAATTATTCATCTTATGAGTTTCCTTTATTATTCTTTCATTTGTTTATTTTCTGTTTTTTATTTTGATTTTGTACAATTTATACATGTTTATTGGTAGCTTAATTAATTAAATAGAACAGGCTTAAATATAAGCATTATGCTTCATCCTGTGTCAGTGCGGGGGTAAGTTTGTACTAAATATATTAGTCGTTTATTATGTGATTTGATATTGTGACTGAATAAATTGAAACTTCAACTTGGTTTTCACTTTCAGGACAGATGGTATCCTTTCATAAGTGTAGTTATGTTTCCATCGACTAGAGAATTGTGCAAAACAGAAATATTGCAATAACATTCTAGTAATGAAATGCTTTTTCCACATTTACGCATGTCCGGGTGTGACGTAGGAGATCATGAGACCAGTTCTTTTCAGACACACAGAAATTGTTTTACAAAGAGAAAACATAACCACCATGTCTTATAGCAAACACCAGTGTAAAGCAGATTTCTTTCAATGAATTAGAAAGGTAAATAAATGAGGGAGAAGCACTTCGAAAAGCAGAGAAGAATCTCTTCCCAGCAAGTGGGAATCCTTGAAGCAACGCTGGAATCTGGAAACCTGGCAACCTGGGTACTTGGCTACATGGCAAGCTGGCAACTGGTAAAAGCTACATTTCTTGTGAAATTTTATGAGAACTGCACCTTTTGTGCTAAAAACTGTTCATGGAAACAACTGCAAAATGCAATTGTAATTTGTCAAAACTGTAGAAATATCCTTTTTATTTAGTAAAAACTCATGGAAATGCAGTGTATGTATGATCACGCCAATTTAAGATAGTTGCAGTTTTTTTTGTCACTTTCATACACGTTTTTATTTACTAATATAGAAACAAACATAAAGAAAACATAAATATCAGTATATTTGTTCTGCTCTTTGTCAGATTAACTGATTAACCGTTTATCTATTGCAGCCGCACGAGCATTGCAACAACTGTATTCTGGTTGACTTGGAAAGGCCAGCATACATCAGAAATGTGATAATCACCACTGTTAAAAAGAATAACTAATCTGAAAAACCCTTTTCATGTCCAGTACCCGACCCAGTCCACCACATGAAAGCCACAGCTGGTCCCCTCATCAGCTGGCTCTTACCAAAGCTTTTAAAGTGTCTGATGGTGCACTTTGACAGAAAGTGAAATGTGATATACAGATCCAGAAATATAGCTCTTCAACACAGATGAAAAAAAAAACAGCATTTAAAGAAAAAGTGTTAAACACCAGCAAAAGTATTCATATATTTCTGAAAGCTTTATAAAAAAATGGACTTTTACTGCCTCAGGGGAATACTTGAAGGCCTACAGACACACAACTGACATCCAGAGTGATGGTTTGTGCAAAGCTTCCTGTTCCAAGCATGCACAGACTCAAAGCTCCAACTCTCAGTGGCCTGATTGTTTAAAAGCAGCATTATGAAACTTCATGATCGTAACATGAGTTTCTGACTTGTTTTATGCACCGTGGCTGTCATTATGTACATTCCAAAGCAACAACACTGGACCGATTTTTACTGACTGCACAGAGCTCAGAGAAGAGACAGGATTCAAAATGGATGCTGAATTAATCATTGTTTCTCTCTGCCGAAGCTCAAATGTATGAAAGTATGCAGATAAATGTCTAAACACCGGAAGTGTCTACACCAGTCATCTAAAGTTGATCAGATCACAGTTTTTATCAGACGTCAGCAACCAGCGTCTTCATGTTCTCAGATCCCAATTTAATGTTTAGACAGAAAAATATTCATCTGAGCATTATAGTGGACTGGATTTGGAGAAATCTTATTGAACAGGATCACCATTCACCAGTACATTTTGTAATTAGTTTAAGTCAGGACAAAACAATGTGCATATGTCATTTAATTCACACAACTCCCACGTTGGTGTGTTTTAGTTGTGCAGCGACCTCTGCAGAAGCTCTAATACTCTGAGTGGATGTACACCTGCAGCATAACTTACGGCTACTGCAGGAGTTTAAACTGTGGGAACAATGTATGAGTCAAAGCTGAGAGCAGAAAGTACTTTCAGAGGTGGAGGACTGGCTGGGAAACACAAAGCTCATATCCCACAGGAAAATTTATTAGAAGATCTAGCTTCTTGTTCATTTTGTAAAGGCTCCTCCAGAGGCAAACATTACTTTCACACTCCTGACACACAGCATAGGCATATGGATGTGTGTGTGAGATAAAGAGATAGAGAGAGAGCGGGGAGGGGTGAGGACGTTCACATACTCAATATTCAGCCTGCAGATGAGTCCTGTTTTGCTCTTAGATTAAACATGGGGGTGTCTCAGGTCAGTTACTTATGACACTCAATGTTCCATCCCTCAACATGTGTGCACGTGGCCACACACTCATTCAGATACACGCTCACACACACACACACACACACACACACGATGAAGCCTGGAAACAGGGAGAGAACAATCTCCAATCCTCCGATGCAACTATTCATAAATATCAAAACAGGGAAGCCGAGCTTCTTCCTATCAAACCCATGATAGCATGCAAGGGTAATATGTTTTCAAACGGCACATGAGGAATGCGCTTATGACAATGATGAAACAAGATAGCAGCAGTGATGGAGCAGCCGTTTCCCTGCTGTGGTTTGTCTTGTGGAATTGTAATCACACTTTGCTTAAAGTACGCGCTGATACCGAAACTTGTGTGATGGTATCAGATCTCCTCCCAACTTTACAGATGGAGGGAGGAAATCCGAACTCAATAACAGCACCTCTCAACCTTAATGGTTCTCATGTTTAACATGAATTTCTTTCCTCCTTTGAGGTGTTAATATCCTTCTATTGTTGGCACTTTGCTGTCATCAGCAATTTGAGCTTCAGATGGCCTTTCTTGAGTCACCTGTGACCCACTGGTGTTTGTGAAACTGACCACATGTGATGAACACTGTTTATAAATAAAGTCAACATGTTTATTTATTTTGCATTCATACATTTATCTTCTTTTAATCAGGATAAGCAACAGAAACATGTTTTTTCACAAGTTGACTTCATGTCTGTCGTCTTTTTAAAGTATGGGCTCAAAACTCTGCATTGAGGGTAAAAACCACAAGTTTACAGCTTTTCTCAAAGAGGCTGAGGCTGCACAGTGGAATAGTGGGTAACACTGTGGCCTCACAACAAGAAGGACACTGGTTCAATCCTTGGCTGAGGCTCAAACAGTGGTTGTTCTGTGTGAAGTTTGCATGTTCCCCCTGTGTATGCTTGGGTTCTCCAACTTCCTCTCACCATCCAAAGACATGCATGCTAGGCTAATTGGTTAGTCTTTGTGTTAGCCCTGAAATGTGCTGGGATAGGCCCTGTGACCCTTAATCAGAGTTCAGATAATGGATGGTTTTAAGGTACAGTGTGAGCAACTCAACGTGACGCAACGTCCAACTTTTAAAGGTTTAAAAGTTTCACTTCAGATTCAATTACTCTGTTGAAGTTTTGACTGGATTTGGTGGGATATTTTAACCAGTTTCAACCAGAAACTTCAATGTACCATTTCTGTTGTGTTTACACACAAGCTTCCCACGTGACCAAACGTCAGATCATGCAAGAATAACAACAGGTTTTGAAAGTTAACTTTGGCCTCGGGATTGTCTGTTTGCCAAAATCAACTTCAGTTTGTAAGACTGGAGACATTAAGAGTTGTTGCAAGTTATTGCATCTAATCCTACACCATCCTTAGAGTACAGGTTGTTCATCTGTCCATTAGCTGAATCTTTGCTGGTAATATTTATATGCTGTATCTCAAGCAGGGCATCCAATTTGCTATTTTATTGTTCACTGAGCCCTCTTTCATCCATCCGTCTTCACCAGTGTTGGATGACAGGTGACATTTAGTGGTAGCAGAAAGCCTATGTGGCTGTCGCCATATTCTCTGTATTGGTGTGTGTCTGTGTGTGACAAATTTGGTGTATTCTCAGCCAGTAGGGTCACTCGGAGTATTACATGTGGCCTGCAGGGGCAATGGACAGAGAAAATGAAGGGCTATTAGAGAGAGGGAAAGAAAGAAAAGACTGACAGGACAGATGGACAGAAAGAAAGACAGCGACATTTATGCTAGAGGCTATGTGACAGTGGAAACTGTCCAATAATGATGATGTGTTCCTATCAGTCAAACCACGGCTGCAGCACAGCTAGGCCCTGCAATACTCCATGTGGTATTAGATATAGTGCTGCAGCCAAAAACAAATAACGATAACAATCATGTTGATAGAAAAGGGCGAGTTTACATTTACAGATAAGGAGTTGAATTGCTCAGTTGCAGCAATCTTTCTTTGTAATGCAGCAAAAATAGTTCTCCCCAGAGAAGAGAGGGAGGAAGAGAGGGTTTTCTGTGCAGCCACATTTGCATGATGAGAAAGCACTGCTCATATTCATCTTAGTAAAGTCACAGTAAATGACTCCAACAGCATTATCATCTGTTTTACGCAGGTGTGCGGCCGGGAAAAATCACTCACTTCAATCAAAAAGCTGCAGCTCGCAGCGTACGGAGCCTCATTTTTTACCATCATACTGGAGGACATAGGAATTAGAGGAGAGAGCCATGGAGACTGGGAGGGAGAGAGACGTAATAACTTTGTTTTCTCTGTCGTTTACAGCAGTGATTTCACCCACATGGCCGTGAGATTATTTGTTCTAGAGTGTGTGTAGATTTTACCAAGCATAGTAAACCATCTGACAGTCTTTATCAGCTGTGAATGATTGATTATTCAAAAGATAATCAGCTCTGCCAAAGCATGGCTCCTGATGTTACTGGTTACCCAAAGGGACAAGGGTCACACATCAATATTTCCATGTATATAGTGACTACTGCCGAGTTTTTGTCAAGTTTTTGTCACAGTTAAAAAACACAAGACAAACAATCAGTTGGTTGCTTGATCCAGTTCCACTTGGGAATTTACTGTACTCTCTCAGGATTTAGCAAGAACAAGCCACAAAAGGAAGAAACAACCTGCAAACATTCATACAGCTTTTAAACCTGGACATGAAAGCTTCTAGATGCCAATAGCAGGGTGAGTGCAACCATTGTAACAGCATATGGGATCTGACATTTCACAGGTCCATTTGTACGACCTTTATCTCCATGATTGTCTATGTTTAACTGCTGAGCTCAAAGAAAGGCTCCAAGATAAAACGCTAATCATGGTGCATAATGAAGAATGACACAGATGAGTCAAATATCATTTTGAGATTTAAAAAAATCTGCTTATTGTAAGTTTTGTGTAAGAATAGTTTAAAATGAAGTGGAACGCAACAGAAAACCAATGACATGCAGCAGCAGGAGGTCAGAATGTAAACTAAATAAAACGCTCATTAATAGAAGCAAATGTAAACGTGTTCGTTCAGATTGGTACCATTATTAAATTACTCCCAGAAACCTGATCTTCATGGTAACGTAAACCGGCCCATTGATATCCGCTCCTCCATCCATTTTTTACAACCACCTATGGATCTATCCACAACATGACTTGTTTGTGAGAAGTACATTTTAACTTGTATGTCCTGCAATACAAATGATATGAAATACACTTTCAATACACTTTAAATGTAACTTCCCTTATCTCATTTTAAAACATCCAAGTCCTCTCCTTACATCATGGTCGCTCCCACCAGAGATGCAAACAGGAGAATCAAAGATTGACACCAGGATAAAGGAGGTCCGGTAATGGCTTTTTTAAAAAAAACAAAAAAACAAACTGATATTTCTTTGCCTCAGGACATAATTTCCAAGAGTTAAACATGTCCCATGACACAGCTGCATCATCAGCATATTGTCTGATTCCTTTCAGATGAGCAATAAATATGTTTCTGAAAAAGTTACTTGGAACTGAATTTACAGCAAAACATTATTTCCAATATAAACACACTAGGAGAGTATTTCACCATTCAGTAAAGAGAAATGAATTTCACAGAATAGTAAAATACTCACCTAGCTTCTGCACGTTGGTGGAGTGGTTAGCACTGTGGCCTCTCAGCAAGAACGTCGCTGGCCACGGCTCGGCGGGAGGTTTGAACAGTGGCCTTTGCATTTCTTTGTCCACCGTCCAAATAGAAGTGTGTTAGGTTGATTGGTTACTGTGAATGATTGCCTGTCTCTCCATGTTGGCCTTATGATGGACTGGTGACGTGCTTCTTGCCCAGTGACTGCTGGGATAGACTCCAGCTTCCCTGAATGGGACTGAGCAATTAAGAAAATGGATGGATAAACATGTAGAAATAGAAAGGATGTCATGCAGCAACCAGCCACAGACTCTAAACCCAGGCCAGTTGATTTGAGGGTGTGAAGTCTCAGGACTGATTGAGCTAAACTCTCCCCAATACTGTGGAAGAATCTGATGCCATGCCTCAGAGTGTTTTTAGGGAGTATTTACATCAGAGTCGTCTGCTAGACTCGGTACGATTGGAGACTCGGCTCAGTTGTAGGGGGGTGTATCCATGCAGACCGAGATTGTGTTCATGCTGCACTTTGGTCACAAGGGCCAAACCTTTACAATGATATATCCCCATTCCCGCCAAATGTGGCAAAAGAGAGAACAAGATCTGCATGAAGACTGACGTGTTGGGAGTTAAACATGGAGACGAAACTATCGCTGTTTTTTTTTTTTGTCTTATGCAAGTATACTGCAGAAATACACTGCAACAATGGCTGCAGTATGATCAACAGAAGAGGCAGAAGACCCTTAACACCATCGCTATGTATTTACCCACAATGCAATGCTACGCCACATGCAGGAAGTGACTTATTTGTCGTCCGCTTCCTGTGTTTGGTCTGCTTAAAGAAACCGAAACCTGCGTTTGTAGGCGGACCGAGTCCGCTTCTTTGGTCCGAATTTAGAATTTGTTTGGCATATTCAAATTTCCCCAAGTGAAGCCGAGCAAATGGACGCGGATTGAGATCCAAAAGGCTGATGTGAACGTGCTCTGAGACAGCTAATGCGACACATTCCTCCTAAACACATCTGCATGTTAATAAAGAGATGCACTGAAGGGAAGTTGTTTACGTGTGTATATCAGATAACAAAGGAGCACCAGCTATGTCAGAGTTATATTAAACTTGCTTTTATTGAATAGGATTCCAAGGAAATGCTAAATTCATGAAGATTAGATGAGTCAGAGTTTTTTTTTTTTTTTTTTTTTTTTTTTTTTCCAGTATTAAATAGCTAGTATGCTAACTTTGCTCATATTAGCATGCTAACCATTGTAATATTTTATCATCTTATTAAATGAGAAATCCAAACAGCACATTTCCAGTTGGTTTAGAGTCCACATCCTGCTGGGAAGCACAAACTCTAACCTCAGATTATAGCATAGAAAATCTCTCAACATAACAACCTTCTATAGTGTTAAAGTTTAAAGTCACTCTGGTCTTTACTAAGTTTCTGTATCAATTTCTACCAAGAGAATCAACAAAGGTGTCCAACTCCAACCAAGCGTTTCACAGCTGATGTGCACATTTTGAAGGAGGTGCATGTCAGCTATGGTGGTTCCACATATAATTTCTTGACCCACATAAATAAATGTGATTTTGTTATCAAATATGCTCTAAAAACTCTCAAAAATTCGGTCAAGTCTCCTTTCTAGACATCTAAGAAAGCTGATAGATAATTATCATACCAAGAACTTTTCAAATCAATTTAATTGCATTGAATGGATGATCTTTATTTTATTAATGGTGTTTAATAATTAAGATTTCTTATATATTCATGAAGAAATATCAACATTAAAGTTATTCAAAATAAAACTTAAGAATTTTTCAAATATTTCTGTAATCTCATGCCAAAAAGGAGGATTTGAAACAAAATGGTTTTAATGGGTTTACATAGACATTAGAGGGGGATTTAATCAGTATGGCTCTATTAAAATAATGTGATGAAGTAGATTATTCTTTTTATCAATACGTTATGGTGAGACGGTTATTAGAAGATGAAAATGCTGCATGTTCCACAATCCTTTAGTTATGTGTTAGACTTTATACCAGGAGAAAAATTAGGAAGCTCTTTCTAAATGTGATTTCATTGGCAAGTCTTTTTGTAGACCATCACTGTTAAAATGTTTTTTAACCATGCAGAGGTGGATCTATCCGGCTGGGTTAAACTGCCTACTGCGGTTTGTCTCGTCCCCAGCACTGCACAGCTTTGGTGAAAAGGATGCAAAACTGAGAGAGACAGGGCCAAATCACCGGAAGAGCCAAAGAATAATACACTTCATAAATATTTATACCTTTTCTGATTTCAGATTCATCTTCGGGACAGGAAGCAGGCACAAGTTGTGCATGTGTATGCATGTTAAGGTTGGTGGCTTAGAGATTGGGGGGATTGTAGGCAGCCACCCTTGAGTCACTCCTCTCAATCTTAGCAGGACACTAGAGCCGTCACCTTCTTTGAAGTTCACACATCCGTTCAGATGGGGGGGAAACTTTGATAGTCAGTAACAGATTCAAACCCCGAAGGTACAGATTGTAAGAGCTTGAGGCTGCTTTGGAGTTGAGATGTGGAGGGAAGAGATGCGTTTAACGTGGAGGCAGATGGATGGGTGCAGTCAGAAAATAGACTGAGGGTCCCACTTTGACAGCAGGTCAGATGTAGGCAGCATGAAAAACTAGCCTGAATTAACAAATGATTTGAGGGAAACATGGAAGCAGGACATAAGGAGGCCATCAGAAAGGCTAAAGATGGAAGAAAAGGGCTGTTTTGTGTTAATCATATTTTCTTTCCTCTTTTTCAGAGGAAGAGGTGGCTAACACTCACCACCTTCTTTCTTCTTCTGTTAAGGCCCATTTTTTTATCTTTACGTCGGCAAGTCTGTTCCGAATGACAGAGCTCACCGCCTAAACCAGGTCAAATCTCCTGCTACCGTTCTTTAGGACTTCTCTGTCCCAGCGCCCCTCAATGCTCTTCTCGTTCCGCTAACTGGTTGTGTGTGAGCTATAATACGCCACACCATGATTTTCAGAGGTACTGCTCCTTTTGCTGCATTTCAGTTCACTTTCACAAACTCTGGTAACCAGCATACCGACTGAAACACGCAGAATGTGAACACGGAGAACAGACAGGAGGCGTCGGAGGAATGCATATCAAACATTGAGTGAATGGATTTGTATTTACTCTGTCACATTTCCCCACTCACACTCATACAGGTTAAATGACTTCCCCAAGGCATGCATGGTGTCAGGAGAAGTCCGGAGCCGAACCCCAGACCTTACAGCTGGAAGGTGACCGCTCTTCCTCATGACCGACAAATCATAGGTAAACATAGAATAAAGTGCCACATTCTGTAAATTTGGATTTAAAATATTAAAATAAAGAAATCTTGGTTGTTAAAACAGAGAGCGGAAACAATGCCATATGTTGTGTTTGACTGAATCTTATTAAATGATCATTACATTTACTTTTGATCAATAATCTCAGTTTGAATTGATGGTATTGGTTTATTGGTTACTGATTCAATCAAAACACACTGCAGATGACGTCACAGGCACGTTTCACTGCACACAAACCTCAGCGGCCGCCGCATTGATTACCGGTATCTGTGTCGTGTGGTTGAGTGTGACAACAAGAGAGGAGATCCAGATATTTATTTCTATCCGTTACTAGAATAAGAAGAATGTTGTCAGCGATGCTTCAGCGATCAGGAGGGCTAAGTGGACGCCGACTGCAAGTAGCTCTCTGTACGTTTCCTATCAGGTGACTTTAAACGTAAGTTAGGAGAGCCAGCGTTAGCTTCTGCAAAGTGGGTTTGATGTCTTCGACAAAAATTTCAGAAAATGAAGTGATCATAGTGAATCCGATGAGACACCTTGTGCAGCGTGACTTCTGCATGGACTTCGTATGAGTATCAGCTATGGGTTTTTTTGTTTTTTTTATTTTGAGGATTAAAATGATAATTACCAAAGAGCCTTACATCACATCTTTCTGACTGCAGCGCGAATAAAGCAGCATTCCTGTCAGAGAGCATCAGTGTTACTCAGAATGACAGCAGCAAATGTAGAATGCATGACTATGTACATGACATCATTGTTACACTCCCTGTTACACTATATATATACATATATATATATGTATATATATATATATATATATATATATATATATATATATATATATATATATATATATATATATATATATATATATATATGTATATATATGTATATATATATATATATATATATATATGTATATATATATATATATATATATATATATATATATATATATATATATATATTTTTATTTATATATATATATATATATATATATATATATTTTTATTTATATATATATATATATATATGTGTGTGTGTGTGTGTGCGTGTGTGTGTGTGCATTGCTAGTTATAGTCATGTTGACAGTAATGTATTTCCTTTATTGCATTTATTACAGCATCTTTTGATGCTACCAATAGCCTTAAGTTTGACATTCACATCAGAGCTGCTCTAGGAACCACGTTTGCACGACTGATATTAGACCCAAATTAGCGGTTTTGTTTGGCTTATATTTAACTATGACCTACACTGTTGACTAAATGAGTGTTTCAGCAAAAACTCAGTGCCGGAAAATGAACCATAAATGCCAAAATTAGCCCAGATCCTAAAAGGACCTAGCTAATAAAAACAGCTACTTTCGTTTGCTACATTTCCGTAATATGGAAGAAACAACAGAAGATCGCCATCCTACCAGGACAATCACAACAACAAATAACCTGAAGATAAAATAAAATGTTTAGGCTTTAACACTTCGAACAGTACCATAACAAACAAAGACAATGCAATTTATTTACAGTACAGTGACAACAAATCAGTTTCATGTTTGGTTTTCCACCCAAGTGGAGGAGAAGTTTTTTCCCCCGTCACATATGTTAACCTTACTAGAAAAACCTGATGCTTAATCCTGATTCTGAATGTCAAGCCTGTTAGTTTGAGGCTTCAGACTTTTTCTGGAAACATAAAGACACACACATCAAACTCCACATCTCTTTTAAATGTGGTGACACCTTAACTACACAAATACAAGAAGCTTCGACTGGAACAATATTCCTTCTGATCAGCTCCCAACGAAACTGCAGCTCACCTGAACGGCGTTAAAATGCCACATGCACGCCCACAGCATCGCATCTCATCTGAGATCACGCTGTAATCCAACATCACAAACCTAGAAAGACCCCTCAAAAAGCTGCTTTCATTGTGCCTCTTCAAGTATTACTCTGACACATAACAAAAGGGCTGTTTTTCTTCATAATCCCACACCCCTCAATCCAAATCCAATGATTGTCATCTCATGTCAGACTGTGCGAGTGGTAACCAAATAGAGAGAGCGCCGCTCGGGAGTACATCTCCTCTAATTGTGCCCTCCATTTTGGCTTCCCTTTGCTTGACAGTTTCAGTTTTTGTTCTTTTCTGGGAAGCAGAGATGTTGAACCAAAACAAAGCACAAAGACAAGTCAATTGCAAGTGTGTGAAGAGTCACCCTGATGAAACGTAATTGTGTTTTAACCCGATAGAACAATATCCCTGCCCATAACTGTGTTTAACTCCTACTTTTGACATGCTGCTGAAAACACATTACAGCCTGAGATGAGAGCTGGTATCAATCCTGCTCTTACTTTTTTCCCTCCTGCAATAAAGAAGTTGAATTTCACCCAGTTTCAATCGCTCTTCTCATCCTTCCCTCCTCTTTATTTTCCTCCTTGCACATCCTCCTCCTCTTTCCAGCAGCGGGGAAGGAAGGAAGATGTGGTAACACATAGCATGTCTTCATTAAAGTGTCACTCCCCATTATTTTCGTCCTATCTCAATTAGCAGCAGGTTTAATAAAGGGCCTCTTCTTTCTCTCGCTCTCTCTCGGCAACTCTCTCCATCTCCAACTCTTCCTGTTTAGCTGCAATCAGACTGAATGATGGAGTTGTTGCTCATAAAGTGATGAATAGAGTAGGAGGAGGTGAAACACTGGGGAAGAGAGAGAAAAGGAAAAACAAGGAGTGCAGAGTACATGAGAGGAGGAGAGAAAAAACCACGAGGTAGATCTGCACCAGTTTTCCTCAACGCACCGCTTTCTCCTCTGAGATCAATTAGACACTGCCGGCAGTGGCTGGTCCCCAGACTGATCCGCAGCTTCTGCTCTTGTTTGTGTGACTGCGTGTGACTGCGTGTGTGTGTGTGTGTGTGTGTGTGTGTGTGTGCGAGAGGAAGAAAGAAAATGTCCAGTTCCTTCTGTTATCACTGTGGATGTACAGGAGTTCTTTGTGAGTTCAGCAGAAAGCAGGTGATGTGTCTGCGGGTCAGCTTCAGAAGATAACTTAAAACCGACTCAACACACACACACACACACGCACACACACACACACACACACACAGGCTAAAACATCAACTCCATCAGCGCAGTGGCAGCTGGCGGACCGGTGTTGGACAAAGATCTTTAGCTGAGGGCACGCGGACATGATGTGAACCGGAGCAACGCTTTGAGTTTACGGTCATGTGATCTGTGTCGACAAAATCCAGTGAATTATATTAATTAATTAATTTATATTTTATATAAATTATTCCAGAGCTGCAGAGCAGCTTAAAAAAATTCAAGCAAGACTAGTGAAACTTCAAAATTACACGACTCAGGTAGAAGTCAAGAAAAAAATCCCAGAGAAGACGAGTCGAGTACTGAGTGACTGTATGATGTGTAAAACACTTTGTGTCACATTCTGTTGTAGGAAAAGTGCTTTTAAATAAAGGTTGATTTGATTTGATTTGTAATGTGTGATGCCAAGTTAACTAAACCATATGTGTGATATTTATCATGCTGATTCATTCCTCCATAGAAAATGTAAAATGGTCTGATTCAGGATCAGGATTCAGAAACCAAACTAGACCAGCTTCCATCCAACCACAGCAACAAGAAGAAGAAGAAGTTAATTTAGCTCAAACTTCTTTAAACTTCTTCAGGACAGACGGGAGTTTTTCTGAGCTGCTGCTTTGTGTTGCTGTTCTTTCCCTCGCTGCGTATGTGAGACATATTTTCATACATACGGTTCATTCTCTGCAGATTTAGCATGAAAGACGTTTGACTTGAATATTTTTCATGTGTTTCACATTTCATGTCAGATCTGAACAATACCGCCATGGTTTGTTATCATCATGTGACGTCATGGTGACATCTGATTGGTGAAATGGAGTCACATGATGCTTGTTACTGATTCTGCACCGTTTACCAGCGGGGTGACCCAGCGGTGACCCAGCGGTGACCCAGCGGTGACCCAGCGGTGAACTGGGAGGGAGGAGTTTTAAAGCAGGTGATCAGCCGGGGTGAGACTCAGATGATCCGCTCAGATCTGACATCATAGTTATGTTCCAGCTCACCTAAATGTCCTTTATCAACAGAAGCTGTTGCTCTTTGCAGATGATAACCGGAAAGAAACCTGTAAAGAATTTGGGTTTAATTATTAACTTATTTTTTTTGTGATCAAAGCCTCTCCACTTCCGCCTCCGTTTAAGCAGCAAGCTCCTCCTCCACGCTCACCGTCACTTCTTCCAGGGAACGGTAAAGGAGTAGACCTGGAAACGGAGCTGCGTCATGATTGTTGCTACTTCTGATTGGTGAATTGTGTCTGACTAACTGACTAGTGTCGTTTTGTGTCCGGGTTTGTCCCTTCGTCGGTCTGCTGAAGCTACTCTTCATCCTGACAGGTCAAGCAGTTTTTGCTGAAGAATTGTCTCCAACGTTTGTTTAACAGAATCATCTCAACATTTTTAAGATGAATTTATTTTTATTTTCTACTGTAGGCTGATTTCTTCCTTTTGTGAGGTTTTAAGTTTTAAAACGCCGTTAAAACAGACAAATACAAATCTGACTTTTTGTCTCTTCCAGCAGAGAAACGCGCCTCATCACTTCCTGTGTGTTTAGAGAGAAGGACGCTTCACGTGGACATAAAATTCATACTAAAGACTTATTACCTTTCACCAAATAAACCCTGAAACTTTGCATTACAATAATATTTAATTCAATATTTACAAGAAACATTTGAACTGCTGCTCTATAAAGACAAACAATTTATTTTGCTAAAAATGTTTGCAAACCAAAAGTAGCTGAACTTCTGTTCACAGAGCGGTACTTTAACAGTGTGATCAATCATGACTAAACATTTTAATCTTGCTGAACATTAGTAAATTATAAAATGTGCTGTTGGATCACGTACGGTTGTCACCCTACAGGAAAACATGAACGGTGACGTGTACAGTACGGCTAATTGTGTTTATTCAACATACTGCACACCGTAGCAGACACCGAATGCATCTGCGTGTACAGAGACAGTGTTTGCATGCAAACATACAAATACAGGTGCAACATAAGCACACTCAGATAGCAGCATTGCCTCAGATGCAAGCGTAAACACACACACACACACACACACACACCTCTTTCTGCGAGAGGACTGATTCATTTGGAGAGCTCCATCACACCTGCCTTCTTCCATTTAGTTCTCTACACGTTGATTTAAGCATGTAAACTAAGAGTGCATTCATTTACACCTTCTTACCCCAAATCTTTCTAACGGACACACACACTCTTCCGGGTGTGTGATGACCAGTGACAGGAGTGTTTGGCTGGTCAGGGGCTGATCTGTGTGTAATAAGGGGGATATTACAGCAGCAATCTCACTTAGCCTCTGGGAGACTGATCTATATTCACTCTGCAGCTCATATTCACACACACACACACACACACACACACCACACACACTTCTAAACAACGCTCTTCCACACAGAAACTACAGCCATGCTGCTGGAAACAGAAAACACACATTAAACACACCCTTTTACAGTTGAATTTAGACGTAACTCATCTTAATTACCAGGAGATTTTTTTCCTCTTTTACAAGTCGGAGCAGAAACTGACTCCAAGATGCTGATTTTTCTTTTTCCTTTGGATAAAAAAATCTTCGCTTATGCTGAACAACAAGTAGAGAATCAGTTCTCCTGCTGGTGAAATAATCACATGCATCATGTGGTTTGCCTCAGCAGTGAAATAAAGATAAAAAAAACCCACACATTTCCCGTGATGTTGCTGCTCTGCAGCTCATGTCTGCAGTAAGAGTTACACAACATGACAAATGTTGCAATCATGGATTCCGGGTTCAGACGGTAAGACCTCTTCAGCTGATAGCTGTGTGTCATTGTGTAATTGCAGGCTTTGCATTATTAGAACTTCCTGCTATTTTGGTCTGATTTGTGTTGTGAAGCATGCTGTGTGTTTTTTAAATTGCAGCGTGAGATGAAGTGCACCGGAGAGGCCAGCGATGTTTTCATAATCTCATTTCTATCTCTTAGTACTGGTGGAAAAATAATGCGCTCTCTTCCTAAAGTAAGAAAAATAGTCCATCCCTGTGGAAAGCCAGCTAATTATGAGGAAAGCTCCTGAATTTCAAGTTTTATTTAAGTAAAAAGAAAAAAACAAGAGCTTATGTGTTTTAGAAATTTACTTCTAAAGTAACGACTTTATGGTTTGCTTAGAAAGATTTTATTCCATGCAGATCTTCTCCTCTCAAGCGCAGCAGCGTGGCGATAGGAGCTGGAATCTTTTAGCTGTTTTCTGCTGTAAAATGAGAGTCTTTAAACAAGCATGCAGATGTGAGAAGCCATGTTTGGGTCGCTCACGGCCGTGGTCATCGTTCCTCTTCGTCTCAGCGTTTCCAGAAGGTGTAGCTTGGCGTCAACACAGGGATCTCTTCACAAACGCATTTCTCACTGGTTTGAAAATGGCGATGAGCACTTCTCTTTATATTTAATGAGAACAACAGTGGAGAGCAAGGTGATCTCCTCTGTGCCTCAGAGAGTGCCATGCTAATTTTTCCAGGGCACGGTCCCATTAGCATAGGGAAGCTGACACCGTTGCTTCAGGCTACACATAATACCCTAATGACCATTCTGCTGTTACTTTGAATCAAGGGTATTAGTTTTGTCTCTGATAAAAGACGGCCGTGACGGCTCAGCCTACTTCTACTGTTGGACAGTGATGCTTCTTTTTTTCTTTTTATCGCGCTGTGTTGTGGAAAAAAGGAAGAAAAAGATGATTTATCTTTGGCAACGAGTGAGAGTCAACATCTTGTCTCCTCCTCTCCCATCTCATCTCTCCTCTTTTTGTTGCTTTCATTTCTCCCCATCTCTTCTCGCTCTTTTATTAAAAACACATTTACTACATAAATCAAAGGAATCCAGCAGTGGTTATAGAATAATTACATCGCGAACGCAGCCTTTTCCCAGACAGAGCTGCTGAGTTTATTAAAAGCAGCAACTTGAGATGTGTTTGTCAATATGCTCCTCTTTCAGGCAGAGCTGCAAATCTGTGTTATTCCATATTAGCCATGTTTCTTTGTGGCAGGGCTCACACCTACTTCTAACACACAACATGTGCTTTGGTTTAATTTATTTTATTATCTAATGTGTTTCAAATTTTACAACAAAAATGTATTAAATGAAAGAAACTTACTTGATATGATATGAAGTGATGTTTGACTTGCAAAACAGAAAAAGAGAAAACTGTTTAAGAAATGCAAAAGTAGGAGTGTTACATCTGAATTAATGGGTAAATAAACATAATTTTTCTTATAATTTGCGTCCATGCAGTAACATTTAACTTCCACACAGCAGCTTCACATCAAGGCATTTAGCCTGCGAATATATTCATGTCATTCAAGCACATTATTTAGAAATTTCATAAGAATTCCTGCAAATAATGGCCGGGGACGGAGAGGTTCAAAAATTAATGGGAGACGTTGGGAAGCACATTAAATTATTGAACGTCGCTCTGATTAATTCTTAATAGCCACTGTCAAAAAATCACCGTCTTCTAGTGCCGTTAATTCTCATCAAACCTACTTTGCAGCAGCGTTCCCGCCTCTGCAGCTCTGCACCCCCACACCAAGCACACACACACACACACACACACACACACACAACTTCTCCTCCGTGGCTCTTCTGATCGAACACGCTTACATTAAAAATAAATACATTAAGAGTTCCTTATTTCTGAGTGTTTGTTTCTGAATTTGAATCATTTAATGATTTCTCCAGAAGCAGATTTGCTCTTTTTAATTTCTTTTGTTTCCCTTTTTTTTTTTTTTTAAATTTTATTTTCATGTGATGAAGCGTGAAACAAAGACATGCTCTTGCCTCCTCTCTGAAGTGGATAAAAAAATTGCCCCTTGCTTCGTCAGGCACAATGTGGTGCCGGAGAGGAAGGTGTGTCGCGCCGCTGAGCACTCCTGTGAAACTAATTTGCTAGAATATTCCTGGCTGATACAGTAAAGGTTAAAGTTGTGATTCGATCATTTTCTCCTTTCTCTTTCAGAAGTCTTTGATAAGCAGGACCCCGTTTTATAAACTCTTTTTTAGAATAAATGTAGGTTAAATGCAGCGAGACAGCTGCGAGGACATAAAAAAGTTTAAAAACATGTGTAATGCAGCTCCAACGCACACACAAGCTAAACTGCTGAAATATCTCCTCTGGAATCAAAATGCAGCATCCTTTTTTGAATATTAATTTCAAAACATGTTTCCATGAATTATAGATAACAGATATGAGTATGTTAATGAGTACACAACATATGGTTAGCTCCCATGATTATGGATTTGCACCAGTAGGGGGAAGAGTGCACTAGGAAACAGATCTGGGTTATGAAAGCAACAATCTAGCTGTGCTCATGTTATACAAGGAAAAGTTACATGTTCTGCTCACATTCGCTGACATTTACCTCTAAAGGCTGCATTATGACTGCGCTGCCAGGGGAGGAGGACGACTAAAGCCCTTCATCTGAAGCCATGTGCTTCACTGCTGGGCTTTAAACACAACATTAAATCCTAAACATCTTCATGTCATTAGAAATATGGCTTTTTTAGTCAAATTATGACAAAGAGCTTTTACACCTCATGTCATATTCACCCGTTCGCACACACAGCCAGACAGCACTGCTGATGTTGTATACAGAGTGCTTCCTCCTGTCAATCACATCCGTACCCTGATGGTCACAAAGGAAGCGGCGTCTTGCCCAAAGACTCCTCAGCATGTAGTCACGGTGAAGCCTGACTTTCCGGTTGGCAGACGACTCCTCTTCCTGACTGCCCACATAACGGACCTGCAGGCCGGGAAGAGTTGCATGTTTCGATGATGTGAAAGCCGTGATGGGAAGGTTGATAGCTGCTGCTGTAACATGCAGTCACACATCTCACCTGCTTCAGGTGAGAGGGGCCTCCCCTCGTAGCTGTGTGCAAACATACAGTACATCCATACTGCATGCACGATGTTGTGCATAAACAGATTCATATAAAGTTTATTTAAACATGACCCACTGTAATTACTGACACTGTAATATTAAGTAATAACAGCAACAATACTAGTACTGACAGCAGGGAAGTCTGAGACAGCTGCGAGGGCCCCACTTTTAGAGGCCTCTGATTATTTCTTCTCATTGTCCAGGAGATTGTGGAGAAGTGAAACGTGTGTCTGGTGATGATGATCTACATGTCGTTGTGCATTACTAAAGAGGTTGTTCTACAGTGGTTTTGTTCCACAGTGACTACGCTGTAATGCAGAAGCACGACGAGGAACTTTGACTTTATTTCAGCTGAGCTCGCTTCCAGCTGGTACAAGCGAAACCACCGTTTTCGTGTTGCTTTGATACTGGGACCTTTTTTCCTCTCGTCCTCTTTTCTCTGCGTTCTGAGAGCTGCACCTGAGGGCTCAGGCGGCCTTTTTCATGATGATAATATCAATATGACAAATATGACTTGTTGTTGACATCTGTCAATATAGACTGCTCTGTCGGATGGACACAATAAGGTGTCCCCTCCCCGCCTCCTCCGCCGTGCACGGTGGTCAGGTCAGTCAAGTCATGTGACACCACAGGTGCCATTTGGGATTACAAATGACAACTATTATAATTTTTAAATTGTTTTCTTTGTTATTTGTTTAGCTTGCGTCAGCGCTCGCTCCAGCAGGAGGTGCCCAACATGGCCGCTATATGTCTCTATATGAGCTGCAGTCATGAGTTTTTCTTTTATTGTGTCGCCTGTCTGATATACGACACATGCTCGTAAAATGTTCAGGAAGAATGAATTGTCTCGAGTTTAACATGTTCACCAGCTAACATGTTGATGTAGTTAATCATTTATTGTTGTGTCAGGATGTTATTAGGATCAGTAAACATGTTGTGTGTCAACATCATTAAACATAAACGCTTAACTTCTGTGGCTTCCCAAACTAACAAACTGTATTTACATAAATTATCTTAATGTATATTATCAGTACTTTAAAACAAAAAGTTAAGCTTTTATGTAACAGAAACAGGCGCTGTGCAGTAAGCGTTGGAAAATAACAAGAAATATATGAAAACATATGAAGAAATTCTGCATTTAGGAAAGAGACCTGCTGAAAGCTGCTTCCTGCCTACCGGCTGTATGGTAGTACATCCACATGATGCCCATGTGGGGGGGCTTCCACTGACTGGCACTGCCTGTCCTGATGTGCATATTCAACAGCTCCTATGAATATCTGAGCTACTTGATTGCATCGTAATTATTCACAAACCACAATCTCTCCCTCTCCTTTTACTCCATTACCAGTCAGAACACAGCTCCGTGCGTTGCAGCATCGCCAGCCTGATCTGACATCCTTCCTTTTACGGGTTCAACAGCTTGCTTGTCGTACAGCAAAGTAATTAGTACTGCATGCTCATATTAATTAACAAAGAGTGTTATCACTTTATTAATCCATATTAGAGAGGTGGAGGAGGAAGGGAGGGTGCCGTCAGTCTTATTGTAAGGAACACTCTCTGAGGGAGTCTTCCCCAGCTCTGCTTTGTAGTCCCATTGTCCATGACCTCTGGTACCTTCGACACATCCACACACAAGTGGTGCCTGGCTGCTGCTGTTCATTAAACCTTCACATGCAAATAATATCTATGGAATAAACAAACAAGGGAGGCAAGATTGAGGAAAACAGGTGCCATGGTGAGAAAGCACGCTAAATGATGTGATAGTGGGGGAATTAATTGCTACCACGGCGCTAATTGGAAGCAATAATTTGTGTGATTAGCGGGCCGCTTAAGAAGAGAGACAAATCAACTTGGTGTCTGCAGGAGCAGGGAGACGCAGGCCTGAACACCGTCTCTATGTGCACTCTCACACACGCTTACCACACACTGGTGAGTCTGTGGACCGGGGTGATCACAAACGTCAACACGGCATCTGAGATTTGCACGTTTTCACGTTTCAGGCGAGGACGCACATTTCTGTCGTCCTGCACAAACAGACAAGATCACCCCGTGATGAGGCATATCCAGAAGCATTCATTAGAAAATGCTGATGTGGCGCGGGTTAATTAACTAAGCCGGCTTTGTGGGTGGTGGGGGAGGAGGTGGTGCACCCCCTGCTTTGTTACCTCTTCACACTCCCCCCTCTTCTTCTCTTTCTCTCTCTCTGTTAATATCACAGGCTATATAAACCTCAAAGCCTGGAGGGGATATTTACACAGCACTTCTAAAAATATAGACTACAATCCAAACAAGATCCCTGAATTAAATCTTCCCTCATTATTTTCCTTTAATCGTGATTGGCCAGAAGATCAAAGTGCATAAGTAATTTCTGCCGATTCAGGATAAAAGTTGTACCTATTTCTTCTTTTGTCTTTTTTCTTTCCTTTCACCCACCTCAGTAGATTTACAAGCAGTTCTGCTTTAAATCTGGTTCTTATTTTCCCAGATTCTCCAAACAGAAGCTTTCACTGTTTCACTACAGGCTGCCGTGATTCCGGATTTTTTCTGTCTTCTCCACCATTCTGTCTTTGATGACAGCGTTGTTGATGTTATGTTCCCATAAAGCGGCGATGCTGGAGATGCAGCATGAAATTGCGTTGCATTTCCCATGTAGCTATATTATTGTCCTGACTTTATTACGGCCCCGATGGACTTTGTGGTAGCAATAACGATCCATATTGTCATGTTTCTCTGTGCGATACAGTCAAGCTGAAGGCTTCCTCTTAACTGTACATTTGACCTGACTTTCATTACACTTTGCTCTCCATTTCCACCAAACTCATTGCATTAGCTTATGAAGCTGTTGTATAAGATTACAAACATGCTATTAGTGTTGAACAGCCCACTTTATTGAGGAGGAGTCCTTGCAAGATTTGCACACACATAGCTGCAGAACACAACACATTCACTGTGAGCATATATAGTCTTTTTTGTTTATTTATATATTTCATAAATTAATTAACAGAGAAATGATAATTAGTGAAATCTTTAAAATGAGCAGTATCAGGGAGGAATTTCTGGATCTGAACTGAGTCTTGTGGTTCTGCATGCTGGTGGATTAAAACCTTATTTTAGGTGAGATGGCTTCCCAACTTAAGCAGCACATAAACAGCAAAACTACAGAGACTTTGTGCTTTTCCCCTAACGTCTCCGTGGGACTTTTCCTCCATGATGAGATGAATTAACACCAAGCAGCAACCTCCAGCGGTTAAAAGTGAAGCCTATGCGGAAGTGCATAAAACTGCAGTTCCCCCTTCATCCACTAGGGGCTCCAAAACAGAGCAAATCCCCATAGACTCCCATGTTAAAAAGACCAACTTCTAGCAGAAATAAACATGTTTACAGCAGACATAAACATGTTTACTACAGGAATAAACATGTTTACTACAGGAATAAACATGTTTACGGCCTGGTTCAAAAATCCATTTTAGGTTTAATAAGTCAGGTTTACCTTCATGACAACTGTGGGGGGAGTGAATTTTTTTTCTAACTCGCCCGTTTTAAAGTAATTTATCTTGAAGTTCGGCAAATTCAGGGGCGTTTCCTTTTGATTGACAGGTACCAATCTCATGCTTCAAGTCAGAAGAACGTAGAACAACCGTGGTTTTAAGACGGTTAGCAATGTGACTTAGCTTTAGCCCGCTTACCTCCGTTAGCTAGTTATCTCCTGTTATCTCGGGGTTAGCTCGGTTAGCTTTTAGCCACAGAAAGCTTGGAATTTGCTCGATGTCAATCATCCACCATGACGCTCACAGCCCCCCTCTCAGCTCCACCTCTTTGCCCATATTTGTATTTTCCGGGTGGGATGACATGCATGATGCTGCCATGATGGCGATGGTAGGAACCGCCCACCAAGCTTCAATTCCGCTCTTCAGAAACCTACGGGTGACGTCACGGAGGCTACGTCCATCTCTTTATATACAGTCTATGATTAACACCCTAATTTCTTCATGCAGTTTATTGCCTATAAATACATTACAAGAATGTGCACCCTCTAGTGGTCATGAGAGAAGCTGCATGTGAAGTGTGGAACCATTGCGGAGATGCCGACATGATTTTGGTGGCATTGTATAAAGAATGTATTGAAGTCTTAAAATTTATATTTGCTTTAATCAATTAAACACATTTATTTGCAAAATTATTCAAATGTTAAATTTTTAATTTAAAAGT
This sequence comes from Telmatherina bonti, assembly GCF_933228915.1. Taxonomy (NCBI): domain Eukaryota; kingdom Metazoa; phylum Chordata; class Actinopteri; order Atheriniformes; family Telmatherinidae; genus Telmatherina; species Telmatherina bonti. The sequence continues at coordinate 6,419,380 of NC_136619.1, read as the reverse complement.
ATTGTCATATGATTAAAATATTCATAAGTTCTGGCAGACATGAATCTACTAAGCTGCCTTTGAAAACAGTATTTCCTTTAAATAGCTGCAGTTAAAATATTGTTTGTTAATCTCAAATTAGAAATTGAACAGTTATGCCGAAAAAGATAAAAAAAAAAAAAATCAGGTTATAGCCTATAAATACGTTACAAGAATGTGCACCCTCTAGTGGTCGTGAGAAAAACTGCGTGTGAAGTGTGGAATCATCGTGGAGAGGCCAAGGTGATTTTGGTGGCATCGTACAAAGAATTAATTAAAGTCTTACCTTTGTTAGTTTTTTAATGAATTATCAAGTATCATTTTTAGCCGCAGAGCAAATTATATTTTGGTAGCTAATTTGTTTTGTTGTAACAAGCAATAATTAAATTTGAATCGCTTTAATTAATTAAACACATTTATTTGCTTAATTAATCCAAGGTTGGATTTTTATATTGAAAGTATTGTCATATGATTAAAATATTGGTAAGTTCTAGCAGATGTGAAACTACCAAGCTGCTTTTGACTGACTTTGGAAAAGCTGCATTAACACATTATGAAATGTCTGCATTTTATGATTGATGTGTCAATGTGACAATAACAATTAATGTGCCCAGCTCCAACTGGTTTGGCGTGGCATCAAGTCAGCTATATAACTAAGTCTGTCATGGAATACTTAGCATTTCAGCAACACCCTATTTATAGACTCTAACCAAGTACTTTCGAATTTCAAGATTAAATTACTTTTAAACGGGCGAGTTAGAAAAAAATTCACTCCCCCCACAGTCGTCATGAAGGTAAACCTGACTTATTAAACCTAAAATGGATTTTTGAACCAGGCTGTAAACATGCTTATCTCTGCTGTAAACATGTTTATTTCTGCTGGGAAGTTGGTCTTTTTAACATGGAAGTCTATGGAGATTCACTCTGTTTTGGAGCCCCTAGTGGATGAAGGGGGGACTGCAGTTTTATGCACTTACGCATTGGCTTCAATTTTAACCGCTGGAGGTTGCCGCTTGCTAAAAACTGATTTGAAATGATCTTTATTAGACATAAATGGGTTGTTTTGGAAATGAGTGTAACAAAAAGAAGTCTTTGGGTGTACTGATATTGACAATAGATTGTTATTCTGCTACGATTTGCCGCAAAATAGCAGGATTTCATTTTAGCAAAAGCCTTCATTTTTTGTTTATATTTACATCTGCCAGGAAGGTTGCGTTTGTACCGCCTTTTATCTGTTTGTTTGTTTGTCTGTTAGTTTGTTTGTGTTCAGGATAAGTAAAAAAGTAATGGATGGATTTTCAAATATTTTCAGGAGTTGTTGGAAATGTGAAACGGAAGAACTGATTTAACTTTGGTGGTGATCTGGAAACCCAGAACTTTTTAGAGGCCTTGGCGGAGGTTTGCGCTCTCAGAGTGCTTTTCTACTGAAAGTCGCTTTTGTCCATGGTAACTATTGAATGACTAAACTCTGGCAGATGCTCTCACTGTAATTCATTACAGCATCTATCTGACATCTTGTCTCTTCTCTGAGCTCTATTCAGTCAGTAATAGTCGGTCTAATGTTGACTTGTCTCATGCCTTGCTGTTTACCTTTCTCATTTTGTTTTCCTTTCTTCTCCAGTAATGTCCTCTTGGGTTGTGTTATTAAATCAGCCACGATGTGCGTCGCGTTGCTGGCATGTGACATAGTACAGCATTGGAAGGGGATGTGGTGCCACTTTCAGTGTAGATTTAAGGCTGGTCTCCTTCATCAATTGTTAAATGAATTAATTAAACTTTCTAGTGAGTTCAGAGTCAGCTAAAACTAAAAAACAAAAAAAAAAAACCAAAAAACAAAAAAACTGCTGAAATCTCACAGCATTACGCTGTTCCAGCTCTTAACATTGACTAATAGAAAGTGAGTTATCTTTGTTATTTTAGTTTGCCTCTCTTAAGAAAAAAACTTTGTTTAATTCCTTATCTGCAATAATTTTCTGTCTGATATGTTTCAGAAATGTGTTTCTGTTAAATGTTTGTCTCAAGCTGCTTGTGAAACTGTGTGAAGCAAAGAAAAGGAAATCTTCAAAAGCTACATCAGATGTGCATCAGGCCTCATTGTGTCTTCGGTAATATTTCCTTTTTTCAGAAGGTTTTCAAGACTGAGTTAAACTGTGACTCAGATTTTATAGGAAAAGTCATGAAAAGCTCTGAAAATTAAAATGTGTTACAGTTTGTGAGCAAATTCACTCTAACACAACCATAACCCAACGTTCCTCGTAATGTCAGTCTCTGGTTCAGTGAAAATAACCTCAATGTTGGGGTTGTTACAGGGACAAAGGAGTGTGTTCATATTATTATTATTTGATAGATTGATCAGTTTTACACACCACCGGTTAAATCAGAAAGTCTCTGATTGGTAGGCAGACCAGAAGATGTGTCACTCTGATATTTTCAGATGATTTTACAGTTTGTGTAATGATGACCTCCTCCCTGAGCACCACCTTATCGTGGTGGAGGGGTTTGCATGTCCTGAAGATCCTTGGAGTTATCAATAGATATGTTGATAGATATAGCAGCATAAAAACCAACCAAAACAAAACAAACAAAAAAAAACAAAAAAAACAAAAAACAGGATTTATTACAAACATCTGCACTTTTGCTATCTGCACATCATTTTTTCAAGTTTCAGCTTGTAGGAGAAAAACTATTGGCTGAAACAAACAAACAACAGAAATTATTTACATACTTAAACTTTTTCCTCCTGCACTTTTTGCTATTTGTAGTTATTTACGCTACTCTTTACCTAATTTCATAAAAAACACAACTCAACTCATGTTTGGCATCAACAACATCTGCTTGGTTTTATTTCAGCCATAAGGGACCATTATTTTTGTTTAGATATATTTGTATATATATTTCTGGTTAGTTGCTGATCTTTGCTGCTTCTGATTGAATATTACTGTCAATTCATGCTCTGTGATTGGTCAAACATTTGACAGGACCTAATTCATCATAACATCTGGGTCAAAATAGAGGTCTGTTAGCAACATAATAGTCATAGCAATATTTTTTTTTTTTATAAAAATGTGATCAAGAATGTTTTTTTTTTTTTATCATGGATCATTAGGGATTTACCATTTAGTCTCTGAATAAACACAACATTTTGCAGCTGGAGTGTAAACCTCCTGGATGGGATATAAATGCCTGGAAAACATCCATAGATGACATAGAGGGTAAATTATCCATCGGTTTATCTCACAGAGTTACACGCTACTGTTCCTGAGATATGGTTGACAATATAAGTGATAACATTTGGGGGCATTGGAGATCTGGAGGAGTTTTAAGAGTTAAGGTTTCATATTTTACAGGTTAAAGTTAATTTAGAATTTTACAAAGTATCATATTTTTCAGACCATTAAACACACCGGATTATAAGGCGCAACATCAATGATCTTTAATAGCTAGTGCATTTTGATGTATAAGGCACGCCGGGTTATAAGATGCATTATACTAAGGTCAGTGTGAATTCCAATGCCAACTGGTTGCATTATTTTCATGTATATGCACACTGGCAAGTAAAATCACTGTTATATATATCACCAGGGCAACGCATTGATGACTGGTTCAGATCGGCTGGTTTATGACAGGTTCATGAGAGAAATGTACTGTAGCTGGTTTAGCATAAAAGCTACATCAAGTTCAGCATAAAATAGTTGTTATAGTTCAACATATTTAGTAAGTTAGTAAAAACAAATAAGCATTTTGTAAAACGTGTGGGACCATGATATTAGCGGATTAAACAACTCGGATCCGGGCTTTATCGGTATTCGCTTTTAATGCACAACGCAGAGTCTAGAGCTCCACAATGCTCAGCGGAGTTCATGTGTGGTTTTAATGTACGGACCGTAAGTACAGTATTAGCCGTAATTTTTACCTTGCAGACCTGATAATCGTGGCACAGAAGTGTCTGGTTCTCAGGAAACGTTTGGCTCATGTGTTGATGACTTGTATCCGTCCAGGCCAGCTTCCTTAGCAGGCTAGCAATGAAACTCCTCTGCTTTATTTCTTTAACTGGCACAGAAGCAGCGAACTCCACAGCATAAACAATAAGATCTACAGGACTGAACAGCTCAGCCAGAAAGTCATGGGATTTTGGCGTCAACTTAGTCTCTACTCAAACACGTACAATTCGACTACTGCATTAAATCGTATCGAGCTCAGTAAGTACAACCTGAATTAATTTAATTAACATACAGGATTATAAGACGTACTGTCAATTTTTGACTGAATTTAAGGATTTTAAGTGCACCTTATGGTCCAAAAAGTACAGTAGTTTGAACCAGAACATCGTCTTTAAACAAAGTCTTCATTTGAACAAACTAGAACTTAAGTAGATGTTGTATTTACGTCTACAGCCTGTATTAGTCTTGCTAAATATGACATGGGAGCAGTAAATTTAGTATATTTATATCACATAATTTCCTAACTACTGTCTGATTTGACATTTGACAAATAAACACACTGCTGTGTAACTTAGACTGGATTTTGTAGCTGTTAATGAATCTGCAGCGATCTGAAGGATTCTGTAGTCGTATCTTTTACTACATGTTCCTTGATGAAACTTTGAGCAAGAGGCAGATGTTTTAAAACATGGATATCACAGAGATGCTATCTGATTCCTTCTGATGAATTACAGCCAAGTCCCCCCAGGGCTCAAAGGGAGTCCACTCCACATGAATTATTAGCAAATATAATTTCAGCTATCAGTCCTCTTTCCTGAACATCTGATCATGGGAAAATGTGGAATAAGAAATTAATACCTCTGAATATCATGGCAGGGTTTTTGAGAAAAGAGGGATTCGCTTTCATTTTCTCCTCTTTCTCTTTCTTTGTGTTCTGACCGAGTTTCTGACACATTTATGCGTTAAGTTGGGCTCAAGCAGTTCTATTACCATACAGATTATCCATTGTGAGCTTTGGCGTGCCGCAGTAAAGAATTAGCATTTAGCAGAGAGAAAATACAGAAGCAAAGGAAAATGAAATGAAAAGGGATTATATGTATCCTGCTTCTCTCCTGTTTACGTCTCTAATCTTCACTGGGGTCAATGTTTTATCTAAATTGATTTCTTGAAGCTAAATACTCATGTTCTCCACTGCAGGATGGTGTTTTGCACCTATCTGTGTGTGGTTAAACATTTTTTCTTATCTGTGTTATAGCATACAGCATAAGGTGATGACTTCATTTGCTTTAACAAGAAAAAGAGACCTTTCTGACTGTCTCCTATGGTCCATAATTTGAATATACTGTTCACTCAGGCAACCGTCCTTCCAGTATTTTTTCATGAAGCATGTTGCTGCTTTAATAACGTGTAGAAAGGTGTGTCTAAAGGCCTCAGCGTGCTGTAAATAAACTGGGTTATATGACACATTATCTGCTAGGTCTATGCCAAAAAACAACCTTGGATGGTCATGCCTGCAGGCATGGTAATTGGCCTTCTACTATATCATATCCCCGACTGTGTTGTATTTTACAGTTTCAGTCCAAGAATTGGATGTATGAGAGATATTTGTTGGTCTTCAGTTGATAAGACACCCAGTCCCTGCTATTTGACGTGCAGGTTTTTTTTTACCCAGCTCTTGGCCTTTTGCTTCAGGATGCATCACCACGGTAACCTCATAATGTATTTCAACATCTAATCACAACTTATTGCGAACCATTTATGGTAAAAAAAAGACTGGATTCAAGTGAAAATGAAGTAGAAGCGTTAAAGGCATTTGATAATAAGTTTTACTGGTCCTAAATGGGTTTCTTTGGCATGACAGTCTTCCATACAGCCACCTCACTTATCACTTTGTCACCTCCTACAGCATGAACATGGTCTGTATACTTGTGCTTCTCTAGTATTTTCATGCGAAACACATTTGGATGCATTAGCTTAATACGATATAATTGCAATATTTTTGCTCCTACATGTTTTTATTGCAGTAAGTGGATTTTAAAACCAACATGGCTGTTAGATATTCTGGCCTAAGACAGTGTTGCTAAGCTAAACATTGTTGCAGGGAAACAGCAGAAAAGTCAAGGTATCCATTGTGATTTGAGATTTTTAAAGCAGGTTTTATCACCTCTGGCCTGCAGGTTTTATGCTGAGATCACCTCTACGACATTGTATGCATTTATTACGTGACTAAAGTGCTGTTTCTCCGTGATGTGTCAAACCTGGTCAGATATATTTTAACACCGTTCTACAAACGGTCCTTGTAAATGGTCAGCCTCCGTGTGTTTCATTGTGTAAACTGGTTTTTATCACACAACTATTGTCATCAAACATTTGGCTTCATGTCAGATTGTTTGATCAAACTTTAGAGGCAGTCATGCAAAAACTCTTGTTTTTTCTCTTTCAAGTATATCTTTATAGTTTTTCCTTGGATCACACTAAAAATGGCCTTGGGAAAGGGAGGGGTGATTGGTGAAATGATAGATGCTTAGTGAGTTAGACTACGTCAGAAAACTTTCTATTTGTTTGGGTTTTGACTTTGTTCTTTTAAAATGCATGAAGCGAGAGAGAGATAAAAGTTTTGGCAGCATTAATGGCTATTTAAAAACTCCTTTCACCTCTGATAGGGACCATGTACCCTGACATCTGAGGTCGCTGGGATTTGGGTAGTTTAGTTAGGTGGTAAGCAAGGCGTAGGGCTTCGTTTTTGGGGGTTGATCCCTGAGAAAATCTGCTAAAGTTCAGTAGTTTAGCTTCAAACATGAATAAATATCTGCTTAAAGGTTGACATTGTGCTAAATGAGCATTTCAGACAGATGTTCCTCTCAGATGTTTCCCAGTGAGGTTGGGCTGAGGAGGGTCGTTCTGTTTGTGTCAAAGTAACATCGACATGCATAAGAAGATTCCAGCTTCCCAAGCATAAAGCATTGTTCCTGGATTACCAGTGTTTTCTCTTCTCTTGTCAGTGGTTCTAATGCTGGATGTCAATTTGAATTCCCAACACCCCAATCCATGTGAGTCTCTCCTTTTATCTTTTCTGTGTGTTTTCCTCTTTTCTTAAATTTCCCTGATTTGACAGGGAAAATTTCCGTCCCTGCCACCACACCGAGTGTCTCCAGCAGCTTTTTGTAAAATAAAAGAAATAACTGTAGATTTTGACAAAACAACAAACAAAAAAAAACTGATTTGCAACTGTTTCCATCGAAAAATGTTTAAGCCTCAATTCTCATAAAATCTCTTCTGGCTGTAAAGATTTACTGAGACTTTCGGCTCAACAAGATGATGTAATTTGGCTGCAGAAAATTTGCTTTTTGAAGCATTTCTCTCTCATTTCCTTTTCATGTTCATTGTAAAACTCTGAAATTCACTCCATTCTGCATCATGTTTCCATTACACTTTTGTATATACTTCTATATCAAACCGTCTGAAAAAGCCTCGTGCGAACATAAACCCTTTTTATTTAACTATTTGACTTTTGTCTTTTTTTTCAAAATGTAGGAGATTTTTTTATTGTGATAATTAGGTTTTGAGTAAATCCAGTGGTTGTGGAAACTACTGTCTCTTTATAATCCTGATTTGAGACTAAGCACCATTTTCTGTCTTGTCTCATACTTGATTGCTACTCCTCTAGTCCACTGTCTGGCTGTTATTTCTTGTTCCAGTCTTCCTCTCCCTCTCTGTCTGACCTTACAGAAAATAAGTCATGAGGGAGGATCCCATCTGAAAGTTCAGCCAAATGTTAGCAACGCAGGGAGGAATGTTCCTGAAGAGGAGCACTCGCGCTCTCACTCTTTGTCAAACATACCTTTCTCCCCCTGGCCTCCTCTTTCCTCCTCCTCCATCTCCTCAGTTTACCATTTCTCAATTCCCACTTGAAGCCTCCTGCCAGACTTCTTGAGACTGGCGGCCAATCAGAGTAGTCTGATACCATCGGATGCCAGAGGGAGAGGAGGCAGCCTAACAGTTGTCTGGCAAACCCAAACACCTGTATTCTGTCATTGATTTGACGGTTAATCCTCACTCCTCCATCCTTCTTCCTTCTGCCTACCTCTCCATCACTCACTCGCTCTGATCTCCCTGCTGTCTGTCAGAGGGAATCTGTCAAGGTTTCTGCAGCCTGCAGAGGTGTGCTGGATTCGGTGTTTATTTCAAGGTACGCTACATGTGTGTGTTAGCATGTGCTGTTTTTGATGAAGTGAATAGGCAGGCAATTTATTAGCTGACAGAAAAAGATGCTTCTTCAAATGTTTGGCAGGGTTTGAAAGAAATTGAGCCACATGTCTGAAGAGAGGGAGTCACTGTTTTTAAATTCTCAGAAGCAGAGAGACGGAAAACATGGGAGAAACAAGACCAGTGAGAAAAGTTTATCTTTAAAGACGAAACATAAAGTGAGGGGGAGTTAGGGTGATGTTACGGAACTGAAGTGTTTGCACCATACATTTTGCAACAGGCTGTTCAGACTGGCAGATTTCCACAAAATCAGAGCGTGACGTCAATTCAAGACCATTTATCTGTGCTTTAGGGCATGTTCACACTGGAACTGTTTGGTTTGCTCTAAAACAATCCTGGTCTGCTTCCATGGATAGTCCAGATCGTTTGGAACAGCGAGAACGTGCAGACCAAGTGAACGATTGGCCGGTGTGCTGACAGTGTGAAAGGAGGAGTTTCTACTTTCAGCAGTCGTATCGGGGAGCGTCGGCCCCGAGTGAGCAGCTGCTGGAACTGTGCAACATGGTCAAGGTGTTTTGGATTGCTTATACAACACAATATGAAAGCAAAGCAAACCAAACTAAACTTGAAAAGCACTCAGAGTGAAAACGTCCACCAAGGGCCAACATTTTTCCCCGTAATGTAATTATTTGTTCTCTTCCTATGATGAAAATTCCCCCTATTCTTTTTCATGTTCTGGATCATAGCATCCAAAGGATTCCTTTACCTGGATCAGTCTTCGATATATTTTACAATCTGTTGGAAGTTTGTCCTGTATGTTTTTCCTAAGTCCTCTGACCATTTCCGTTGAAGTTATGTGCACAAATCTTGGCTCTATCTCATATTGTTAAAGAATCCTTTGAAAAATTCCTGGATCCAAATGGTGATCCGGATCACCACCAAAATCTGTTCTTCCTTTTCACATTTCATGAAATGATCTCAGGTCCTGTGGACTATATCTGGTGTGAATGTGCCTTAGATATTCAACTAGGACAACAAATCCTAACTTACAATTTCATTTTATGAAAGAAAACTACATTTATTTCCCATAACAGGTTCGACACCTTCCCCAGCTGGGCAGCAGGGTTTGTACCATATACCTTTTGATATTTTTTTTCATATTTTGTTTTGTTCCAAATTTGGAATTGTCCATCTTATTCCCTCTCAGTTGTCTTTTACTAAGTAACTTAATTTGTTTTGAGTGTTATCATGTTGATTCATTCATTATCTGAACCGCATAATCCGATCAGGGGTCGCGGGGCGAAATCATGTTGTAGATTAAAATTTCAAGAGTTCAAAAGGAAAATGCATTTTTATAGATGTCATTATTATTTTAGCTCTAGAGGCCTTTGTATTGTTATTTGACACCATATAAACTCTGAGATTAGTAAATTACCCTTCATATGAACAAATCCACAGAATTCCACCTATGACTGTTTCTGCATCATGGGAATCACGAGGGTCTTACTGCTGTCTGGGTCCGTCTCCATGGTACTGAGTGAGCGATGGGGTAACTGCTCTTTGTGATTGGTTGCACTCCAACTCAGGGAGAAAGATGAAACCATGAAGTTGTTTTATGGTAAAGGATAGGCTAAATGGGCACCTTGAGGCCCTGTTGGTATCATTCTACGACAACATGAAAACTGATTGCCTAATGCTATCTGGTGCAAGATTAGATCAATATCATTTCAAATCCTGAGATACTGCCAGTTCTTCTCTCAACTTTGTGCAAATTATAAATAATCAGTTGTTTGACGGCTTTCAACCTAAAAGGAAAAGAGCATTTTCGTCATTGTTTATTGTGATGGCGATGAACTCTGCAAAATTATTCAGAATTCCTCCAAGGTCTCCCTTCCATCCATCCGTCACGCATCGACAATTCCCAGTTTAAAATCACCAAACATGCTTCTGGCTTTGATGGTAGCAATAATAACAGACAGCTGGAAATAAAAGCCTCTTTGTTTGTGCTACTTGGTGACTTGGGCTCAGTGGCAGGATGGAAAAATCTTTGCAGCCTGTGCAGGAGATGTTGGATGGTGTTTCAGCTTGATGTTACTGTTTGGGAAGGGAGGGTGGGAGTTATCGATGTGTGTGTCTCCCGCGGGATTGAGATCTAATGAAGAATGAGGACATAATCAGTTGTTTTTGGTGCACATGAATGGAGCTGGGGATATAAAGCATGTTAAACTTTGGTTTTAGGACTGGAAAGCTGCAGTCCAGAGGAACTGTCTTCGACCGAACTCCCTTTATGATCCTAAAGTCTGACTGTGGCATGAGATGATTTTCATAAATTCCAGCATGAATTCAGATGTTTAGAGATTCTGGATGGCAAAGAGTTTTTATGTGTGACATAGAAGCCTGCATCCCGCAGCACGGCGCCGCACTGGGCGGTTATCCCGAGTACACAGAAGTCTCAAGCGGCACCCCCGCAGGACTGTATAACAGCGGCATTCCCAACCTTCTACCTGCCATCAGCATGTTATTAAGGGTACACACCTAATCATGACACAATTGCTACAGGGAATGGGCTGTGTACTTACCGTGGGTCGTGGATGTAAACCTAGGCAAGGTCCTTAAGACGCAGACGTGTGTCGTAATGCGGCAGTGACGTCATTGTCACATGTCGCATTAAATGCTGAATCGCGGCACATTATCTGGTTTATTTCTTTTCCTACAATGTTGATTATTGTAATCTTGTGGTGTTTATCTGTTCTGGATTATGTCAGTATGGTTAGTTGTGATGCAGAACAAGTCTTGTTTAAGAAAAACTTTATTTTCTCAGTTAATTGGGAGGAGCTTGAGGGGTTGACTTGCTCGGGGTGGCGAGTAGGTTGGATTGTGTTGCAGAGCTGGAGTGTAGAAAACATATGGTGAGAAACCTGTATCAATACTGTAAATATTTAGTAAATATTGTACATATTACTTGGGATCATTGTAAATATTGTTGGACTTGGAACAAGCTGGAATCAAAGGAAACCACGATCATCACTGGGTACAGCAGAAAACCTCGTGACATGATATTTAATGCAGTAATTTAATCGCAATTTAGTCAGTCTTTCACTTGACTGAAATGTGACATTGCTTGACTTTTTACACTACTTTTCCTTTTAAAACTAAATTATCATTCATACTAAATCCTTCCAGTTGTTTTTTTATGCCACTTATCAGGGTTTTCTTTGTACCTTTTCCAGTTTTTATTTGTTTCTTTTTGTTTTTTGTTTTTTTTGTTTTATTTTTTAGCAGTATGCAAACAATTCTCAAATTAAATTCTTCCAAACAAATTTCATTCAATCCCCAGATGGAATCATTTTACATTTATGTGGACCCCGGGAATAAAAAGGATGTTTCCAATGTCTTCATCTAAAATGACCATTGTTGTATGGAGGCTAGTTTCCTCGTTCCTCCCTTCAGCTCTGTTGAAGCCTCATCCCATCCACCGGACAGAAGTGCACTCTCACCACAAGAACTTATAAAAAATATTTATAATCTTAATAAAGTGATGTCGCCAACAGTAGCAAATACCGTAATGTAAAAGAAACCCTCAAAAGGGATTTTTATTTGAAGTTTTTATGAGAAAATGTAATTTTATGTAATTTTAAAATAAAATGCATTTACTATATTGTCATAGTCTTTTTTTTTTTATTTATTTCCAACAAATTACTTGACTAATAATTTACTCACATTTATTTTTAAAAAACAAATCTTGACATTTTCACCCTTCTTAATCATAACTGGTGGGAAGGAAGACACCCTACTGGATGGAAACTCACTCTTACCCCCTTCTCCAGCAGGAAGGCAGGTTCACTCAGCTCTGCACTTCATACTACTAACTTGTTACCTTTTAAAGGTAGAGTATGTAAGATTTTCAATATTTTCAAAATAAATTAACTAATAAAATAACCACAATCATAACTAGATTGCTTTTTGAACATGTAGGTTCCAGTCTGTCCATATTTGATGCGTTATTAAATTACAAGTTTAATTAATGACAAATGACAAAAAGCACTTTTTTACTGGTCGGAAAACATTTAAGAAGGGTCTTTGTCATTAATTAAACTTGTAATTTAATAACGCATCAAATATGGACAGACTGGAACCTACATGTTTAAAAAAAACTAATTATGATTGTGGTTATTTTTTTAGTTAATTTATTTTGAAAATATTGAAAATCTTACATACTCTACCTTTAATGAATAAATCCTAAGTGTTCAGACTCCTGGGTCATAATTGTAACACATCCTGATGGACAGTTTTGGGGCTGGAGCTGAAAACGGATCTCGAAACAGAACCGACATCTTAGACTGTGGATGAAAAGAAGGCACCTTTTTCCCTGTGAGCATCCTTCTCCGACAGGGATGGAAGGGGTCGGAGTGGAAGTGGGTGTCAGGCTGATACACACATACATAAAGGGTTTTTAAAATTGGAACAAATTGTCATTTTACAAATGAATCTAGATTAGAATAAAAACTTCTAGAAAAATGTAGATCTGTGTGAGAAAACCAAAGAAAAAGCAGGTCAGTGTGATAAACTGGGTTAAACTTGAGTTTAAATTAATATTTCTGTTTTTTTTAGAACTGTTTAAAGTAAAGTAAGACCTTGAATGTGCATGGTGGAGGGATGTGAAGGTGTACTGTGGTGGTGTGTCTAGAAGACTCAGCGACACTCATCAGATTTAAGCATCGCTGAGAAAACGTTGGTCTCTTCCGGCCTTACAAACACACAGACCTGCCAAAACGCCATGATGAACCTCTGAGGTTCTCCTCTTAGCAGCTGTAAAAAGAAGGAACTCAAACAGCCTTCGCATCCCTCATGTGTTCACGTATGAGCAGGATTAGACTGAAAGTTTAAATATGGCTACAGCTCTTAAAAACCATCCATTTCCAGAATAAAACAATGTTGACTTGAAAGCAACTGTTTTACTGCAGCTGCTGAAAACACTGAAATCCTCAGGTGTAAATGAAGAAGATGAATGACACACACTTCTGTCACTGTCATGGTAGCCTTCCCACAAGCCTCAAACCTCACACACACAGTGTGTTTTATTACAATCAGTAACCATGTCTGCTTGCACTGGGGAAAATGTGCAAGAAATAATGATCTGGATGGTCTTGGGGGTCTGGATTGAAGTGTTCCTATAAGAATTCTACTGGTGTAAGCAATTTATTTCTTAACACATAGTTCATATTGTTTAAGACACCCCATATATCTGCCAAGTGTGATGCGAAATATGGCTTTAATACAGCGTCGTGCACACCAGGGGACAGGAAATATTTCTACCCCCGCACCCACCCTTCCACTCACCCATTCACCATCCAAAAGTCAGGAGAAACTGAGCTGTAAGAGACGGAGAGAACTACGGGAGCACACATTTGTTTTCTATGATAAAATAAGTGAGATTATTGTAGTAAATGTAGTTATGGGATGAATCAGTACAGGTTTATACCGTTCACTCAAAGTGGCTTAAATAAGTAGAGCCGTTGTTTTGTTTTTGTTTTTTTTTTTTGGCCAGCATTAAAATGCATCACCATGCTGGAAAGTCAATCTTTCTGGATTATTTGGATACTTGATGAGCTCTTCAATCATTAAATGTTTTCCTTTGCACATATAAACCTGCATTATGATGAAAGCTCGTTCAGTTCTTTTCCTTCAGTCCTACAATGACAACCGGGATGGATTTATTGGGGTTCTCTATTCAGAGAGTCTTCACAGCCTTTCTGAACCTAAGTTTGCTCACATAAGATGGTCAGCCAAAGAAATAAACTAAATAATGAGGAATAAAAAACTAAAATTCAGGCCAAGTGCACGCAGGAAGGAAAACTTCCAAAAAACGGAGTATAGGACTGAGTAAATTCAACATGTTTATCAACAAAAACTTTTGGCCACCATAAAAACCAATATTACTATAACTAAAGTTGTGAATTCCATTAAATTTACGACTTACAGGTGCAGCGTCATGGAGCAAAAGACAATCTCAGGCATTTTCAATTAGCTATGACCCCGGTGTTATTAAGTCCATGGAAGCTAGCAGGCAAAAAAAAAAAAAAAAAAAAAGAGAAATAAACCAAAATAAACACAAGAACAGTTTGTTTTGCGTTCACACTGTTACTGTATGTGAAATATTTATAGTAGCACTGCAGAACTTTGGCAGATTTTCTTACCTTTATGCCCCTAATGACTACTAACAATGATCGAATTACGTCCTCCCTCTTTTCAAAGATCCCTCCAGCCAGTAAAAGTCAGTTTGATGTTGACTCTGGTCTTTTTTCCTGCTCTATTATTTTCTCTCATTTTTCCTCTCTTCCTTCCATAATAATTGATGCCTGTGGAAGAATTTGGTCAAGTTCTGATAGAAATCGATCAAGCAGTCCGCTAAGATCTGATACAGCTCCATTTATTTTTGGCCTCTAGTTAAGAGTGAAACATTTTTTTTTTAAAGGGCCCGATTAGTTTGAAAAGTGCAGCGTGAATGAAGTAATGATAAAAAAAAAAAAAAAAACAGTCGCAGCTAAACCAAGTCCCTGATTGGACAGAGTCTAGCGGACTATCCTGATGTAAATGCATCTGATATTAACCCTGGCCAGCTTCCACAGATAATAAGGAACACTCATTCACTCTTTGGTGTGGACCAAAGAAGGGAACTCCAGTTTGCTTGAATGAAGAGGTCTTGGATTTACCTCCAGATGAAACTGGATTCAGTTCACTTACAGATGAACACAAACAAACCATCCAGTGAACCAAAGACAGGGAGTGACGCAGAGCAACGTGTTAGATATCTCGCTGCCTCTCCTGCAGCTGATCAGAGTCCAACACCAAAGTAAAACCAGACTACATGAACTCAGTGTTGCTCCATTGTTGCCATTGCCACTGAAGGGTAAAGGTTTCTGTTTTCAGTCCTGGCCAGTTGATGTGGTTGGTTTTCCTTCTTTGTCCTGCTTTTTATTTTCTTGGCCAGTGGCCGTTTTGGGGAATATGGCTACTAGCAAACAGTTGTATCTGTGTGATATTTCCAACGTGGATTGGTCCACTTGGGTAAGGTACAGTAGAAAGCCAAACCAAAAGAAAAGTGCAAAATCTTTCAGAAATCTCTGCTCTATTTTACTGAACTAGACGGTCGTTGAGTAAATATGCCCTAAATCACCTGATACACCAGCAGTAGTTTTACTGACCACAAAGTCAGCTGCGCTCAGCCATGGGGGCAAAGGCAGCAATCCAAGCTGATTTACTTAATCCCCAAGCGCTGATCACAAGATCTCCTTATCAGACCACACAGAGCTACGGTAAATATGCGTTTACAGTAAATTTCATTTGTCTTCCATGTTAGAGATGCTGCAGATGGCAGGTTGACTGGAGCAGGTAAGATGAGGAGTGGGAAAGTTGAAAAATGGGGATAAAGATGGGTGGAGGGTGATTGCTTGTAGGGGCGGTTAAAAGCCGGGGTAGGGTTGAGTAAACAAGCGGTAATTAAGAGCAGAATATTCGCTATCATTGCAGTTTTCATCCTGCAACGGGCTTCAGAAGCTTTTTTTCTTTCGCTGCACCCAAAGCTAATTTTCCCACACGTCAGCCACTCTCCTCTGCCACTGTAGAGCAGTGTACAGTCACTGTGTGTGTGTGTGTGTGTATGTGTGTGTGTGTTATGAAGGCCTTGGGCATCCTTAATGCTAATTAAGAAAAGGGGCAGAGAAACCAACCCTGAGCTGAACTAGCAAGCGCTGACGGGGAGGAACTGGAAAAGGAGCGAGACAGGAAGGAGGGACACATTTGCATACAGTATCTGGGTTACAATATTATCATTATCACCAGATTTACTTACTGGAGTCACTTTGATGCAGTGTGACTTAATTTTGTTTAGTTGGACAAATTTCCAGTCCTTCAGTCTTTTTTAAATTTGCTGTGTGGTTTGTATAATATTGGAGTATATAGTCAAGTTTACGCACGGAAAGCTGAATTTGTTGTTCTTTTAAAAGTTAGAGGACTCTGATCAGATCACTCACAACTTGTGATGATTTAAGAGTACCGTAAAGAATGCAGTGAAAGAGCATTCAATGAAAGTAAACCACTCAATTGTATAGAGGATTATCACTGAGGTTGTACTCAAAGATGCTACTGCTGTACCTTCAACGCAGCGAATATTTATTTGTACCCTTACAGTTTGTACCCCAGAAGTACAATATTAGTTTTTATAAGATAACATCTACAAGGGTACATATAAGTACCCACAGCTGAGGGTACAAAAGTAGTACCTTTAAGGGTACCCCTGTGATAATCGTTAGTATACATGAAGGTACTAATAAGTATTTTATTCTCTGAGTGAGGAGTGTTGGTACTTCACCTGAGAACAAACACATGAACAGCTGTCTTGTGTTTTAGTGTTCAGTTGTATTTTAATGGATATGGTTACGTATACTATCTAAATCAAAGTATTTTCTTTCAGGTTTACATTTAAATACATAAATGTTTGTACTTAAATACATAAATGTAAACACGTTTGTACACGTGGAAGATATGTTCATTCGCCTTCATTTAATTCTGCTTCATATTATTGGGTTGGGGGGGATTTTTGACTGGACAGAGGTGGGCGGGACTTCCTCCTTCTCTTTTTGGCTACAACATAGAAAACCACAAAACCACATTTTTGGTTTGATTTTGATTATGATTTTGAATCAGCAGCTCAGGATACTACTTAACTTTATTCAGCAGCTGAGAAGCAGACGGGACACGAGCAGGAGGCCCTGCGAGGAATATGAGCATCATCACGACGGGACACGGTAACGAGTATGTGCACAATGACCGGAATTAACTTAGAGCAGAATGAACATTTACATGGCTGAACAATTAATCAGTTTGGATTTAAAATGGGAATAAACCAGGTAGTTACTTCAGTTTTCATTCAGAATTCGATGTTTACATTCATCTGGTTAAAGTGGATTTAAACTTTTATTCAGAATTAAAGAGGAATTAAAACTCATGTAAACATGGCCTTCATGTTTTATGTAGCTGCTAGTTCATATGCCTGCTACCTTGACCAGGTATCCCTCGTCAAAGAGATTGAGACAATAAAGGTAACACAAAAAAAAGGAAATATTCAGTAATGGATTACTAAATATTATGCTGGTTCTTTTGTTTAATGCAGATCAAATGAAACATGAAGATTTCTGCCAAGAGAAAAAGATGGAGCTGCATGTCAGACAAAGGATCAGGGCGGAAGGAAGTCATCACCTCGACCATATCATTACAGACAAACCATGAAATCTTGGACTTTTTTCTTATTCCATTGTTTGAAAGTAGGTCTGATGATGATGATGATGATGATGATGCATCTTCCGACAAAACAAAGAATGTTAAAAATGTGTTGTTGCAGAAAAAGACATCACAGTGCGATGCCCCGGCCAGCGAAGAGTCCAGGTCCCGTTCCAACTTATAATTTATGGCAGAGAAAATGTCTTTGATGAGGCGGATCTATGAAACCCTCCAAGAGACGCTGGAGTCTGATTGATGATGAAGATTGTTCTTCATAAATGAAGTCCGTGCCTCAAAGTTGTCAAGCTATCAATAAAGTTTAGAAGAGGTTGAAGAAAGTCCTGATCTGGAGTTTTTTCTTTCTTTTTCTGGATCAGTAAATGAAGCCATCTGTATCTTTCTTACTCACATTTTGAGGAATTGTGTTTTTTAACTTCAACTTCATAATAAAAACCTCGATCCAGTTGTTTTTGGCTTCTTTTCAGAATATTCAGCTGCTTAAAAATGAGTTCAGTGATTTGTTTGTCTGTCCTGGATGGTTTACATTGTTGCCTCAGCTGAAGCCTTTCTATGTGGGGTTGTTTTCCCTTCCTCTGTTGTTTTAGGTGCAGGGTTAGAGGTCTTTAAGTCAGGTGCTCCTGCTTGCATGCACACACATTTGCATTCATGTAGGGTTGATACAAACACTGACTTTTCATAATAAGAAACATTTTACGGTTCAGTAAACCAATGCACACGCACACAGACAGTAAATTGTAGGTGCTGCAGAGAGGGCTGGCCTGCAGTCGTGTAGCAGCAGCTTTAAAGGGCTTTAAGGGGCAGGGCTGTAATTAGCTCCCTGCAGGTTCCCAGGGCCCACTCATTTGTGTCAGCCACCCAGTAATTCTGGTTGTAATATATCTGCTCAGCCTTGTAAGTGACGGCAGTGTGAAAAGGAGCAGCAGAGAGAGAGAGAGAGAGAGAGAGAGAGAGAGAGATAGAATGACACACTGATTTGTGATGCTCGGCCCACTGCTTGCATTTCTAATACAATCCTACCACACTTATTTGTCCATCTGATATAAACATCTGAGCTGGGAGGGGAGGATGGGGAAGGGAGGGAAGAGGAAGGCAGTCACAGAGGAAGAAAAGGGGGAAAATGTCCAAAATGAATATATATTTTGTGGTGTTTCATAATTATCCTTATTTTTGGGACAGTTTTAGTTTTTAATCTGAAACTTCACATAAGTTGACAAACCCACAATTATTTACTTGTTTACACAGTGGACGTAGTGTTTGTTAACATTTTTTCTCCTGAACACCAAATCTTGACAGAATGATGAGAAAAAGTTGGGTCACTGTTGATCTATGTGTTATTTCTACAAAGTTCTGTTAGTAATAATAATGTTTTATTTTATTCTGGTTTGTCTTTATGATGCTTGATGTGTCATTAATTTTACACAATTTTCTCATAAAAACCAACTCGTCAACAATAAATATATTAAAAAAGGGTTATAAAATCTGGACTAAATATTTTTATAGATATAAATGTAAAAACAAACAAACAAACAAACAAACATTCAAGCAAAACACCCTGCTGTTAACTATTCAACAGGGTCCTTTGATCATGTGACCATGGTTACCAGCACATTTTGTACCTCTTATCTCAGGCTTTTTTCTGAATAAAGAAAACTAACCAGGTGTTGGTGGTGATCCTCAATTAATGCCGATATTTTCACCATTCTTACATCATTTAAGTAAGATGTGAGGAAATATATCATTACTTGACAAAAACACAAAAGGTAACAGGCTTTGCTAACTGGCTCAGTTACATAGATGCTCGAGCATTTTAGCAATAAAGACATGATGAGTTGCTTTTGTATGAAACTCTGCACATTGTGGACCCGTGATTTCTGACGGAAATAAAGTCTGAACTCTTGTAGTTGTGACTCTTTTATCTCTTTTAAAATGTTTTAAATCAACTGTACTTTGATTTGAAATAAGTCTTTTGTTGAATATAGATGGAAAAAGAGAGAGGGAAGAGCAACTCCCAGACTCCATATTCCGTGGTTTTTTCTCAGGAATTTGCCCTACAGTCTTTCAGAAGGAGTGGCCTTGTAAGACAGAGATGAGTGTTGCAGTATCTTGGCGTTCCATGCTCGCATGTCTCTTTGTAATTGTTTGTAACGTCATGCATGATTTCGAAAAGGTTAGTGGGCCCCCACTTCCTCCCAGTGTGCACGTGTGTGTGTGTGTGTGTGTGTGTGTGAAGGAGCGAGAGAGAGAGAGAGAGAGAGAGATGGCTTGGCTGCAGGATACAGACTTAGTGTGTCTTGCTCTTGTCGGTGTAAGAACAGACGCTGGAGGCAAGCCCCAGAGCTGCCCTCCGGGCTTTATACACTGGAGACACACACACCTGACATGCAACCATGTTTGCACACCAACCTACAAAGACACACACACACACATCTATTAACCGTCACACAGACAAGCAAACATAAATTTTCTTAATGCCTGTATTTACATAGGACCTTCTAATCAGTCTCATGTGGAGTAACATGCGTGCTTACCTGCTTTACAGCCCAACGTAAACAGTGAAGTCTTGCTCTGCTGTGTCATTCCACTTCACCTGCATGAGAATAAATCCAGTCAAAATGTGGGTCTTGGTTCTGCTGAACACTTAGTGCTTGCCATTGTAGGTTCAGTCTAATTACGTGATGGAGTTACCTACGCGGATTTCTCCTCCGTCTGTCGGAGCACTCAGAGCAAGCCACTCATTATCACAGCCAGACTGACTTAAACTGGAGGTTGTGTTTTACTTTTAGCACCCCAAGGTGTCATTATGGCTGTCAACGACAGTCAAGTGGGTGACACGCATAAATTCATTCCACACCGAAAACAGCAATATGAAAGGCAATATGCAAAATCTAATAAGAAATAGATGTTATTGTGTATTCTATTCAAACCTTAGAAAGCTGACATTTTCTTGGGATTAGATCGATAATTAATACATGTGACAACATGTGAAAAGTGTATTTTTGTTTTATTAAATTGATGTTAAAACTGAAAATCTATGATGAATCAGAGAAGAGTTTAAATTGTCTTCTGTGTAATTTTAGGAGCTCTATAAGCAGAAATACAGCTGTAACCCACGCCGTCCATCACCTTCCACTGCCATGTTTCTACGTTGGACCAGATTGGAGAAACCTTCGTTTTTACGCCATGAATGACCAACTTTAGACTTATTGGTCAGCGTTCTGCAGATTCAAAATGTTTCCCTGCTGCTTGTTAAGTTGTGCTCCAGCATCTTAATGAGCCATCCATTTGAATCAGGTGAGTTGAAGCAGGGAAACATCTAAAACCTGCAGGACACTGACACAAGAGGTCTGGAGTTTGTGATCTGTGGTGTAGAAAATAAACACCATGAGTTGCTGGACTTTATCCAGCAAACCTGGGAGAGAGGGAGGGTATGCCCTGGACAGGTCACCAGTCCATCGCAGGACCAACAATGAAACAAGCTCCACTCCAGACAATTTTTCTGTTGACTAAAGAGGCTGGGTTTTTTCTACATCGGGAGGAAGCGAGAAGCCTACATTACACACATGAACAGAGAAAACAAGCATATTTTAGTTATTTAAATCTGATTTCATCCAGAAATGCTGCCGAGTTTAACCAAAAACTATAAACATTCTACTGCGCTTCTGGCATTATTAATTTTAGCTAATTGTTTTGTTTTCCATGTACTGGCGAGCTGTCCAGGGTGTACCTTGCCTTATCCCCAAAGACTGCTGGGATAGACTCCAGCTTCCCCGCGACCCTTCCTCGGACTAAACTGTTAGGATATTGAATGAATGGATGAAGGTTTTATTTTCAGGTAACATCATGAGACAAGAGCAGCAACCAGTGAGTTTAAAGACCCAACCATGAAAAACAGGTTAAATGTTTTTTTTTTTTTTTTTTTTAATATCTTTAATATATTCTTAATATCTTTATTTATCCCTTTAACAAAATCTAAAATAAAATGTACCATTTATTTGGGGATATTTATCATTTATTACCATGTGATTTGTCAAAATCTGTCATCTTCTGTTTTCTGGTCCTGAAAGGGGCAGAAGACAAAAATCAGATTGTGTTACACACGATTTTAAGCAAAGTTTGTGTCAGAAAGTGATGCCAAATGTCTCAGAACTGTATCTATTATGGACAGTTGTGCTCATATTTATTTGTACCCTTTCATTAAAGAAGGAAAAAAACAGCTGCCTGTAAAATAAGCTGAAATTGACTAAAGTAATAATGAATAAATACATTATTTTCTAATTCTGGTTCAATAGAAATATTTTTTTTAAAAACAAACATATAAGATAATTTATTACATATTACATCACTCATAAAGTAATATTTTGTTGAACAATCTTTTAATGTTTCCGCTCCAGTCAGGTGTTTTCTGTTCCTCTCAGTCAGACTTCTGCACCTGTTGACAGGTATTTTGTCCCACTGTTCAACAGAAAAGTCTCTAATTTGTCCAGGACACATTTGTTTGTTTGTTTTTTTCTTTCTTCAACTCATTTAAATGGAAAAAACAGTGTCTTATATTACTAAATTATATTTTTGGAAATTTTTAGTTATTGTTCCATTTTTAAGTCTCCAGTTATTTGAGTGACTGTTGTAAATTCAGCTTTTCTTTAATGAAAGGGGATGAAGACAAATGAACACAACTGTATGTCCCGCTGGGTTCTTATTTTTTAAGTGTATATCCATGATAAATTTTTTTCTAATCTTAATTATCTCTTTTTTTTATGATCTAAGCCAAACCCTGTTTGTGTTTTCAGCTGCTAACAATAATTATTGGTGGGTGGGAATGAAGCGGCCAAGTTGTAAAGGCAGAAGTAGAAAAAACAAACGGTCTGAATAAAAGTACGTGACACATGTGGAACACATGGCTTGAAACAACAGAAACAATAATACTTAGTCATTTTTAAGCTTTTATGAGAAAATGCTTTGTAGTTTTTTGTGGACCAACATAAGTTTTTTACATTTCGTCACAAGATGAAGCTTTTAAAGCTGTACTCCATTTATGTGAATGTGTAATAAAAGAAAAATAAAATCTGATAAGCAGTAAAGTGATGATGCGGGGCCTGCTTCAGCCACTGTACCACGCGATGAACATCCGCCGCCCTCCTGTCTTCACCCAGTTGCCTCGTGTCTCCTGGAGTCCATCCAGCTGGGTTTCCCAGTGTCTGGGTCCGCCTCTACCTGGGCAACTCATTTCACGTTAGTCCACCAAACCGAAATCCTCGCAGCAGCTGGAGTGTGTGTGAAGGCTGGGTACGGGTAGCGGCGTGCTGCAGCAGCTGGAGTGTGTGTGAAGGCTGGGTACGGGTTGCGGCGTGCTGCAGCAGCTGGAGTGTGTGTGAAGGCTGGGTACGGGTAGCGGCGTGCTGCAGCAGCTGGAGTGTGTGTGAAGGCTGGGTACGGGTTGCGGCGTGCTGCAGCAGCTGGAGTGTGTGTGAAGGCTGGGTACGGGTAGCGGCGTGCTGCAGCAGCTGGAGTGTGTGTGAAGGCTGGGTACGGGTTGCGGCGTGCTGCAGCAGCTGGAGTGTGTGTGAAGGCTGGGTACGGGTAGCGGCGTGCTGCAGCAGCTGGAGTGTGTGTGAAGGCTGGGTACGGGTTGCGGCGTGCTGCAGCAGCTGGAGTGTGTGTGAAGGCTGGGTACGGGTTGCGGCGTGCTGCAGCAGCTGGAGTGTGTGTGAAGGCTGGGTACGGGTAGCGGCGTGCTGCAGCAGCTGGAGTGTGTGTGAAGGCTGGGTACGGGTTGCGGCGTGCTGCAGCAGCCGGAGTGTGTGTGAAGGCTGGGTACGGGTAGCGGCGTGCTGCAGCAGCCGGAGTGTGTGTGAAGGCTGGGTACGGGTTGCGGCGTGCTGCAGCAGCTGGAGTGTGTGTGAAGGCTGGGTACGGGTTGCGGCGTGCTGCAGCAGAGCATCACTCCTACTCTGGCTGTTAGTTGCGCCCCTCCAGGTGCTTAAATGTTCTTTATTTTCCTTCCTCTTCCAGAAGAAGCACAGAGATCTAAAGTAAGAAGGCCTCACGGGTTCAGTTTAAACTTTCTGGAAGATTTGGCG
Organism: Telmatherina bonti; assembly: GCF_933228915.1. Lineage (NCBI taxonomy): Eukaryota > Metazoa > Chordata > Actinopteri > Atheriniformes > Telmatherinidae > Telmatherina > Telmatherina bonti. The sequence continues at coordinate 6,395,838 of NC_136619.1, read as the reverse complement.
ACAATAGGAGAGCTTTATCATCAGGCTGCTTGGTCGACATTATTGAGCTAAATTTCATCAAATCCTACAATAAAAACTGTATATTTCCTCAAAACAACAACCTGACCTGTGTGAATATCCCAGAAGGAAGCGGGTGAGACAAGACTGGGTTTCTGCAGCTCTTCTTCAACCTTCATCTCTTTTTTTACTTGAACTGCTGCATGTAGACACACCAGCACAGAGGAGCCTTGTGTTCAGTTGATTACTATTAACCTGGGAATTATTGTCGTCTTTACTACAGCACTACTGCACACATAAATGTGTGCATTTATATTAAGGAAGGAAACTAAAATAAGATGAGCGATGAATGGAGCTGGGAAGTGGAGAGGAGAATAAATGCAAAGAGAAAGGAAGTGAACGGAGGTGGAAAGGTGAAGCGATGGGAGGAATGATGCCATATGTCACATCCTATCAGGCGACAGGACGAGTGAAAGATACAGTATTGCCTCTGCTGTGTTAGGAAATCGCAATCACACTCAAACACACCGACATATGTGCACACACACACATGAAAGTAGGCCCAGCCAAGCTTATCTGGCTCTCCACGGCTGCGCGGCCTCCATGCAGAGCAGCCGTAGCTGTCGGCAGAGGCCCGGATCATTTTGGACAGTATCATTAAATGCCATGTCATTACCCGTTATGGAGTAGTGCTCTCACTCCCTTCTTCTCCCCAGGGATGGTGAAGCCCATCTGATAGGTATGGAGAAGTGTGTGTTTGCATGCATGTCAGCGCATGTCTGCATTACCCTATGTGTTTGTGTCTCGCAGAAGAGTTTGATGGAGGCAGGCAGAGACAGAGGCGGAGGGTACGGTGTCGACTGTGGAAATGGGATGGACGGTGTTGAGAGATGGAATTGGCATTAAATTTCAGACGCAGGAAGAGGATTGACTTTGACTGGAGCGCAAGGGGGCTGTTAGCTTATCTTTAAGGCCGTGTTTGTCACAGCGCTGAGGGCAGCTCCGCTAGACAGGCCGGCAAAGAGGGAGGGAGAGCCGAGTGGAGCGTGGGCTGAGCGATATGGATAGGTGAAGGCTCCCGGTGGGACTCGCTGCCTGAGACGGCGAGCTGCGCTCAGGAAGGAGTGGAGGAGAGCAGCTAAATTGAAGGTTTATTTATCCAATTCGCTGTCAAGGTCGGCTTGTCGGTGAGCTGTCCTGTGTGTGTTCACAAAATGCCAAAATTCGATGAATTGTTTAAAAAAAAGAGGGAAAGAGCAGGCGTTGAGAAGGAGGGGGAATCAATGACCTTTGGTTGCGTCAAGCTTCAAGCTGCCAGTAGCTCTTAAGGCTGTCCTTACCGGCCATTATGGTTGCCTTTTAAAAACAAGGCAGGGAAGAGAGAAGCTGTCGAGCAAGACCAGTCCAACACTGACACAAACACACACACATATATGTGAAAAGACTTCCACCAAGTTTCACACACACCTGCACACATTACCTGCAGTCCCAGGTGATACATACTTTATGCACCTATTTGACAATTTAAAAAGTTGCTTTTATTCAATAGACTATACACATGATGAAGCTTTCAATAACAAGGACATCTACCTGAGCTTCAGACTCATCGTACGTGATTGGATGGTGCAGCAGCAGGTGCAGAACTAAACCCAAGTGCTTCTCATCAGAGATAATCATTTATCTTTTTACATCTCACTGAATAAGATTAGAAAACATGGAGGATTGGGGCTGATGGGCCATCCTGGTTCGGCATGACTACTCCCGGAAACGCAGCCTGAATAGAAAAAAGGCTTTTTGATGAAGAGCATTAATCAGCTGGGCTACAGCTTGAGTTGCTGCAGCTCCTGCCGCCGCTGCTGCCGTGTAACAGTGCTATCCTTTAGAGGGACCCCCTCATCAAAGTTTTGGAAGGCCTCTGTCAACGTGAAAAGAACATGACCTTTAAGATCGTATCAGCATGTTTGCTGGTGCATACACAGCCAAGTAACGGGTTCAGTGGCCCTTCAGAACAAAAAGAAGAAGGAAAGACAGAGAAAGAAAAGAAAATTGCATTCGCTCTGAGGGCTGTTTGTAGGAAAAAGCTGTTTGTTGACAAGCGTGAAAAGCTTTAACACCACGGAGGGACGGAGCAAATATCATGAAAAGAACTTCTTTTCACTTAACAATATATTTTTCCTCATTGAGGTTTAATTTAATAGAAGTTATACAGGAGCCTGATCAGAAAAAGAGCAGTGGAGACGTTGGAGAGGTGAAATTCATGTTTACTTGAAATGTAAATTCACACGTTGACTGGTGAACAGACTAACTAGAGTTTGTGTGAATTCTGAATCCAGCAGATTCTACGAGGTGGATGTGTTCAGCTTTCCTCTATATTTACAGATTTTTCTACATGCATGTGGCTGTGCATGTGTGTTTATTGTGTGTTATGAAGAACTGATAGTGATGTGATGGTGGTCATCAGTCACCTCCTACACCCTGTCCACAAGTCAGTGCACTGTGTTCTCTTACACACATCTAGAGACACTGACATGTTTACCAAATGTGATCCCAATGCCTACAAAAACACATCTGTCCTCAACCTCTATCTATCTTCTATATCAATTATATAGAATAATCTTTATTATAATGCTTTTTAACCCTTTTCTTTATGTGTTAACAAAGGTGATTATTAGGCATCTACACTATTGGTCTATAGAAAAACTCAGCGAGCCAAGACAAGGAGCTTAAACATGCTAGGAGATTTATAGGTAAAGCGATAGAGAGATAACCCATCTAATCCTTTTGTGAAAACTGTTGCAAAGACAGTAAATGTTTTCTAGGTATCATCTTTTTATAATGAAAAATTAAAATCTTCCTTTACAATAAACACTATTTCAGTTTACTGTTTCTAAGCCAAACATCTGGTTAAAGTCTAAAATGTTTTGTGTGTTTTATCCATGGGTTTGAGAATCAGGGGACTGGAGAAAACTACTAGCTTGAATTGCCTGTTTTTAGTGGTTTATTCATTCATTTATTTTTAGTTGTAGTCTGTTTTTACCTTTTTCTCCCTGCATTGTTAAAGCTGAATGTAAATGTAACTAAATGTTGTTTTGTATGGTGGCCGACGCACTTCAAATACAAATAAATGCTGCATACACCAGCAGAATGCTAGCAGGAAAAGCTGCAAGTACAGAGGAGCAATACTAATACAGACATAACGCAAGAAAATAAAAGCACAGCAAATACTAAATGTAATGCAAAATATCCTCCTAACTACCAGTAGTTCAAATTTGTCCTCTGTGGAGGACCTTTGTAAACCTAAATATTTTCATCTCCCTGAATGCTACTGAACTAACACCTTTTGGTCTTTAAAGAGGACATTTAGTGTTTTTAAATCGTACCTCATATGTGGGTTTGGGGCTTTGTGAACTTTCTTTCTCTCTATAAGAAAAATGGCCTCCATTGCAACAAGCATGTTTTATGGGAAGAGCAAAAGTGCATAATACTTTTCTTTGTGCTGATTTTTACTTGAAATTTTGTAGTTATAGGTTCATTTCTTAGATAAATATAACTATATGTTACCACAATATTTAAAAGTATTGTGCTTAAGTATTGCTTAAGCAATGTCCTCCATAGTGTACATTTGTAGTTACACATTTTTTTTCCTGGTAGTCAGGAGGATATAGAAAAGCGCAGGATTCAGAAACGAGCTGCAAAAACAGGAAAGTGCTGCAAATAGAGAGAAGTGCTGAAAAAATGACAGCTACAGGAAGACAGTGCAGTATATTTGTTCACACAACAGAAGTGCACTGGTTTTATCAGAGTTTCTACTTGGCTTATTTCAATCAGTTTAAATCCGCTGAATGCTTTGTCATACTTGAACAGATTAGGACCAAATATAAAAAATAAATACAAATAAAAATGAAAAAAACCCTACCTTGATGTCAATTATCTTCCTGCACTAACGTTGCTCAAATTTCTCACCAGTACTCTGTTCTTCTCACTGTTGTCTCCCGGATTAAAACTCAGTGCTGCCCAGAGCATTTCCATTGTGACTGAATATGCAGCATTTTCTTATACATTTTTTTTTTTTTTCATTTAGGTTGCACTCCTCTGTATTTGCAGTGCTGTCCTGTATTTGCATCACATTTCTGTTTGTGCAGTGTTGCTCTGTACTTGCAGATTTTCCTGCTAGCATTTCTGTATATATATGCAGCATATTTTTAATATGAGGTGTGTTTGCACCTGTTTGCACTGTATTTTTGTGTGTATGTTCAGGTCTCCCTTGTAAATAATAAAGCATGTCCCAATGAGACTACCTGTATAAATAAAAGTGAATTTAAAAAAGGAATACATTTTAATGAACCATCTCAACAAAAAAAAAAAAAAAAAAAAAAGACAAAATGGATGTGGTACAGTCAAAATCAAAAACCTCCATTATGTGGGGAAAAAATAATATGAATACATGGCAATTTTAAAGATTTGTACCTTTTTTTTTTACAGGAAACTTGTTGCTCATTAACCTGTAAATATATTACATCATCCCTTTTGTAGATGCCCACCACATTTGTTTATTTTTCTTCCTTAACATAAACTCTCTTTCTTCCATTAGGTACTACTACTTCTTCTATTGCACTATGGCTGCTTTCACTACAGCATATACTAAACCCTGTGGATTTGGGGCTTTAAGTGAACTTTACTAGTAGATTCCTACAGTGTGCAGGGAATAATAATTTCCACAAAGCTGTTTTTTTGGATATTCTTGGTCCACTGAAAGCGGAAGTGTTGTAAAAGCAAAGTGGCTGTTCTGATCCTGGCAACCAGTCAGTCAGGATGTTCTGACCCAGCCTGCCACAAAGCATTGGGACACTAATCTCCCAAAAACATATTTTAATGTTTTATTTTTGACACTTGCTGTCGAGCAGATTGGGTCATTCAGGCAGAAAGTACAGATTTTTTTATTGCATTTTATTCTGAAACATGAAGTCACAACCAGTGGGACGAGCCCAACTCCATCAGGTGACAGGGGGTCTCACTTGATACTGGACACCATGGTCAATAAGACGTCTGTCTTAGGGTGGCAGTCAAACCATTCTGTACAACACAACAGATTTTTATTATAAAGACATGACTATAAAGCAAGTGATACTCAGGTCAAACTGGCCAAATGACCTTTCGTGTTTTTATTCTCTTTAAATGCTCATAATTTCTCCAAGTGTTGCGTGTTGCTGCAATCCAAGCATGATGGAGTGAACTGGAGAATCCAGCTACAGCAGAGACGCTCTGCTCTAAAACGCTCCTGAAGGGAAAGGGTGCCCGGCGGAAAACTTACTTGATTTTGCGACGCTTCCTTCTTCAGTGGAACTGAGAGGTTTGCTCGGTGTTGGTGAACAGACTCTCTCTGACCTGAATGTAAACTTTGGTCAAACTGTCTGCATGACAAATCTCAGTAGCTGTCTGGCTGCCCCACTGTCCCCCCGTCCCTCGTCCAGCAACGTCACTCTGAGTAAATTTCTCTCCCCATTTAGCTGCTCTTTGTACAGTCAGCCGGTCAGAAACTACAACAGGGGCGATACTGTAAAGTTTGGTATCTATCAGATACCAAGTAAATCCAGGGCAAGTATCACTGATAGAAATACAATAACTATACCGAAACAGATACCGATACCGACACTGATACTGATACTTTTTGCTTGAATTTTCAGTTATATATGACTTTAATTGTTGATAACGATTATGATCCTAATAAAACACAGTACAAAGATTTTTGTCAAATAAAACACTTTATGAAAAACCTGAATGGCAGAAGTGTGAAATTCCAATAAAATCTTATTTTTTAAACAATATAAAATAACTTTTATATTAATAGATAATAGAACATATCAGTACTATTGATATTTGCCTTAGGAAGCATTCGTATTAGGATAGTCCACTAAATGTGGTCCGATTGGGGACTGTGCTCAGTTGAAGGTGGGTTTATCCATGCAGACCCAGAATGTGTTCAAGCTGCACTTTGATCAAACAAGCCAAACCAATAGAATTATAAATCCCCATTCCCACCAAAGGTGGTGCTGTGCTAGTATATAACAAAAGAGAGAACAAGTCCCACATGAAGAAGAAAGCCCTGTTTCCTCCTCTTGGGAGTTAAACATGGAGACAAAACTCTTGCAGTTTTGGATTTTTTACATTTTGTCTTACTGCAGAAATACACTGCAACAATGGACGCAGTATGAACATCAAGGAGGACCCTTAGATTGCTACCTGCAGTACAACACTACACCAAATGCGGGAAGTGACTTTTTTTATTGTCCACTTTCTGTATTTGGTCCACTTGAAATGGACCAAGACCTGCGTTGTGTGTGGACCGAGTCCGCTTCTTTGATCAGAATTCATTTGGTGCGTTCACATTTCCTCAAACGAGCCGGACTTTCGAGCAAACGGACTCGGATTGAAATCAGAATCTCTGATGTGAATGTGACTTTATTCCACCCAGCCCTACTGGGAACAACACAAATGCTCACAACCAAAGGATGTTTGATGCGTCATGGTGTATGTACTGAAATCACTGTCAGGACAAATCACCACAATGATTTGCTTCATTCATCACCTGCTGGTCAGGATGGTAAATTTCCATTTATACCAAAACCAACCATAATGGAAAATGTTTTGTGGGTTGGTGGGTGTATATATATAGCCCTGAATGTAGCCTGATTTGTCTGTCTTATTTGTGTTTCCGTTTTTGGCTTTTTAAAAGATCACCTCTGATTTACTCCATAAGTTGAGTGAAACCCAGCTGGTGTCTTTTTTAATTCAAGCCATGATGTTTTTGATGTTTAATTGCATTTCTTTATGGCTAACCACAACCAGTCAGCTCCTAAATCCTGAAGTGAAATTTTAAAATAATTCTGCTTTAAAGCTTAAATGTTTTGGACATGACCTGCACTCCATTCTTCTCCATATTGGTTCTTTTTTTTTTTTTTTTTTTTTGTGGTCAAGGGTGCGGATAGTGACAGAAAATGTCTATCCAGCTCGTATTGTTTTGTTGTACATCACGGTTCATTTCGTGTTAGTGGAATGAGTCTAATTCCAGACCCCTGTTTCCATAATGTAATACCTGCTGTACACAGACCTGCGGAGACAGATTGAGTCAAACCGTGTGCAGTTTGTATCCCCTCAGCATTAGAGATTAAGCTGCATTAACGCCTTGTTCCAGTGGTCTCAGTGGTACATGGTCTGATTACTTAAAGTGCAATGCTGGTTTCCCTTCAGTTCTTTACAATGACAAGTCTCTGGGTGAAATGGCTTTTTCCTTTCTTTTTTTTTCCTGTAGAGCTGCATGCATTTCCCTCAAGCATACTGTGATTACAACTTCCATTTTCCTTCACCATTCTTTCTTTTCCTCTGTCAGAGTTAAGGAGAGATCACACAATATCTCCAGTGAAAATTTTCCAGGGATAAATATCCCAGGGCAGCTCCAACATCCGCCTTTTCCATAACTCCCCCTATCTCCAATTTGCACCGGCCAGTTCAGCATGTTGTAAAGAGAAGCGAGAAAAAATAAAATGAATTAGCAGCATATGCTTCCACAAGCCGTGCATCCCCAAAGCAATTCTTTGATGCATATCCATGGCACAGACGTACTGTTTGCACCTCTGGCATTCTAAGGACCCATGTGTTTGGCGCTATCTGGCCGTGAAACTGCAAATTATAACAAAGTACACTGCTTCCTTTCTGAGCTCATACAGGAAACTACTCTGGTTCAATCTGGAATACAAAACCGTGAAAGTAATTGTTGGGTTTTTCATTTCTGTGCATTCAGGGCAGCACATGATGATAAACTCTGTAAAACAGGGACCCACATCTGAAGTCTACTTGAAGAGCTTGTTTTAAACTGATTAAAGCACTTAAAAACACCCAATACTTTAAAAAGTCCTTGTTAGTAATGCAGGATAAGAGAGTATTTCACTGTTAGATGCAACTACTAGAAGAGATTGAATGATTTTCAGTGAAGCAATGACGATGAACAGATCCAAAAAGGCACTACGGGAGCCCTTCAGCAGGTTAAGATGTGATGGTCCGGTGAGGATTGGATGAGTTGCCAAGATTTAACTTAGATTTTTTAATTTATTCACAACACGTTTGTGTGCAAATTTACTGTAAATCAGTCATGATTTCATCAATTTCACCTTGGAAACATGAAATTACATCATAAAACTGTGAAAACCATTGAGTTTCACTTGTGACCTCTAACTGTTTGGGTTTGTAGTTCGACACCAGTCATCTGACAGAAATATCTCACTCCAAGCAACATACCACTTTATTTTAGATGTGTCTTTGCGACGTCCAGCATACATATAATGCATACATTGTTTAGTGAATACTATTTTTATTGCTTCTGCAGTCACTGGGCCGTTTGCAAACACTGATTAGTTTAAGATGGACAAAACGTCAAAGTTAAAATGTCCACACAGAACTTTTCTAATAACTTTGTGTACATCAAATATTACTTGGACATATTTGAACTTAACTTTTTAGCTGCTCTACTCTACTTTTAATGGCTTAAAGTATGTTGCCTTATTTCTCGTTCTGTTTTATTTTGAGGAAAATGGGCCACTGCACCATTTCTAAGTGATAGCAGTTAGCAGTCCATAGTCAGTCAATTAGTGAAATTTCTCTTGTTCTTATTTAGCAGCTGAAGTCAGAGATGGAGTTTCACCAAACACTTCAGAGAATGTCTGTTAATTTAAGTAGCTTGGAGAAGACAAACAAAACAGCAAATTACTCTTTTTTTTCTTTACCCTTATTTCCTCTTCAACATTTCTGTGTTACAACCAAACAGTTGATCACAGTGAAGGGAGACTTCTATGAATGTTTAATGACTCGCTTCCACAACTGCTTTGAAAATGAGCATCTCTTTTCCTTCTCCTACATCTTCTCTTCGTTTGCTCACCCCATGTCTATGTTTCTGTAAGTCTCTCAACATGTCCTGAGGGAAGCTGAGCCAGTTGTACAGGGGATATTTCAGTGTGATTGTGTCAATGATAACCAAACAAATGATGGTTGTTCAAACTCCTGCTCTATTGCAGGAAGCAAACCTCTTCTTCCGTCACATGTTCGGATGTGAGGGGCGGCTGTCCGACATGTTGTCTATGTTTGTGCTGTTTGGTTGCATTTGGGTTTTTAAAAATTTAAAATATAGTCAAATAATCAGAAAAACAAAATAATCAAAAACAATAATCACAATTATTTTGACTGAAATGGAGATCTAAATTATTTAACACAATTATTCATAATCTTTCAGAACATAAATTTATTTAACATTAAATACTGGCTCTTAAATAATGTCTTTAGGATTCCACAAATAACATGAAGCTTTGTCTGGACAAACTGCAAATACTGATGTAAACTAAACATATATATATATATATATATATATATATATATATATATATATATATATATATATATATATATATATATATATATATATATATATATGTGTGTGTGTGTATATAAAAACTATGTTGTAGTGAACTTCCACAACCTACTGCAATTATTCTACATTGCACCTGCAGCCAGAGCCTGTGAGTGCTTTAGGACAGGGAGACGCTCCCGCTGCTCATTCATGAGAGTTACTACAAAACAATATGTGTCTTCAAGTCAGTCGCCAAAATACCAGAAAAGTTCCCAATAACTCCAGTAAAGGTTGCTAGATTTGTCGCTAGTTGCTTTTGAAATAAAAAGTCACCAGGGGGGTTCGAAAGTTGCTGTGGGCAAAGTTTAAAGCACAGCGCTAGAATGCCAACTGAAGACAGCACAAGAGAAAAAAAAATTGCACCTTTTTATTTTTATGATTTTTTTAAACAATATATATATATATATATATATATATATATATACTGTATGTTGCATACGTGTGCCTATATACAACAATTCGCAAACAACAGACTTATCAGGAAGCACAGAGATAACACGAAGCTAGCAGCCAGCCTTTCAGATACCTTTGCTGAGTGCAAGTCTTGTCCTGGTTTCACCTGTTCTCATATTCATTAAAAACCAAAATGTTTCCAAAAGCCAGCCTTCAAACCTAATGAGAAAATATTAGCTCAACAGTAGCTGGAAGGCTATCTGCTAGCTTCGTGTTATCTCTGTGGTTTGCTATTTGTTGCACAGAGACTTTAGGGGGACAGACTTACAATCCTCTTCCCTAAAGTGTCCAACCATCATGTGCAACTTTTAGCTTCCTCCTACACTTTAAGGCTGCATTTCTGTCATAGAATTATTGTGAAAAAAGGCGTTTTGAACATTGTAAGTGAATGGGCTTGTGTTGCATCGTGAAGCATGGATCAAACAGTGAATCGGTCCACTCCTACTTGTTGGTCATATAACGTTGTCAACGCAGCTTATTGCGTTGGTTACATGTAAGAACCTTTAGACCTACTTCAGACATAATTGGACAGTATCCAAATGATCCTGGAATCTTTTCAGACCTACAGGGTTTACTATAACAACATTTACTACTGTGTGTGTGTGTGTGTGCTGGTGTGTTTGTTTGTAAAACAATATGTGTATGTGTGTTATTTTAGGCCTGAAGTGATGGTTAAAGGAGGAGAGTGAGGAGGGGTGACTTTAATCCTCAACTTTCCACCCCCAAGGAAAGACTGAGAGGATGGGAGGAGAATTTAGCCAGTCTTGCGCGTGTGTGTGTGTGTGTGTGTGTGTAGAGCGTGCATGTCCGTGCAAGTCTTGGGCTTGGCCATAGAGAATGAATGGGTTTAGTACTGTGGCCGGACAGAAAAATCAATGCTTCATATGAGGAGGCTGCGGGGGTTAGGCCTCCGTGTTCATGTCAACAAGGCTATTGGTTTTCTTAATACTCCAAAGTTGGCGTTTCCCCGCTTCGGGAGGGCTGCTGAGGTGACTTGTGTGGTCAAAGCTTAACAAAGGGATCCTGCCTTCTAGCCTTTTCTGTACACTTCGGCAGAGGGGAGCCGAGCCAGGATTAATTACCAACCGTACCAGCTGGATATTAGTTGTTGTTTTCTCCCATTGTCACATGGCTCCGCTGGACTGATGCTATTGGAAGGTGCCTGCGTGCTGCAGAGGAGTGGACTAATAATGTTAGATGGAGTAACATGGTTAGATGTAATAGTGGGGGAATGACTGCGTGGCAATCAGTCTGCCCCTCGATGTGGCTTTCAGTCATTAACCATCGTACTGCCAGTAGCCTGTATGAGTACTGAACCATACAAACAACCAGCTCAGATCCACGCAGGCTTCAGAATAATCTTACACTCATTTGTTACAATGGAGGCCAAGCCAGGGAGGAAAATGCCACTAAAACGTCAACTTTTGGTCATTTTTTTCCAGGGAAAATATTTTGAAAATTCATTAAAATGAAAGTTTTGTGGTTGCAGATGTTTACAGTACATAAATATAACAAGTGCGATATTTACAGTTTTTAGTCATTTTTACGACACTTGGAGAAATGTTTTGACTTTATGAAATCTGCTCAACTTTACTTCACAGAATATGTTGCTTTTTCATCATATTTACAGACAATTATTAATTAGATTAATATTTTAGGCTTTAACTATATTATGCATTGATTTTAACCCATCAAAAATAAACATTAATGATAATTATAACTTGAATTAAATAATTAAATGTACACTACAAGCATGAGATAACACGACGATGAGGGATTATATTTACTTTTTAGATTATATTACAACTGTTTTAGAGATATTTTGACTGTTTTTTAATAATTTTTTCCACTACTTTCTTCTCCTTTTTCTACAGATTTTCATGGCCTTACTGTACACGTTCTCACACATGCGCACATGCTCAGAAAGCAGTTGTTAGTGACACTGAGCTATAGACAGCAAACCTACAGGGAAGGGTCTGTGGGCCGGCCGAGGCAGGGCCAACCCGGCAGCTGAGCATTGCTCACCCAGAGCAATCGGATGAAAACGCAGTGCAGATGTAATTTGTTTTCAATGGCTGTTTCAAAAGAATAATTGTGGTGACACTGGTCGGTCGATAATATGGATTTTTGTTTTCGAGTGCAGTGTGTGTGTGGCGCAAAGAGAGCGAAGGAAATACAAGGCTGTAGACCTAAATACAATAAAAATGGATTGTGTGTGTGTGTGTTTGTAGGGGTATTTGCAGGTCTGGTAACCATCACTAGGCCCTGGACATCATTGGAAGGATTACTAAATGTGTCCTTTGGGCCAGCAATTGGCTGGCATTCTCTCCTTCTCTGTTTGCCTTTGTTTCCTTCTTTTATTTAAGGGAAAACACAGACTTGCCTTGAATAAACTCACTTAAGATGAAACACAGTTCCCAGTGTGGAGCGGGAATGAGTAAAACTGTGGAAGTAAACTACACAGAGTGTGTGTGTGTGTGTGTGTGTGTGTGAGGGGAGGAAAACACCACACAAAAGGAGACAAACGTCCCCATCTGTGTTACAGTCCAAATTACGCTCAGCATCATTATTTATGCTGGTTTCAGACAGTTGGCTTCTGTCTGGTAAAACATTAATTGTCTTTTATTAATTTCTGAATTGTCACTGAGTGGATTACTGTCACAGAAAGCGATGCAAGTCGGAGTATCCAAACACACATCAGCGCATGAACATACTGACGCAGAGTTTCAGGCTTTAACTCACCACAAATAAGGTTTTTCTGAATATCTTCCTTGTTTGAATATTTGACATATTTCTAAGAGTACTGGCTGCGGGTATCAACGCTCCAGCTGCAGTTTAAGCCGAGTTGTTTTATTGTGATTATTTACTCCAGTCTATCCTCTGAATAGCAGCTGCTGGACAGAAACACACAAACTGCTTACAGTAACTACTCATATGCACAACACAAAAAGAAGCAAATAAACTCCATTGTTAAGATACTGTACCTAACAATAATAACCAGTGCCTTGATCGTCACTACGGCGTGTTATCTTCTGTACTACTCTGCAGATTTTACATGTTTTCATGCTCCTTTCCACTTGATTCAAATGAGTGGGTTGGTTTCAGGGTTCCCCAGGACTTTATACCATGCTGGTTCATTGATTTGAATCAGGCAAACATGTTAAAGAAACCGAGTCAGGAATAGAATGAGGTCATAGTGTAACATGAAGGAAAAACATTCTATGATCATAATATATTCCAAATAATGCTTAGAAGAAGGTTAATTAAACAGCAAAGCCAAATAAAAGTCTTGTCGACCTTTATTTAATGTATGATCCTGGAAGGAAACTGACTTCTTCAGGAATACAGGAAGAAAAGACATGAATTAAATATTAAAGGGTTCTATAAACTTCTTAATCAAAATAAAATTAAAGATACAGTCCTCTCAAATTCAGGTTAAACTCCAAAAACACACTTAAATAAGTTAAACAGGAGCACGTGTCACTTAAGCTTGTTACCTCCTCCACGACAAGCGAGAACTTTGTTTTTCCAGAACAGGAAAAAAATAGTTTCCCTCAGTCCATTCATCCTCCACGAGAAGCTTTGTCTGCAACGTGGAGGTATGACTCGTGTTCACGTTGCACTTTGATCAAACAAGCCAAACCTTTAGAATAATAAATCCCCATTCCCACCAAGTGGTGGCGCTGCACTCGTGTTTAGCAAAAGAGAGGACAAGACCCATGTGAAGAAGAACTTTATCACATGCAAGTATACATTATGAACAACAGGCGAGGCAGAAGACCCTGAATGTGATCGCTATGTATTTACCCACAATGCAATGCTTCAACAAATCCAGTTATTGACCTTTTTTGTAGTCTGCTTCCTGTGTTTGTTCCACAATAAACGGACTGAGACCTGCGTTTGTAGGCGGCCGACTCCGATTAATTAACACGAATCAGAATTTGTTCAGCACTTCACGTTTCCCTAAATGAAGCCGACTTTCCGAGCAAACGGACTCGGATTCAGATAAACAAAGCTGATGTTAATGTGCTCCGAATAAAGACTTGGATCATCTCAGAATGGAACGCTGGATGTCTAATTTTTATTTATTCTTTAATCATCAGGTATTTATTTAGGTCAGGGGGATCCCTCAAGGGCCAGAATCCTGCAGGTTTTCCATGTATCCCTGCTCCACCACACCTAATCTGTCCAACAGCTTATCAGGATCTGCACACTTTATTCTTTTTAATCTGATGTGTTGGAACAGGGAGACATTGACAACTTTCAGGATGAGTGCCAAGGTTCCCCAACCCTAATTTAGATGATTCCTAGGAAGATCTGTTTCAGTAGTAAGCTAACGAAGCTAACATTTACATCACTAAGGCTCTAAACATGTTGCTAACAGGAATGCTAACATTTAGCTTTCATGTCACAGTGACTAACCTCTCCAGGTGTGTTTTAAGGTGGATGAAGATGGATGTGGTTGACCCAGCATCCTGGATCTTTTGTTTTACCACAGACTTTGCAGTTTGATGATCTTATTTTGATCTGTCTTGACTAAGTTTTTGATATCCAAAAGTTGCAGCAGTGCTGTAGTGCCATTATGGTTTTGATTGATTGAGTGCATGCGGGCGCGTCTGTATTTATGTAATATTATGCCAGTATCACGTCTGAGAAAATGACAGCAAACAACAAGCAGCAGATAGATAATCAGACACAAAGATCATGAAAAAAGGAGGTTATTCTTGAGTCTCCAATTGTGAGTACAAGTCAACTGTGAAGTCTCCGGAAACTGACTTAAATGTGACTTGAAGCCAAGACTCAGCTGGAGTCCCCATCTTTGCACTGAACCTTTCAATTATACCCATGAAGGTAATAATACATATGGAAGAACTTAAATATATTGAGTGTGATATGAATGTGTGATTGGATGCTGGATGTTGTGTTAAAATGCTACAAGTGGTCAAATGAGACTAGGAGAGAACCATGGAAACAGACAGTTCAGTATACAGTATTTCATTTCATGCCTTCAAGCCAGGTAAGAAGCAAGAAGTCATGTCTGTGGATTGTATTGCAGAATATTTTGTCTTTGTTTGTCAAATCCTTTTTTTTCAAATTCAGTCACCAACCATTTACATTTATTTATTTTTTAATAATTTTAAGCTATTTTTAATTGTTTTCTATTTATCATCAGGCTTCATTTTAAGGAACAGATTATTTTTTATATTGTACATAATCATTTTTTTTTTAACATTGAACTGTTTAAACATTGTTCTTCTCAGTTATATTTGATTTTTTTGTTAATTAGAGAAAGAAAAATAAATGTTTCCTCTCTGACTTCTCTTTCATTTTTTTCCCACAACAAAATTGATAACTTTCCAGTTTCAGTAGTGGTATGAATCAGTTGGAAATGGGAAACTGACTCGGTGACACAAATGACTGGAATAGTCCATTCAGTTTGGTTTGCGAACCATTTAAACTCAATTCAGTAAAAAAATCCTAGTTGTCCACCTCATCACTCCCTGTGCTTAGTAGTCACATCTGTTTAGTGTCTGACAGGGTCACACAGTCGGTCCTATAGTTAGTTAGTTAACTAGTTTGGACTAATTTGTTGATTGTCTACCACTTTGCCTTCGTCCTTCCTGAATCTTCTCCTCAGGCTCTTCACAATGTGTCCTCTCTGTTGGCGGATAATGTTCACTGCGACCGTTTGCCAAATCAGACACCATTTTGCTGGACAATGCAGCTGAAACAGTTCTAATTCGTCACAGGAAGCAAATGTGTGTGTGTGTGTGTGTGTGTGTGTGAGTGTGAACATCACCCAGTTCATTGAAAGGATGGAATTCAGTGACATTAAATGAGTAAAGGTAGATTTGGATGGCATGCTGGAGATGCGTGGAGATATAATAAAAAGACATTATTCCTTTGTAGTCCAAGCCCTTGCCGACAGTCTCCACCTCACTTCCTTTCTCTCTTTCTGTCTTTTTGCAGTATTCCCTTGCCGCGGGTGGTCACCAGAGACCAGACTGGAGCTGATTTATTCCCTCTCTCCCCTGTCCTCTGCCTGACTGCCTCTGCAATGGAGAAATTTCCTTTTTCCCTTTCACTCCCTCTCGCCTCAGCAGCAGCAACGGTACTAATGCAGGGAAAGCAGGGGATGAGAATGGGGGTCTAACAGCACATCTGCCTCCCTAATACTTTCAACCCAGTGTGCTCCCACCCTGCCAGCTATGTCTTCCCTCAGAGGTCATCTGCACATGCTGGATATGTTAACACATTGATAGAAATGCAGAATGCATATATTTAGCAGGGCTAGGCTTTCGGGTTTTTTTGGGGTAATTATATATTGCGATTCTCACGATTCTTCGATATTGCTGATTTTTGTCGACTAAAAACAAAACAAAAAAAACAATGAACACAACTTTTTTTACTAGTAATTTTTTTTCAATAAGGAAAAAACAACACAGTAGCCAGACCATAAATCTGCTGCTATAATGTCCAAGAAGACAACCTTGATCAATAAAAACAACAAAACATTTTTAACAGAAAAATTTATTTAAAAATTTTGAAGCAAAAAAAATCCCGATATTCAATTTTTTTCGATTTGATTTCCCACCCCTAATATTTGGTGGTCTTTTTGAATAAGATGTGTGTGGTGTTTCTCACTTCTGGTCATTGGGACCCACTTTCCCTGCTTCAAGCTGGGGGATGTTAATGATTTATTAAGAATAGGACTAAAAATACGGATTTGAAGCATTATTGACTTCATGCAAACTGTGGTTAATAAAAAACTAACAAAAAAAATAGATGATTTTCATATTTAACTTCTATCAGAAAGTGTTTTTTCCATACTGGCTCATACTGGGTTGAGAATTAGCTTTGGCTAAAGACAAATTCAATGTCCCTGTCAAATAACTCAAATTGAAATAACTAAAAACTAAAGTAAGGTATTTCATACAAACCCTGTTTTAGTGTTGAACACGACTGAAAGAACTACTGTGCACAGTTAGCATTTTGAAACTGCGATGGACTGGTGACCTGGCAAGGGTGTACCAGGTCGTTGTGGATTTGTACAAAAAAAAAAAAAAAAAAAAAAAAAAATATATATATATATATATATATATATATATATATATATATATATATTTTTTTTTTTTTTTTTTTTTTTTTAAATTAAAAGCCAAGACCAATCAAAGGACAGTAATTGTCATTACCCGTGTAGCATCAACTTGAACCGGATTTGGAAGTTACTGTGGGTTAACATGCAGTCCCACAGTTGTTGCTCTAATGGTGCATTGCTTGTCTATCTATTGAAAGATCAGCAGGTCAAACCCCAGCCCTTTTTTAATGCTAAAGTGTCCTTTAACTAGACGCTAAGAGCAACACATGGAGACGAGTTTACATGAGTCTACAGTATTTTATTAATTGGACATTTTGTCCCAGTAGAACCTGAATATTTTTTTTTTTCTTAATCTGCATACACAAACCCCACTGACATCAATAGTAATGAGTATTATAGTGTTGTATTTGTTGCAGCAGAATTCACTGTGCATGATATAACTTTAACATAACTTTAACAACAAACCGCTCCTCTTTTACCACTATCATCAATCACCACCATGTTTACATGAAAACATATGATGATAATGATGATGATGATAATGATATGATAAAAACAGAGCAGAACACAGGTTACACTTTGTTTCTGTGGCAGCATTACTGAGTCTTTTAAATATTTGAAATATATACTACAGTATTTGCAGTGGTTTTGTGTGCATATGCATATTCTTGCAAATGGCTGTTTCTTTACAAAAAGCTTTTTAAAATCTGTTTTGACTCTGTGCAGCCTAAACCCATGTTCAATATCACCTCCTATTTGGTGTTTTCCTGTCAAGAGAATAAGTCATATACAAGCACTGAAGCAAAGAAGTAATTGTGATGTGATTTAGACAGGGATGTCATGCACCTGCTAAACACATGCATGTTACATGGAAAGGTGGAAGATAAGGGTTTTTCATGTTTTTCATGATCTCCAATCATCTGATCTGCATTTTAGACACAATTTAAAGGTTTCTATGCTGCTGAATACGACATCTGTTTGGTTATGTACGATTATAAGTGACTTACACAGGTTTATTCAGTTAGCAAGAGCACACAGCTAAACCTGCTAACACTAGCTAAACCTGCTAACGCTAGCTAAACTTGCTAACGCTTCGCTAAATCCTCGTGGTGAATTTCAGTCACATGTTAACCCCTTCTAAACCAGCCACTATTTCCAGAGTAAATAGGTAGTTAGATGCTACTGGTGAGACATAGCTCAACCAATCCATCCATTTTCTTCACCGGTTTCTCCAGTTCAGTATTGCAGGAAGCTGCAATGTATCCCAGCAATCATTGGGCGAGTGGCAGGTACACCCTGGACAGGTTGCCAGTCCATCACAGGGGCAACACAGAGAGACAAACCACTCACACTCACTCCCAGAGACATTTTAGAGTAACCAATTAACATGCAGTTGGACATGGGGGGGAAGAAGCCAGAGTACCCTGAGGGAACCAGTACATACACAAGGAGAACATGCAAACTCCACACAAAAACGCCACTGTTCAAACCTCCTCCCCAGCTGAGCCTCGAATCAGCAACCTTCTGAGAGGCCACAGCAACCCCAACACCACCATGCAGTCCCAAAGCTAAACTGTAAAGCTAAATATTTCCCTGGTGGCCTGTATTTGTGCTTCTATTGAAAGATAGTAATATGCAAAGCCACATTTGAGGATGTGTAGCACCACACAGAGAAGTTAATAGTACAGATTGCATCAGATGATTAAACCAGGACATCCTCGTTATGAACTGCAGATGCCACTTTTTGTCCACCATTTTGCTCCCCTGATTGTTGCCTTTGTGCACTCTTCAAGTAGACACTGGATCTTACACATTATTGATTTTCATTTAGACAACTTAATGTTCACAGAGAATTCACAGCCCCTCCATCACGGACACCATCCACAGTTTAGACATACGAGCCTGCTTCATTGTAATCTGCCACCATATCTCTTCCCTCATGCTCCCTTTTTTCCTCTTCCTTGAGAATAATTTTTCTTAAACTTAAGCAGTTCCCAATAAACAGGAAATAAATGGAGAGTGGAGGCTGCGTTTATCAATCAGGCTTCGCTAAAACACACGCACAAGCAGTGCGAAAGCATTTCCCACCAACAGTTTTCCTTTTCCACCCCCAACATCCCATTACCTCTTGGTAGTTGGCCAGTCAAACAGGGATAAAAATTGCACCCTAAACATCATATGTTAGAGGTGATTTGTTGAGCAGGAAGCCTGACAATTCCCAGAGACTTACACAACTCGTTCTGGTGCTGGAAATCAGGCCTGTTATGGCGGCTGCACGTCTATAAAGATTGTTCATCTAGCAGAAAACAGCCACCTGGGCAGGGACAAAAAGAATGATGCAGAAAGTGTTGTAAATACATGGAGAGATATATGGGATGGATGACCTGGGGACTGTTGAGTTGTCGACAGGAATGCAAGGAGGGGCCTCTAAGGGGCATAGAGGGATTATTATTACTAAACAGAAGCACAACTTGCAACCTTTATTCCACTTGGCATACAAAGCATTGGTTGTACAGGATACAAAAGAACAAGCTCAAGATTAAATTGACAATCCTGCATCCATAGATCAGAATCAGAATTGTTTTTTTTATTGTCGTTGTAAGTCAAAGGTTCAACAAACTAGGACTTTTTCCTGGTGTAATGGTGCAACATGGAACATAGAAGTTGGTAAAATAAGCAATAAAGTGTTGAAGATAAAGCTAAGGACTCGATCAACAATAAAAATAACATTCGGTGTTTAATCAGAAATTCGGAAGCTCAGTATGCATGCAGTGGTATACTTGTTCCTATAACTGAGCTTTGGTAATCATAGTTTTGTTATAGAATCTGTTGAAGCTATTTTGTCAGTTTTGGAATTTCCATTTGCGAATCTTTTCTCCTTCCTCTCATGGTATGATTCAACGTGCTTTTGTTTCTTCTTCCTGTTTCTGTTGCCACTTGGGGTGGCTACATTTATTATGATGCCAAGCTGTGAATATTACTTTGATTTCTACTATTTACATCACAAAGTTCATAATTAATACTGTCACGCTGCTTTTAAAAAACCCCTTGCAAACATGTCAGGTCGTACGTGTTGGCAGTGAGAAGCGAGCGATGACTGTGCTAAGTTGGATTTTGTGAAATTCACAAGTCAGATGTTTGTTTCACTGAAACTGAAAGGGACTCTGCTGAAGTCAGAACAAACTCAGCCCATCTTGGATCGGGTCATAAAAGAGTATGCCTTTACTGCCTGAAAATACATTTTTAAATCTGTTATAATGTTTACACAAAAACAGTTTGTTTTATTAAAGTTCAAACTGCCTTCAACCTCCAGTGTGAATGAGTGAATGTAACCCTGGAATCATGCAGTTGTTCAAAGCAACTGGAGAGAAGGGGGGGGGGGGTAGTACAAAATATTTCTGCAACTCTCTCCGCACCACTGACAGACCGACACATACACGCTTTTGAAAAGCTTGCTATGCCACTTCTGCAAGTTAAAACTAAAATAAATTCATAGAAAGGAATTCTACCCAAAATGTTCTTCACAGACCTAAATACTCCTCAAATAAGGTGGTCGAACTCATATAGCAACACTTTTTGATAAAGTCTGCATCTAAAAATGATTTCATTTTAACTATTAGCCATTAATTGCAATCGAAAACATATTAATAAAAAAAGGCCATTAATCAACAAGAGTTGTTACAAAAATGCTAAATATTCACAAACTTCTCACAGGAGCAGCTAAATAATTACATAACTGGACAAAATACACATCCAAGTCCATCCATCTGCGCTCTCCTGTTCTTACACTTACTTTATAACCCCCCCCCCCCCACACACACACACACACACTCACCCATCCCTTCAGCCTCTTTTCAGCTTGTCTCTTTCATCTTTCTCCCAGCTGTCCCCTGAGGTGAAGGACGCTTGTAGATGAAAGAATGAAAGAAGACAAGTCATACTGAGGACAGCTCCCGCTGCGCTCAGGCCACCACACACACTGGCTGACTGGCCACTACGTAGTAAGTTTGCATTGAACACACGCACACACACACACACACACACACTGCTCTGTCACCTTTTGTTCCATCACCCTTCAAGACCATCATCTCCAGGGGATGTTAAATGAGTCAAACTGGCAGCAGAAGGGGGAAAGGGTTGATGGAGAAGAACGTCAAGGAAGCCATGGCACCGACTGAGGACCAAAGGACGTTGTTGGCACAAGAGTTTGACATGAACTTGACATGACAAGCCTTAATACTCTGACACAGAGTAAAAGGTTTAGACTGGACACATCAAAACAGGAAACTGAGAAGGCAAAAAAGTGCAACAGAGATGACATGGATGAGTTCGGACAGTGGAGTGAGGGTGGGCAGGACTCACTCAGTTTGGCTGTTCTTTAACGGCTGGTGGCTGAGATGAACCATCTCCATGTAGACTACATAACTTCACACAATGACCTGAATAAACCTCAATCCGATTTAAAATGTAATATATATCAACCAGTTGAAACAGTGATAAAACCCTGAAATGTTAAAGACGATGAAGTCCAGTTTTCCAACCAGTTAGACTGCTGAAGCATCATCCTACTGTAAGTCCAAAAAATCCTCCAGACATATCAGCATGTGCGACTCAAACTGTATCGCTGATTGAAACACGTGTTACTTGTGTTCGTAATGAGTGTTTTAAGCAATTAAATGTGTAACTGTCGCAGCAGTGCAGCCCTTTGAGTACTCACAAGATTTAGTGCAATTTGTGGTCCATTTATTAAAAACAGGCGAAAAACAACCTTTTATTTTGTTTGTTTTAACATGTCATAGAGACATATCACACAACATTACTTAGTCAACAAAAAACCTGATGACTTCCATGTCATGAGGAGGAAGGTCCATAAAATCCAAGTGCTGCTAATGAAACATACATGAATAACCGATCATTAGCAGTGTGAAGACCCCTACAGCATGAGTCTCTCCAGGTTGCTGGTCTGTGTGTGGTGTGACTATGCCACAAAGGAAAGCCATTATGAATGGTGTCTGCCATCTAAATGGTAGAAGCAGTCTTTTCCACAAATGCCTCTCTGTAGAACCAGCTCCCAGTTTGGGTCCAGGAAGCAGACACCTCTCTACCTTCTGGATGAGGCTGAAAAGTTCCCTTTTTAATCAGACTTAGTAAATCCTGCTTGGTGACCCTCAGCCATCTGCTATCTTATATTTCTGTCGGTTTAGGCTGCTGGATAATCCAAGAAACTCGGTTTAATGAGGCGGAAAAAGAAGAAAAGTCGGCTTGTTGATTGGCCAGAAATCCTCCCCCTTCGGCCATCTTGTTCACCACCAATAAACAATGGAGCAACAATGATTAAACTTCTTCTCTTTGGTTCACTGAATGGCCTGTTTGCTTTCACACAGTATGAAGAAAACATTAGGGTTCACCTGCCTGGTAAATCCAAGAATGTATATAAATAAAGTGAAATGAACTAAATTACATAAAATCTGGTATATAGGTCATTTTACCATTTATTTTTTTAATCACTTTTTTTTACACATCACAGTTTTTTTATTTGTTTTCCATCAAACATATTTGGTTATCCATCCATTTTCTTAACCACTTCTTCCATTAAGGATCATGGGGAAGGCCGAAGTCTACCCCAGCAATCATATAGCAAGAGGCAGGTAGACCCTGGACAGGTCGCCAGTCTATCACAGGGCCATATTTACTTATAATCATTATTTTTATACCTGGTAAGAACTAATGGGGTCAAAACGTCTGTACTCATCTTTACAGAAAGTCCCAAAGTCCAGTCATATTTCAAAACAAACAAAAACAAAGCAGACAAACCAATAAACAAAATGAGGAAACACACACACACACATGCATGCATACACACAGAGAGAGAAAATGAGGCGGCAGGGAGGAAGTCAGCTAAGCCTTAGCATTCCCAGCATGGCACAATTAAGACTGAGTGCTAACAGACACTCCCAGTTTAACCACATTACTCTTAAAAAATGTTACACAAACCAGAGACGTCTCTGACAGTGCAACATTATCCCCCCAGTTACAATTAATTACCCACACGTCCTCCCTATGCATCCCATTTACATATCTTAACAAAGGCAAGGGGATCTGCAGGAGGGGAAACACAGGTTAGTTAGGCATGCCGCGGATGTGTGTGTACGGCTCTGTGCTTCAGCTTCTGTGTGTAAGACTCATGTTGAGATGTGACTGATAAAGAAAACAAATTAATGCAGATCAGGTGCTGATATCCAGCTAAGACAGATGGAAAAAGTGTTCCCTTCAAAACTTTACTTTCTTTTCAGCATAATTTCTTCAAAGATATCCTAGTCTGCTGTATGTTTGTCTGCCTTTGTTTTTGCAAATACGCGTTGACATTTAAGTGCTGCTGCCAAGAGACTTTGTCTTTGTGTGTGTTTTCTTGTTGTTTCTCCTTTCTTATCCATTATTTTTACCTCTTGTTTCCTTCTGTCTCTCATTTATAATGGGAAGAGGGAGGCTGGAGATAAAAGAGGCGAGCAGGGAGACAGAGTGAGCGGTCACACCGTGTGATGCTATCTGCTATCCACAACGCATTGCAAGTGGACGCCTGACATGTTCTATACATCTTTCTACTCTGGTGCTCATTAAACAAATGCCCGTTGATATATCGCCCTCAAGAAATGAATTTTTACCTTTGTGGGCCAGGGACTCGCTCTCTCAGTCCCAGCTTTGCCTCTGTTCTCTGGGGCCTTTGTAAAAACACACAAACACATTCCTACAACACATGCTAACACACATACGTGCGCACAAGCGTACTAAATCCAAAAACAGAGATAACAAATGTAGCTATGAACACACTCACCACGTGCACACTTATTTTCTCCCCAGGGCAACTGGGACTGTGTTTGCTGCTATCACCTGGGCATGACCTGCTACTTATACGAGAGCTGGCTACATACCCTGAAACACAATGAGGCACATATGTTTACTCTGATATTTCACGGATATATATATATATATATATATATATATATATATATATATATATATATATATATATATATATATATATAATGACACACTGAGTCCATTTTCTAAGCCCACAGCCTCCCTCGTTGGATGTGTAATGTAGCACTTTGCCATAACGCTGATAAGGAATGGTTAGATTTTAAATAGATTCATTTATTTTCCTTGTTATCTTTTACACTGTACCTTCATTGTTGGAGACATGTTGGGGCTATAACTTGTAAAATTTAATGTTCCTATTACAACTTTTATCCAGAAAGAGGTTTACAAACCTTTTTTAGGTTGACATAAATCATCCTGACCTGGATCTGTGGCATCGTATCACAGAAAGCAGAGTTACTTTGGTTGCTTGTGGCTAAATTAGCGGCAAGCAACATGGTTTGATGAAACAGGCCATATCTCCAGAAAGACCCTGATACTGCTTTCCACTGCTAGATGCCATGCAGGTGCACCTTCAGTCCAAACACAGGTTTGGAAAATAAGAGAAAATAAAGTTTAAAGGGAGCACGATCATCATCACAATAAGCGCACAATGAAGCGCTCATAGTTGGTAACACTGAGCGGATCACAGAAGAAGCAAGTTTTCTCACTATTGACGTAGTTTTTTTCTCAACTAATTAGCAAGTCTGATTCTGAAGGGAACTGTTTACCTCCTGAGGGTTAAGAATCAGTCATCTACTGATGATAAAGTGTTGATACTTCTGTTAGTATTGGTGGTGAATCCGTACCAGAATCAGCACATGTTGGAGATGATCATTCGGCGTGGCAGAATGCAAGACATCTCTAGGAGGCTTGTTTATAGCAAAGTTTTTTTTGTGTAAGATAGACACAGTGCCATCAAATCCACATGTTCTCGACTCCGGCCCTGACAGCTGTCATGACTCTGAGGTAACTATCCAGGCATCAGTCTCCTCAGCCTCTGGTAAGATGCTGAACCCTGGTTGGAAATGGCATCCGCTCAGAGTGAGAGCTGAAGCTCATGCTGAACACAATCAAACCTGAAACAGCAAAACTGTGTACATTCAGAGTAAACACACAGTAACGACGCTGGTTAATGCAGGACAACTTCTGTTTCCACCACATCAGAGCAAAGCATGGACCTGCGCCACATCCATCCTGGGTTCATCATATTCCTTTTGTGGCCCACTGCTTAACAGATAACAAAGGATGAAACCAACAACTGACAGGACAGAGTGAGACAAGACAAGAAAAAGATGGACATAATCAAGAGACAGATCACCAGATCATATTTCTAGAACTTCACATTTTGACCATAAACCTTTTCTCCCAGCCAGATTGATTTATCGTTCTACATATGCATATGCTTTCAGCTGTGTTTTCCCATGATGCCGCAGTGATAGCACCGCTCCCCACATGTTGAACGGGATAGAAAACGCTCCAAAACAAAGCTGGTCCTAGACGTCCTGGTAGGCGTCCACTCCTACCTGGCCATCCACCTCAGCGGTCAAACAGAGAGTAAGGTTCAGAGAAAACCCTAAACCCTTGGAGCTTGGTATCTCTGCGCCGTGTTTACGCCGCTAAGTCCTCATTACTGCATCAGTGGCGTAGTGGTTGGCACTGTGGTTTGCAAGAAGGTCACTGGTTCGAGCCTCCCCTGAGGGGAGGTTTGGGTAGTGGCTTTTCTATGTTGCATTTGCATGTTCTCCCTGTGTATACGTAGGTTCTCTCTGGGTACTTCCTCCCGCCCATGAGACATGCATGTTAGGTTAATTACTATGGTTAATTGATCACTTACCACATCGCTTTGGATAAAAGTGTCTGCCAAATGACTGTAGCATAGAATGGAGTTGGTTTTCTGTACCAGCAGCCTACCCTGAGGCATCATGATTCTTTCATAACATCAAGATAGGTGTCAGGGACCAAACGGTAAAGCCATGAGGACACAGATGTAATTTCAAAAAACCTGGGCTTTTATTGTTACAAAATAAATGCAAAAGTCCAAAGAAATTAATAAACTAACCAATCTTTAAAAAGGGGTTAACTAAACATAACGACAGTTAAACAGTTAAACTCAACTAAAGAAATTACACAGAGAGGAAAAAACAAAATGACTAACAATAACTAAACAAAGCTGCAAGACCTAGCTAAGCTAAAAACCCCCCCGTGACCCGGCAGCACATGGTAGAACCTTATGAGCTGGCATTGAGATTTAAGACTCCTAAGCCCTTTGCCACGCCTTTCATCTTCCAGGTAAGGAAACGATGTGGGGCTTATGCCGTCACAATAGGAAAAGACTAATATGCAACCATCACCGTATACACGCCAACCATGACAAACGCCAGGATACCAAAGAAGCCAAAAGGAGGAGGAGTCATGGTAAAAGGAAATGCGTGTGTGTGTGTGTGTGTGTGTGTGTGTGTGTGTGTGTGTGTGTGCTCATTTGTTGGTCCAATGAGAGACTCCAGGACCTATGATGTTCTTTGTTTTGTCCACTTCCTGTTTGGTTCACTCAAAGCGAATTGACAGCTACCTTGGCAAGTGGGCCAGAGTTTGTTTGCATGTCCGCATCTCCCCAAACGTATCACGTTGTCCAAACAAACATGTAAGGATGCAGTGAAAGCATCCTGAATTTGTTTTTTAAAAAATGATGGGCATCAATGGAGATCTGAAGGCAAAGTTGACTGGATTGGATGTCTTTAAATCAGATCTTTTCTCTCTTTTTACAATGTTTCCTGATGTTGGCTTGACTTCTGCTGCAGTTTGTGGCCGCTAGCACAAACAAGAAATGTATTACTGCAGGGCTTGATATCACTGAAATGATAAACTTAACTGTGTTGTCTCTCATGTAAAAGTCAAAGCATAAAGAAGCCAGCACACAACATTAAAGCTTTTTTCCTTTTGGCTCCTGAAAAACCTGCGATGTCCACATTTTTCATGTCAGATTTCTGTGTTGCAACAAATCCATCATCGAACAAGAACGGCTCTCGTTTCGTTATGAATGCTGTCATATAAGCTCTCATAGCTTACCTCAGCTCATAATCATAATCATATTAATGATATAAAAATGTTAAAAGCCCAGACTTCTGGTAGATATTAGCTTTAACTTTGTTAACAAAATGAATTACGACAATCTGAACCATTCTGGTAAATTTGTCTTTATGTCCCCAGAAGACTGAAACAGTTCATCACTTGATCATTTCTTCCTGTAACCTTTTTGTTTTGACATTTTTTAAGATTAATGTTTAATTGATCCATAACATGTATTTCCAGTAAACATAAAATAAATATGAAACAGCATCCA
Organism: Telmatherina bonti; assembly: GCF_933228915.1. Classification (NCBI taxonomy): domain Eukaryota; kingdom Metazoa; phylum Chordata; class Actinopteri; order Atheriniformes; family Telmatherinidae; genus Telmatherina; species Telmatherina bonti. Next base: position 6,368,577 of record NC_136619.1, on the reverse strand, counting down.
ACAAATTGTCCTGAATACTGAAATAAATCAGTCCTCCTGGATGCTGCTTTGTGAAGCGCTGAGAGTCGGTGGGCACGCCGCAGCCCACTTTACCCTTGCATGCATTCGTTCAGTGACTGGTTGCTCTCATTAAAGCTTGCTAATGCACTTGTAAAACAGTCAGCAGAAACCATAGATCACTGCATGTGGCAGAAACAAGGTGTGTGTGGGGGGAGGAGGTGTGCAAAAGGTAAGGAAGAAGTTTATGTGTGTGTGTGTGTGTGTGTGTGTGTGTGTGTGTGTGTGTGTGTGTGTGTGTTGGGGGGTAGTTCTGGGAGACAGGAGGGAAACGTGAAAGGGAAAAAAAGAGGGATGGGGTGAGAGACACAGGCGAAAGAAAGAAGGAGGGCATGCGAAAGAGAGGGAGAGGCGGAGAGAGGAAGAGAGTGAGGTGGTATCGGGTGGAGGTGGATGCTGGTCAGTGGAGATGTCGGTGGCCCATTAATCTTGGCCTCTTCCTGCCTAGTTATTGTGTATTTCTTTTGGCCAGAGATTGATTGTAGCAGGGGAAGATGAATTCGCCCGTGGACCTTCTTTTCTCTCTTACACTCTTGTTTTTTTCTAACTTCAGATGCTCGGCCAAGGTGATAATGCTCTCTGTCTCCATCCCTTCTGCTTCCTCTTCTCTCCACCCTCCCCCTTCCCTGTGTTTTCCCCTTCATTTATTTTAGATTACAATCATCATCTATTGCAGCTTGCAGAAAATGTGTTTGTATGGCCAAAAGAAATGGAGATCAAGGGTCTGGATGTCACGCCTGGGGGCTGGTGCAGGCGTGTGGACAGTGACCCAGCTGGACCAGGCAGGGGCATCTCCTAACCCACACCTGCACACACGACTTTTCTTTCCTCGCCATGCATCACCTGATTCCTTTGTTTCACAGCTGAACAGGTGCTAATTTGTGCATGTATGAATTAACTGTCACACATTTACCAGTGTGGCAGATCAGGACCTAAACCATGGGAAATAAACTCTTAAGTCCAGCAGGAGACCAGTAAAATAATCACATATTTATCTTTCGATGAAAAAAAACTCCTAATTTTTACAAATTTCTTTTAGCTCATTGTCATAATGAAATAACATTCACAGAAAATATGCTGAACTTTTTTGGGTAAAAAGTGTAATTTCAAGAAAATGTTAGCCTCATTCAATTATTTACGCATATATTACAATTTACAGAATGGATTCATAAAGTAACATAACAATTGATCACGTGTATCTGGACCTAAAGATCAAAATACACTATTTTTATGTTATGATTAGAGTAACGGGTCAATATCAAGGTGACTAAGATTATTTCTGTCTTTAAGGTGTTTTATATTTAAACATAAATATTACAACCTCACATGGATAAAAGAGGAATAAAAAGACTTGCTCTTGATATTCTCTGTAATATTTACATTTACCAGTCTAGTCCCACAGGCTGGATTGGACCCTGTGGTCCACCACTTTGTATGTTTGACACTCCTGCTCTAAATAAGACGTAATGTTAAACAGTTGACATAAATACTTTTCTAAACACTCTAATTTTTAAACCATTTTAATTGTTTGGCTTTCAACATCAGCAAAATGTAATTTCTTCACTTGGTTTTAAATGGTCTTATGTTGCTGGACTGGAGTTTTTCTGAAGTCATGTTCATGCTTTTATCTGTCTGTATGTTTTTAATGTTTTCTTATAGTTTTACATATATGCAACACCTTGTTTTAATAAATAAAGTTAGTGTGGTATTTAATCGTACGCGTCTAATACAAAGACTTGTGTTGTTTCGCTGTTATTAAATGTATTTATTTTACATTTGTTTAAATAAGTACATTGATTAAAAGTTATGAATGAAACAAAAGCTCATTTAATTTTGTGACCTATCTGCACTTCCCACACTGTCTGGTGGACTGCTGAATGGGAAAATTACGGCCTAAACGGCGTGTGATGTATCCGTGCTCTCACGTGTGTGTGTGACTGCTGTATGGGAGCCAGGTCTGCAGGAGTGTATTCCCTGGTCTGAGTCCTACTTAACCCTGTGACATTAGCTCGGCCAGGCATATGCTCCAGACCACAGGGATACACCAACTGCAAACACGCGCACACACTAACATGCGCACCTCACGGAGCATCCCTCTCTCAACAAACCTCCCGTTTGGTTTAATGTCCAATCGATGGCTGCGTGTTCAGCCTCTGAGCAGCTGGAAATTTAGTTGTTTGAAAATGATCTGATACTGAATAATGTATCTGACCGGAAAGCAAAGCTTGTTTTAACTTCTCAGTTCAGTCAGACAACTGGAATATCATCTCATCACACATAAGGTTTTTTCTAATCTGATATTAGAGTAATGGGGGAAATTCTGTGTTAGAGCCGACAGGTGTGGAAGGGATGCTGGGGGGCGGGCTGGGGGGGTAACACTGGAACGTTGCAGCTCAGATGCTCTGCCCAGGTTAGGTGTCTACGTTAGAAATGTGTTATGTACGTATGAAGCAGGTCTCATGGGGAGCAGCAATGCAGCTCAAGGTGCCTCCCTGCAGTAGCTTCCAGGCGTTGCTTCATTTCTAAACAGCCGTGACTCCATCAGAAACTATAAGACAGAAGCTAAAGCAGCTATTTACAGATAAAACAAGATGTGGGATAAAACAATGTCTAAAAATGAATGAAGAAGCTGGGAAATCATGGCAAGCTGTGTTTCAGCAGGGCGAGTAGGCAATCAAGAAACCGATGGTCAGTATGATCCACTGAACCTTGAGTTGAGCTGAATTTATTTTGTACATGTTAAAGGCACAAAAAGTCATTTAGTATTAAACAGAAAAATATAGTTATGCATGGATAAAGCAAACATAAATGACAACTACATATTGTCTTTACAATATGTAAAGAGATAAAAGGAGGACTTTACGAAGTCTTCACCGTGTCCAAGTTTAAAAAGGAAACTTAAGTCTGCCAGAAAATGACTAAAACAACCTAAACTACTGTGTAACCATGGTAACAGCAATCGTCTAATCTGATGAGACATTAACTAAAAAGATAGGATTTTTTATTATTATTATTATTATTATTATTATTATTATTATTATTATTATTATTATTATTATTATTATTATTATTATTCACTGTAGCATGTTTGGAGGAAACCAGGCAGCAAACATGAACTTCACAGTAAAACAAGACATTCACGTTTTTACAATAAAGCTATGATGGTAAAACCTGATAAAGTCGGATTTTTCTCTGTAAAGTCAACTGTTTTCTTCTGCTTGTGTCTGATTGGCAGTTGGCAAACCTTCTTCTTCGTCTAATCGTCTCTCGGGTTGGGTGGGGGAAACTTTGCTTCTTCCCGCCCTGCAGCCTGAGAGTTGAGCCCCACAGCGGAGCTCTGCAGGCAGACCCCTCAAATGGAGTTTCCATGTGTGTGCGTACGTTCCCTCCAGGTGTTCCCACTTCCTCCCACCGTCCACAGACTTGCATCTTTGGTTAATTTGGCACTAATTTCTCCCCAGAAGTGAAGCTGTTTGTCTGTATTGACCCTGCGATGGTCTGGCGTCATGTCCAGGGTGTAACCCCGCCTCCCACCGGCTAATTGCCGGGATAGACTCCAAATGACCCGCAACCCTGAACTGGACAATGTATTCCTAAATGAATGAATGACTAAACGTTGCTCATACAGATATTAATGCACGCTGGACAGTTGTTTTGTTTTTACAGAGTAAAAAGTGTTTGTATTGATATTGATTGACAAAGTATCATGAATGAATGGAACCATATCAACAAGAGAAATGGTATCATCCCTCCCTACCTGCTGTTATTCTGCATCTGGCTGTTGCTCTTCTTGTGGCAAAATTGAAAAAATCATTAAAAAGAAACATTTTTTGTTATTTTTAACTAAAACAAGCCTTCCTAACTCTGATACTTTTTTTTACACATTTAAAATGTTTAGATTGATCATTTTAATGAACCCCTAAGCCATCATTTCCCCATTTAAACACAACTACAGCTGATCTTTTTGCTAAGAAATGAATTTAGATGTATCAAATATGTATTATTACTCAGTTTATCTGATAGATTATGAAGCTCTGCATGCAGATGGACTTCCTTCTGTGTGAAAAGTCTGTCTTAAACACACACCAGCAAAACTTTGAAAGTCACACACACAAGGAAGAGGCACACATACCTCCCCTATTTTTCCTCTCCTGACATTATTATGTGTGTGCGTGAACGGCGTTGACCTTTCTGCAACGTTGCCCCGTATTCACTGGTTGTCAGCACAGTCTCTGTCCCAGACCATCCGTCTCTGCCACCAGTCAGTCCTCCAACCAATCCTCTGCCGTCCCATTAACACAAGCACACAGACGCGCACAGACATGCGCGCTCTTGCATGTGCAGCACACATGCTCATATGTTCACACACAATACACACTCACACAGAAACACACACGCTTGCAGACACAGGGGCAATCCTCCATTGTCCCATTAGCCCGGGATAAGGTGCTCCGCTCTGCTTTGAGCCGGAGCTCAGCCTGGCTAGCCTGGGGGATCATTAAGGCCTTTCCGTGCACGCTCACATGCACTCACACGCAGACATGCATGCCTGGGTTGTGTTACCATGCTGAAGGAGTCCAGGTGGCCTGTTGTTATTTATAACAAAAGAAACAACACAGCAGAAGCAGCTGACATCAGGCCCATGTGGACCTGTGTGTACCTGAGCATTGTTCCCTACTCAGTCCAATATTTGTGAGTGTGTGAGGGAAGGAGATCACTGAAGGACAGCTCAAAGTGTCTGTCCACCATAAACCCCCCCCAAACCCCACCTTAGATAGTGGTCTACAAGGACCCCTGGACCAGATGTTGGCTCCAGAGCAACAGAAAGATTGATTGGTTTAATTGCCAGCACTTTGCTCTCCGGCGTCTGTATACCTAATGTCAACTTTTAAAGGATGTTTGCTCCTCTCTCTCCTCTCCCTCTTTCTGTCTGGCTTTTATTCCCTGTGGCTGAAAAATGTGTCATGTTTTCTGATCAGTGGGGTGTGTGAAGATGTGTATGTACAGTTTGTCCCAACATCTGTTCAACATCTTCCTGTGAAAAAAACAAAACAATTTGAGTCTTTAATAACTAAAACTGTGTTCTGATGGTTTTCTCTTTGCTGCTTTTAAAACCTCTTTCTCTTTTTCTGACTTAATGCTATTTTTAAAAAAAAAAAAAGCATTTATATTTTGCTCTTTTAATTGTAAGACAGTAAAACGACCCAATCATGCATCCATCCATGTTCTTCTCATCTGAATCTGGAAGATCTTCCTCGCTCTTCTCCTCCGCTGCCGTACTGTTGATGTCTCAGATGTGTCTCTGGTGGTTGGGCAGAAGCGAAACAATTCACCTGTGAGATGTCCTGGAGGCATCCTAAACAGATGCCTGTACCACCCACACTGGTTTCTCTGGATGCAGAGCAAGAACAACTCCGATCTGAAGTACTATAGTTCCTCTGTAGATGGATGCAGAGACATCAATGACCTACACTGTCCAAAGTGTTGTCTTTCCCGTCTGTCTGTCCTAGATCCACAAAACCTGAACAGGTTGGATGGTTTCCGTGTGGCTGCTTCACTCAGTGCAGAGACACCAGAAGGTATGGATAGAACTCAGAACGCAGAGAGTAAATGGAACAGCGATGGTTTTTACTGAAGCTACAGGAAACATCTCAACCTGGACCAGGAGAGCAAATAAACAAGGAGCTTCAGGCACAAAACTGGTCGTTGCATTAGCAAAGCATGCTAACTAGTAGAACTGTGACGATATGCTTTTATCCCAATTCGATTTGATTCTGTTTTTCTGGGTGCCGATTTAACTTAAATTGCAATTCTCACGATTCCTTGATATTGCTGATTTTTGTAGATTATAAAGAAAAACTTTACAAAATTGTTTTTGCTTGTCGTTTTTTTTTTTTTATGTCAAATAAGAAAAAAACAACATGCCACATACTATATGCTATAATGCCTAAGAACACACACACATATATATATATATATATATATATATATATATATATATATATATATATATATATATATATATATTTATATCACAAAAAGCAAAAAAACGGGACTTTGTAAAAGAAGCCAGTGACATGTGGAGGCAACAGAAAAGCCTGAGCCTCTCTCTGAGCTTCAGCTTCGCCTCCAGAACAACCAGCAGCTGATTCACCACAGCAAGAAACAGCAGGGTTTAAATCAGCTCTTTAGCACGCAGAAGAACTGCGAAGGGCAGCCAGAACTGGTGTGACGTGTTCTCACCTGTGATTGGGTGAAAAAACAAATAGCTGCTTAGGAAGCCAATGTTTTTTTTTTTTTTTTTTTTTTTTAATTATAAAGATCATCTATATGTCAAGTTTAAGATTTCCATTTATTTTCGCCTGTGGCCGTGAGTTGAAGTTTGGTTTGACACCACCAACTCCACTGCTGGGTGTCCACAGAGCCACTTAGGTGGAGTTATGTAAACCTTTTATCATTAAAACTGAGGAAGTTCAGATTCGTCTATGGTTTCATGTTGATGAAGCCCTCCAATAGGAATGATGTAATTCATGCTTTTTATGATGGAAAAATGGATTAATGAAGGAGAAAGCATGTGCTTTGTGTTTATCTGACATCACTGGTCCTTTGAGTCATGATTATGAGTTTGTCTGCAGTGTCTCCAGACGGCCAGGTTGCTGGAAAACTGATGGTTATCATGTAGGAACAAAGTTGGGAGTTAAGAAGAAACTGTGAAATGTTTTGCTTCCTGTTTTCTTCCATTTTTGTGCAATATTGTTGATTCTAAGTTAATCGGGCAAAAAAAAAAAAAGCAACAAGACAGATCAGTCAACTGCTGAAGAGACCTTTTCACAGATCCGTCTTTCGTACCACAACGTACTGTTCCTTCCATCCATCCATCCGTCTTTTCATGTGCTATTCTTCAAAAGTTTACCAGCTCAGCTTGAGGCAACAGCCCAACAGCTTCTAACCAACTCAAACATGTTAAACTTATAAACCTAAAGGTTTTTCAGCCTCCTAAACTCCTTAACAAGTTAAAAAAAGGAATTTTAAAGCTATTTTTACTTCCTTCCATACCCAGGCAGGATTTTTGAGGTCGTATTTCACTGTAGATGGAAACATTGTGGTAAGAAGCTGCTTTTTCCACTTGGAAAAACTTAACAGAACTGATAAATAATTCTTTTACACTGTTGGCATAAAAAGAGGAATTACAACCTCGACCATTTTAGGGTCTTAGATTGCTGCAACAACATTGTTTTTACGTATCAGCCTCTTTTATCCTGTTTCCAAATGACTAAAAACTTGTCAACCAGATGTTTATCTCATACAAAGCGAAGTGAAAGTATCCCCTCCGCTCTCACATCTCTTTACTGGATCCAGTTAAACAAAGAATTATGATTAAAAATCTTCTTTTTGGTCTTAAAGCTTTCATGGATCAACTCCTCTGTCCTTCCCGAGCTCAGACTTTCTGACAAACAACTTTCAGCCCCAGTTCAGGGTCAGTCCCGACAACGGTGACTTCTGATCACCTGATCACTGAATCTGACTGGTTGGATTATTTAATGAATAAATGAAAGAGATCTGAAAACTTTAACTGGTTGAATTTTAACCTCATATCACAGTGAAGCACAAAGTGGGAGGACTTTAAATTCAAGAAATCAGAGAAAGAAGCTCATTTTCATGTTTGGACTGCAGCTGAAGCTTCTGCTTTTTGATTAAATATCAGTTTAATCTTTCAATGTTTTTGGATGACTATGACATAAATAGAAAACTCTGATTGTTTCTGTGGATATACAGCTTTTTTCCTGATCTTTGGAAAAAAAATATTTGTTAATAATCTTTTTTTTTCATATAATTGTAAATAAATTGAGACAATAAGAGGTTAAAACAATTAAATAAAACAGTTTAAAAAATAAAGATACAAACATTTATGACAATAAAGGCTAGAAGACGAGTGTTCGACTTTGTTCCCATGTTAATAAACTTGATGAATTACAAATTAGTACGGTGGTGGCCCCACCTCTTCCTCCTCACCTCCACATCCTCAATTACCCCCTAAAATCACCTTTGTGTCTGAAGCCATGAAGCCATGAGGAACATTAACTTATAAAATCCCTTTACAAGATAGTTTAAACTGTTAATATTGTCTGAAGAGGCTTAAGATATCATCTGGATGGTTTTCTGAGAAACAAAAAAGAAGGAAAATAGAAGTGAAGACACATAAATCCTCCAGAAGAAAGAAAGTACATTCATTCTGTTCAAGATACCATTAATGCAGCATAGTATCCTCTAACAATATCTTAATATGAAATGTGGCTGGACTCTTTGTGCCTCTGCTTATGTGTGCATGCACGCGAGGTAGAATAAACACTTTTACACATCTGTCACTCAGGCCAGAGAAAAGGAGGAACAGAAAAACAGAGGCATGCGGCAGACAATTAATTGTGTGACTGCTGGTGAGTCAGAAAAGGGGGAGAGAGAATAATAAAGTGTCGGTAGTGAGCATTAATCCCCCTCACACTGCAGGCGCGTCAGTGGAGGCTAGCTGGTGACTAATGCCACATTTAGCATATAGTGGTCACAGACGACACGTCCTTTTCAGCCGGAAGCGACAAATCAAGCTTTAACTGCTGCTGTGAACAGAAAATGGACAAAAACCAGAAAAAATGAAGAAAAGAAAAAAGATGATTGTTTACCATCAGTATTTTACATTCCTGGATTTTTTTTTCACAAAATTTTCCTTCTTGTCACCCCCTAAGAACTGGAAATTGTCCCCTTCCTGTCACTGTGGCCCACCTTGTGTGGTGTGACTTCTGGAAGAAGAAAACAGAAGATGGAACTTCTGTTGCAGCATTTGTGTTTGTTTGTGGCAACTTGTGGAGTGTTTTGGCTTTTGACTGTGTTGTGACACTTCTGGGCCACCATAGTCATGTTTAGCAATAAAATCACTTATATCAGACGTCAAATTTCATCACACAAAATTTGATTTGCATGTAAAACAGATGCGAGGTCAGAGGACAGAAATAATCTTCAGTGCGGAACAAGGTCAGGTTTTGTCCAACAGCTCTTGTCTGTACGGATGGTCCCATCGACGATACGTGCACATGGAGCGCCTTTAGACCTACGCAGACGCTAAAATTAGCAATATAGGAAAATAACTGTTTGTGTGCGTCTGCTTGTGAGCTGTAGCTACTCTCGGTGAATGTTTATGCGCTCCCCTGTGGTTTGTGTGTGAGTTGTTCATTGATTTCACAGTGTGATCAATAGCATTTTAGCCCCTTAAATACCTTCCATATCATCTGTTTTAACAAACAGTCTACAGGTTTGTGTTCATATGTTCGTATTTCATGGCGATTTCTCTGACGGTTTGTTTTATTCAAAGAGATTAGGTTAGTATGCAGATGGAAGGAAAACTGGTGGAGAAAAGGGGAAAACAGAGTTCTGCAGTTCTTTAATGATTTTTTTGTTTATTTGTTTTAATTTATATAATTTTATTTTACAAAATTAAAAGATCTCAGAGAAGAACATTGGGCGTTAATTATTCATATATACACAAAAAAGCACAGTAGTTCCCTTTGTTTCGCACGTTTCATGCAGGATGCCCTTCCTGACACAACCATCTGCATTTATCCAGGCATTTATCCAGGCTAGAACACTTGCCTTCCCCTCTGGGCTGCAGCAGGACTCAAACTGCCAACCTTCCTGTCACAGGACTGAAACCCCAGCTCAACACAAGCATAACGTTCACAAAAAGACACAAAGGTGCTAAAAAATGTGGGCAAAAAGGATCATTTTGAGGATTTTTTTAAATTTTCGTTCTTGTCATGGTAAAGCTGGGGTAGGTAATCTGGCTCAGAGACATTTTATTTTACTCTGGGAGAAGTGGTTCCTCGTCCTGATAGTAGTTGGTACATTTTGTAATCATGAACAATAAGAAATATAGTTAGACGCCTCAGTTTACTGTAAATCTGTAAAAACTCTGACCAATCCAAACGTTTGGACCGAATTGAAGTTAATTTCTTATGTTTCTTAAGTTTCTTCTCCTGGCTCCCCTCCTCCCCCTCCAGCAGCGCATACCTGATAGCTGCACTCTGCATATAAACAGCATGTTAGGATGAAAATACAAAGTCGTGAAGAAGAAACACGGAAGGCAAACATGGCTGAGAAAATGCAGAAAGGATTTCTCGACCCGGCTCGGTTTATTTGCCTCCTCCTGCTAAACAGCCGAGAAAGAGAAAATCGTTGGTGGAAAAAGCTGCGAATAGAAAAGTCTTGGATCACGCAAGGAGCAAAACCAGAGGGGGAGGAGCCAAGACAGGAGGAGGAGCCAAGACAGGGCGCCACTTTCACATCTTGCTGGTTCTCCAACATTAACTACTCCAGCTTTAAAGGCAGAGTATGTAAGATATCAAGGCGATTCTTTCCACCACCAGGTGGCAAACACCAGGTCGTGAGCAAAACCACAAAACTGCTACCTCCACAAACGACCACAGGTTGGCAGTAATGAGCAAAACTCACCCCTCACCACTCCTCCTTGCCAGCTCCAATGAGGGCAGGAATCGCTTGTGAGCTGTAGCTCAGAGCTGCTCTGCAGAAAATGGGCTTATACTCCCCCTACTGGTGGAAAAAAAGTACTTTTTGTTTTACTGGTCAGAAAACATTCAAGAAGGGTCTTTGTCATTAAATAAACTTGTAATTTAATAACGCATCAAATATGGACAGACTGGAACCAACATGTTTAAAAAAACTAATTATGATTGTAGTTATTTTTTTAGTTAATTTATTTTGAAAATATTGCAAATCTTACATACTCTACCTTTAAGGAGAAGGTGATATTTTTCTTTGCATAAACATCTTAATGTCCCAGTTTCCCAATGTAAGCTGGTTTAAATAATTGTCCTTCCTTTCTAGCAGCAAAACTCACATCTCCAAATGAATATTGTGATAAAAATGTACTGTCCCTAAATGAATAAACCCAAAAAGAAAGTTGACACTTGTTAATCTGTATTCTGATGCCAAATATTGTGACCAAATCAACAAAGTTTTTCTGCATTTACATTACAAATGCCACACAAGTGGAAATGGTGCTTCTTAAGAGCCGCTTTGTTTCCTTCTCCAATTTTTGTGTGATATGTATGATACGTCTTAGTTTTATTATAAAATCTTGATGTGACTTTAAGCCCAGCAATGACTGAAAGCAATTGGTATTAATAATTTGGTTTGTTCCACCTGCTAATCAGCAGCTGAGTTATCATAAAAGCTGTGACAATAGAAAGCTGAAGGTGGCGTGCTCTCTGGTGCTCAGCGTTTTTGTCTGTTAGGTCTTTGAGTTAATAAGAGATGAGAAGAACTATTGTCAGAGTTGGAGGGAATGCAGTGAAATGCTGTTTACTTTGTTCAGTCTTTTCTCCAATCATTGAAATTTATGTTCAGACAGGAAAAAAGGAGGAAACGTGTTGAATGGTCTCTGGGGAAGATGCTGCCATCTTGGTTTTTTTTTTTTGTTTTTTTGTTTTTGGTAGGGTGAATGGTAGGAAAGCAATATCCTCCCTGCCTTTTAATCTTGGGATGACGGACCTAGGACCTGTCTCAGTATGTGTGTGTGTCTGAACAGTGGCCCCATTGATCAAAGCCAGCGCTGGTGTGATGGGATGGGGGACAAGGCTGGCCGTGGACATAGCAACTCCCCGGCTCCCCGCTGTCCTCCTCAACACCGCTCAGGCCAGCTTGGGGCCATTTGTCAAAGTTTTATCTGATTCCAGAGGTATTGGATCTATCAGTCACTGCGTATGAGAGAGGAGATTGACCTACTCCATGGGTATTTTTCTAAATTAGACCCAGCTGATGCAGAGGCATCGTGGCCGGCTGTCGTACTGCAGGTGACAACAGCATTGTAAAGCTGCCTTATTAATACCAAGTGCAACGCTGTAATTTGATTGCAAGACAGAGGAGGGTGGGATTTTGAGTTCTGGAAGACATGTTAAGGTGGCGTCCCTGAAGTGTGAGTGGTTTCCTCCCTCTCGCTGGGTTTTAGATTGCCTTCCAGACTGACAAAGCACCTGCCAGACATTCATCAACGAAGCCATCCATCTGTCCATCAGGCTGGTGATCCACTCGGTCATCAACAGGTAATGCCTGGTGCCCGGGGTTGGCTGCCTGATAATGAAAGATAGGAAAACATCACACACTCTGTCACCACGTGTTAGGACCCTTATGTATCCCACTTAAGACAAAGCATGCATCTCATGCATTGCCTACTCTGCATCCAATCCCTTTATGTCATCCTTTCCCTTTCTTTCACATCGTTCTTCACTCCGATTCAAAGAAATTTATCATTTTAGATCAGAAAAGTCAACGATCATTGCTGTGTTTAAATGTTCCAGTCTTGTTTATGAAAAATAAGAACATTTATGTGATTTTTTTAATTTTAAAGCTTTGTGGTTGAGCTAACAAGCAACCGTTTGGGTGAATTCTGAGCTAAATTGCCTGACTATGTTTAGTTTGCTGGCAGACAGCAACGGTTAATTGCCACTTAATTAGCTGTTTTATTCCAGCATGCTTTGACCCACTTGGGACAGGTCTCTCATTAAAGGAAAAATATCTAAACTCAAACATTTTGTGCAGAAGAAACACAATTATCAGCATTTAGATGCATATGGTTTAGAATAGGTGTTTTTTTTTAAACACTTATCCTCCAAGGAACTGCTGGCGGTGACTCTGGCTTTTAACTTTTGGAGTTTACTTTCCATTTCACAGATGTGGGCGGAGGATGGTTAAGTGAGATCTGTAAGTACTGAACAGAAAGCGTGGTTTTTCTTCAAGTAAGTTTTCTTCGAAGGTATCCATGATGCTTTAAAAGCAGGTTGTTGCAGCTTTGAGAGGATCTTTAAAGTGATTTTTATGGCATCTGCTCATTGAAAATGTCAATAAATGACACAATTAAATGGTTCCCACCAAGCTGACGAGTGGAAAGCACGGCTGTTTTCCTCTGGATTCAGAAGACTTTGAGTTGATGTCATGGTGTTTGTGTTTTGTGATTATTGGTGATGCTTCGAAGCCCCAAAGGGCCCCCTCCGGTAACAGTTCAGATTCAGTGAGCAACCCTTGCTCTAGCTCAGCACCCTCCTGGCTACATCAATATGCCCCCAAGTTTCTACAACAAGCCAAAACCCACAAGCGTACAGTTTCACTCTGCTATCAATAAGACCTGCTCCTTCAGACATTAAGCTGATTGAGCTTTGCTGGCAGGAAGACAAGCTGCTTCCCCTGTAAACTTTTCTCTTGCGCTATCAGTCACATTTCAAACTGGAAAGTCAGACACCCTGGATCTGAAAACTTACAGTCAACGCTTTTAATTCTGCTCGGTTCGATGCCCCTCTCCCTCCTTGTCTGCCTGTGAATCAGTTTCCACTGACTAAGAGCAAAAAAGGCAGAGATGTGCGGCTTCTACCATACAGATATTGGCAGTGTGTCATCAGAATGAATGAACCGCCCTTGCATCGCAACTGCCAACTTGTCAGCTGCGAGCTAGGATGCATGACTGACACCCCCTGATTGGTCGATTTAATATAGAGAGATGGAGGGAAGTAGATGGTTGTCTGCCTTCCATGAGCTCTGCTAGACTGGGAGATGGAGGGAGAGGTGTAAGTCTATTTGTTGAAGACGTGAAGCGCTAACTCTCTAGGTATGGGCCTGTATGCCTTGTTAGAGAGCAGAATTTTTTTCAAACGGGAGAGTTAGCATGCAGTTTGTTATCGCTTCACCCCGGGTGTTCCTGACAAATCGACTCAGACAGCCATCAGACGGTCTGCCAGAACAAGACGTTTCAAAAACTGGTGTCAGACTGAAATATATGGAGGTTAAACTTGTGAACAAAGCTCAGAGGTGCTGTCTGATTGATTCACATAGCAGGCCAACCCCATCAATGTAACCTGCTGCTTAGGCACACACACACACACACACACACACACACACAAACACACACACTGTAAAACTCTTCAAACTATGGAAAACTTGTCACCATGATACATAAGTAAGAAAGGATAGTTGTAAAGTGAGTCAGGATGACGTTGACAAGTGTTGTGTGAGTAGCAATTTCCTTCTGAGGTCCCGCATGGAAAGAACTATTTATGATGATATAACGTGTATGTGGTTCCTTTCAGCTTTTCCAGACATGCTGATGCATCCTGTGTCCATATCCTATCACAGCAAAACAGGTAAACCTACAGAAAACATCAGGCTGATGGTATCAGTGTTATTTATTCTTACTGTTGGGTTGTTGAAAAAGGAGAAAACATCCCATTAACAGAACAGAAAAAGCACAGTGTCTAAAAGTAAACATCTCTTTACAGGTGAGTCCAGCTTGTCTGCTAACCTTAACCGTTTATGCCGATAATGTTTTGGTGTCTAACAGTTACTGCCAGGACATTTAAATTAGAAATATATCAAGCCATTTTTTGGTTTTCTGGAAACCAAAAGTAATGAAAAATGTGTACAATATGTGCCATCGTGCCCTTACTGTGTTTTCAAATTAGACTTGTTCACACCGTTTTTGGACAACCGTAAATCCAGTCTGGTTTCCATGCAGCAGCACTGGGGATGCAGACGGATCGAACACATTGGCGTTAAGCTGAACAGCTGAGTCTTACAGAAAACTAATCCTCTATACTCTCCCTTTACCTTCCACTATCATTGTTTTGCTCAATGATGAGATGTTTTTTTCTTTCTTAGTAAAATTTTCTTTGGTTATTTACAGACACTAGATGCATTTCCATTTCTTTTTTTTTTTTTTTTTTGCAAAATAAAAGCAATGTCTGTAAGTTTTGACAATAATTGCAATTTGCGGGTGATTCTATTAAGCAGTGTTTAGAGCATGAGCCTCAAGTCTCATAAAATCTCGTTATTCTCGCGAGATTTTACGGAAAGTTGCAAAGCAGCCACAGAGCATTATTTTGGGGTTTTCTACTTGCTGCGGAGAATTTTTTACAGCTTTTCAAAGTTTTTCTCCCTCATTTTCTTTCATAAAACTCTGAAATTCACCATCTTTACCAGAAATGACCTGGTCATTAACCTTCACATCACGTCCAGGAACACATAAAAAAAAAGTCTTTCCATTACACTTTTCAATATATTTCTATATGGAAATGTCTGAAAAACTTCCCCATGAGAGTGTAAAAATCTTTTAGTGATATTTGAGACTTTTTTCAAGATGTAGGTGTTTCCATTAGTTTTTTTAAAAAATTGCGATATTTAGTTTTTACACAATTCTAGGTACAGTGGAAACGCAGCTACTGACACCACTTCATCAGATTTTTAAAAAAGTCACAGGCCATAATAAGAACTGATAGTTGTTGCTAATTAATACGTGGTTTGCATTAGTGACTATAATAACTGGAAGCTAAATGTCTTCTACATGAGGTTATCAGTCTGTAATGGTGGAGGGACTTCCTAGTATAGTTTACTATGCAAACATGACTCATGCGCTGGTGTAACTTTACTTTCATGAGTTAAAACTCAGAGATGGAGGGTTAAAGTTAACAGCTGATAAACCAGCAAGGGAGGAAGTAGCAGAGGCTACACACATTGTATGCAGCATGTAGACTGACATCCAGGAACACTAACTACTGAGTTTTTTCTTTTCTTTTTTTCGTTTTAAGGGACAAGTGGCGGTGAAGTACCCAGAACCTGTGGTTGCGTTCCGACTCCTCCATTACTGTGCATTACAGGTACAAAGTGTTTTTTCTGACATGCTGATTTTAGTTTTTTGCCCAACATGAGCCTTTCGATTATGACAGAATTTCTCCATTTTTGATTTGTTAAAGTACATTTTTTTTAAACACTTGATTTCCAAAACATCTTGAACCAAAACAATTCAGACTTATCCATTGTTATTTTTTTTACAAAGAGGAACTTTGCAAAAAGCTCTAACCTAAAGATAGGATAAGATAAGATAAGATAAGATAAGATAAGATAAGATAAGATAAGATAAGATAAGATAAGATAAGATAAGATAAGATAAGATAAGATAAGATAAGATAAGATGCATAAGGCATAGAAGAGTTCAAGTATGAAATGCAGTGTGAAATAATCTACGTCCTGCTATGACCACGTTTGAAGGCAAGAGCTAATTTTATTTTGAATCAAACTAACAGAGCTGAAGTTGCCTCCACCTGTTAAGAGCAGAAACTGTGCCGACCTGTTTGTCTATATTTCAAGGATTGTTTGTTAAAAAAAAATCAGATCAATAGAAGTTGACTGAATTATAAAGGGAACATAAAGTTCACTGATATCATTCACAAATATTCATGCATGTGGACAAGAATCAGTCAAACAAACAAATAAAAACCTTGCATGTAGAAGTGCAATCTCATGGCATTCTGCAAAACTTTCTCATTAAAAGGATTATCAGCAAGCAAACAAACAAAACAATCTACCACAAACAAACAAACAAACAGACAAAATGTTTGGACTGCGGGCATGCAGGTGGTACTTCTGACTGATTGTCAGCATGAAGGTCTGAGATCGGTCCACGGTCTCACCCGGTCCTTGCTGCACTGACTTAAAGTAAAAACTGGAGACTGTGGGGGGTGTCTAGTTTACTCTGCTTGAGAAACTACTGTGCAGCTGAATGGTGACAGGCTAAAGAAGAACGCACTCTGTTTCAGCATGTAATTTCATGTTACTGGGAATCTAACATTATTGTCCCTACACAACCTCCCTCCCACGCTCCAATTTAGAGACAGATCAATATTCCGCTTTGTTTATCAAAGTGACAGCTCCTGGATATTGCGTTTTGCATTTTTATGTTTTTCCTTTATAAGCGGGTATTAAAACATAATATATTTGAAGTCTTGGTTTTATGGGCTGACAAAGGGGTGGGGAGGCGCTGTTAATGGTGTAAAACAGTTGAGGAATGGTGTCTGCTCCAGTTCATACACTCACTGTTGCAAATATCCATCACACACATCAGCATCAGCGTTTGCCTAATGAAGACGCTGTCTTTTGGCAAGTGTCGTCGATAACAGACAAAACCCGCAGAGGAATTCCAGTCGGGGTTTGCATATGTAAGTGTGCACATCGATATGAGTGCGACGCTCAACTCCCAAATCATGCATTATTTGCAAACCAACCATAAAGAAATGACAATGGCAACCCTGTGCATACAAATCAAGGCCCATTATCCATTTCAGCCTGTCAGTTAGCATGCTGAATGTGAAGGCAGACTTGGCCGACGGGAGTCATACACGAGGTCCTGATAAATGCTTTGGCTGATTCCCCTTGTGAGTGATGGAGCACTAACCCTGTTTAGCTTCTTTAATATACTTGTATTAGCATGAATAAATAACGACTGTGTCTGGATGCTACACATATTTGATTGTGCTTACATGATAGTCTGGTATCTTCTGTCTCTCGATGCCACTGCAACTCTCTTGCTGTCACAGCTGAAACAGACTGACATCGATCTTTATCACCTGCTCCCTAAATCAATAATAAACCCTGAGAGAGTGGCAGAGAGGGGCAGAGTGGTAATGATGGCTGTGTGTGCCATTTTCATGCTTATGCCAAACATTTCTTTTAGAGCTGTTTTTACATCAGGTCGTTATGATGGGTAACGGTGGATGATGACGCATTGCGTCCAGATGGTGAGCAGACATTGAAGGCCTACATAGTTTGACTCTACAATAAAGTAGGTGGGCTCACTACAGTGTGACCAAGGTGTTTGGTACAATATAAGATAAATGCTGCTTCCAGGCCATGTTCATGTAAAAATCCAAAGATTACTGGAAAAGTCTGCTGCTGTCTAAACATTGTAAGACATGTTTTCTCCTGCTAGGCCGAGTACTTACAAAAACCTGTGCTGAGCAGTTATAATTGTCATTTAAGAAGGTAAAAAAAGTGATGATAACTTCTTCAACAAGGAATATTTCTGTTTGTTTTAGATTGCATGTGAATGTCATGATATTGGTCTGGAATCTGAAATATGGAATATAGCAAGAGTTTATTCTGTTGTCTGACCTGTGTGTACTCTCCACCTTAAGTACCTAGGAGTCATATATATAGTCAGACATGTATAGCCACCAAGATTAATACTAGTGACTTTACTTTGTGTTATGATGTGGTACTGTTATGATGTGGTGGTTTGCTTTTTCCTTGGTTCTGGGTTCCTGTTTTATTTTGGTAGTATTTCCTGTTTGGTTCCCTTGTTTGTTTGTTTAGCTTTATTGATTTCCTGGTCATTGAGTTCACCTGCGTTCACTTAGTTAATTTGCTTCACCTGTTTCTTGTTTGGTTTTTCTGTGTATTTATACCCCTCGGTTTCAGTTGTGTTTGTTGGTTCAGTGTGATTCTGTCAGTTGTCATTCTGTCAGTTGTCATTTTGTTGCTCTGCCCTGCGAATAAACCTGAGTTCTGTAGACTGGCGCCCCGACTCCTTCATTTGGGTCCACCTCCCTCCAGCCACTGTAACAGAATGAACCAACCAAACGAGGACCCAGCGGAGATGATCACTGTCTTTGAATTTCTTCGTCGGGAGGCAGCCAAACACCTCCCGACCTACGAGCCTCTGGACCCAGACCCTCTCTGGACCTCGCGACGAAAGAGACACTCCAGGCGCCGTAAGCAAAAACCCCCAGTGAGCATGACGAGTGACGAACTGGTGGGAATGCTGCTGGGGCTGGACGAAGAACCGGAACCAGTCGACACTGAGGTCCAGTCGCGGTTCTGGGGAACCAGATTGGCTATCAAGCCACCAGCTCCACGGTCCACGTATCCAGTATCCCCGCCTGGTCCACGGTCTACGCCGCCCGCGTCCCAGCCCAGACCCACGTCTCCGGCGCTGCGGGCTCCCACGCCGGCGCCCGGAACCCGTCCGGCGCTGCAGGCTCCCACGCCAGCGCCCGGGTCCACGTCTCCGGCGCTGCGGGCTCCCACGCCAGCGCCCGGGTCCACGTCTCCGGCGCTGCGGGCTCCCACGCCAGCGCCCGGGTCCACGTCTCCGGCGCTGCGGGCTCCCACGCCAGCGCCCGGGTCCACGTCTCCGGCGCTGCGGGCTCCCACGCCAGCGCCCGGGTCCACGTCTCCGGCGCTGCGGGCTCCCACGCCAGCGCCCAGGTCCACGTCTCCGGCGCTGCGGGCTCCCACGCCAGCGCCCGGGTCCACGTCTCCGGCGCTGCGGGCTCCCACGCCAGCGCCCGGGTCCACGTCTCCGGCGCTGCGGGCTCCCACGCCAGCGCCCGGGTCCACGTCTCCGGCGCTGCAGGCTCCCACGCCAGCGCCCAGGGCTCGTCCGCATCCCTTGCTCCATGTTCCCGGGGGGGTCCCGGGACGGGACGCTCCTCCCTTGCTCCATGTTCCCGAGGGGGTCCCGGGACGGGACGCTCCTCCCTTGCTCCATGTTCCCGAGGGGGTCCCGGGACGGGACGCTCCTCCCTTGCTCCATGTTCCCGAGGGGGTCCCGGGACGGGACGCTCCTCCCTTGCTCCATGTTCCCGAGGGGGTCCCAGGTTGGGATTCTCCCCCACCGGCCCCAGCGCCAGCCCTGGTGTCCGAGGAGGAGGTCGCTCCTTCTCCTCTGTCTCCAGTGTGCGGCGAGGAGGTCGCTCCTTCTCCCCCGTCTCCAGTGTGCGGCGAGGAGGTCGCTCCTTCTCCCCCGTCTCCAGTGTGCGGCGAGGAGGTCGCTCCTTCTCCCCCGTCTCCAGTGTGCGGCGAGGAGGTCGCTCCTTCTCCCCCGTCTCCAGTGTGCGGCGAGGAGGTCGCTCCTTCTCCCCCGTCTCCAGTGTGCGGCGAGGAGGTCGCTCCTTCTCCCCCGTCTCCAGTGTCCGGCGAGGAGGTCGCTCCTTCTCCTCCGCCTCCGGTGTCCAACGTGAGGGATCCAGAGCCGAGGCTGCCCCCGTCGTCTCGGCCTCCCGGCCGTCCTCCAGAGCCTGGCCTGCCTTCGTCGTCTCGGCCTCCCGGCCGTCCTCCAGAGCCTGGCCTGCCTTCGTCGTCTCGGCCTCCCGGCCGCCCTCCAGAGCTAGGCCCTTTGGACTCTTTCCCCGGCCCTGTGCCCCTGGACTTTGTTTTTTCCCCTGGTCCCTCCTCCGGGCCCCCTCCTCCCGCCCGTCTTGGGACTCTGGACGTTTTTGGGGCCATCCGGTGGCTGGCCCTTGAGGGGGGGGTACTGTTATGATGTGGTACTGTTATGATGTGGTGGTTTGCTTTTTCCTTGGTTCTGGGTTCCTGTTTTATTTTGGTAGTATTTCCTGTTTGGTTCCCTTGTTTGTTTGTTTAGCTTTATTGATTTCCTGGTCATTGAGTTCACCTGCGTTCACTTAGTTAATTTGCTTAACCTGTTTCTTGTTTGGTTTTTCTGTGTCTTTATACCCCTCGGTTTCAGTTGTGTTTGTTGGTTCAGTGTGATTCTGTTAGTTGTGATTCTGTTAGTTGTGATTCTGTTAGTTGTCATTCTGTTGTCATTTTGTTGCTCTGCCCTGCGAATAAACCTGAGTTCTGTAGACTGGCGCCCCGACTCCTGCATTTGGGTCCACCTCCCTCCAGCCACTGTAACACTTTGAGGCAGTTGATTATTTTTTGTTTGTTTTTTTAATAATTTTTTGGGGGAACAAATACTTCCTCCAAATAAAATAAAATGGATCAGGCAGCTAAGTCTCTAACAGATAAACATAAATAATTTCAAAGGCTTTCAGAGTCTGGCAGGAAACTCAGAAGTTTCTCATTTGATCAGCATCAGAGATGAAACCCAAACAAGTCACAACTTACATTTGCTCGCTTCCCTAAATGTAGTTAAAACTATATCAATAAATGTGATTCAGTAAATGGCATTTCAGTTCACAGATTTTACAAAACACCTTTGAATGATTTGCCACTGGCTTGTATTTATCACGGACATATCTAACGCTTATCTTTCTGTTCCTGTCCTTTTCCTTTCACTCAATGAACAACTCCCTATACCCTGTACAGATCCTCCCACACATACAACATTCAGCCATTTGACCTCTGGCCCTCTCTGACAAAATGTTGTGTTCATTTAGCGGGCAGACACACTGCTGCCTGCTGCCCAGTAATAGCAGTTTAACTCTTAATAATGCTGCTTTGGGTTTAAAAGCTTTAAATGCTATTTAACAGACTGAACAAAAACACCAACAACAAACAAACCAAAAAAAAAAAAGATAAAAACAGACTTTCTGCAGTGTGGGACAGAACCTTCAGGCATTTCTTTGTAACATACCTTCATACTGGCAAAACGATCTATAATGAGAGAAGAATAACACTGAAGGAAAGTCAGAGAATAGAACCTTTGGCAGATATAACAGCTGAACACACTCCTGGCATTCTTTCAACAATAGAAATTAAATATTCTTCTGAAAGTTCTTCCCACATTTGTTGCACTTGTAGGTTGCTTAGCTTTCACTTTTCTCTCAAGTTCGTCCCAAACCAGCTCGATGGGGTTTAAGTCTGGAGACTGTGCTGGCCACTCCATGTTTTCAAGCTCACTATCTTGTTCTTTTTTCTTCAGGTAGTTCTGGCATAGCTTGGACTTGTGCTTTGGGTCATTATCTTGCGGAAGAATGAACCCCTGACCAACTAGATGCATACCAGAGGGTATTGCATGGTGCTGCAGAATGCTGTGGTAGCTGTTTTGATTCAGGGTGCCACTCAAGCTGTACAAGTTACCACCCCTGGATCCAGCAAAACAGCCCCAGGCCATCAGACTTCCTCCCCCATGTCTGACAGTTCACACACTGTGGAACCATCCTTTCACCTACTCGACGCCTCACAAAGATCCTGTGTGATGAACCAAAGATTTCAAATTTGAATTCATCAGTCCATAATACCTTCTTCCAGTCTTCAGTCGACCAATGTTGATGTTTTCTTGTCCAGACAAGCCTCTTCTTATTTTGGCGACGATCTCCACCCTCGTGTGAAAATTTGTGGGATAAACGAAGAAAAATCATCAAAACATATGGCTTATCCAGTATTTTGGAGCTTTTAGAGAAACTCATGATGGATGTGAG
This sequence comes from Telmatherina bonti, assembly GCF_933228915.1. Classification (NCBI taxonomy): domain Eukaryota; kingdom Metazoa; phylum Chordata; class Actinopteri; order Atheriniformes; family Telmatherinidae; genus Telmatherina; species Telmatherina bonti. The sequence goes on along the minus strand of NC_136619.1, from coordinate 6,346,528 downwards.
GGTAGGAACGTAGATCGACTGGTAAATCGAGAGCTTCGCCTTCTGGCTCAGCTCCTTCTTCACCACGACAGACCGGCGCAGAGTCCGCATTACTGCAGACGCCGCACCGATCCGTCTGTCGATCTCACGCTCCATCCTTCCCTCACTCGTGAACAAGACCCCGAGATATTTAAACTCCTCCACTTGAGGCAGGACCTCACTCCCGACCCGGAAAGGGCAATCCACCCTATTCCGGCTGAGGACCATGGTCTCAGATTTGGAGGTGCTGATTCTCATCCCAGCCTCTTCACACTCGGCCGCAATCTCACGTGAGAGCTGGAGATCATGACCAGATGAAGCCAACAGGACCACATCATCTGCAAAAAGCAGGGACCCAATCCTGAGGCCACCAAGTCGGATCCCCTCAACACCTCGGCTGCGCCTAGAAATTCTGTCCATCTAAGTTATGAACAGAATCAGTGATAAAGGGCAGCCTTGGCGGAGAACTGGTCCACTGTTCCGCGACCATGACGAAAACCACACTGCTCCTCCTCAATCCGGGATTCAACTATCCGGCAGACCCTCCTCTCCAGGACCCCTGAATAGACCTTCCCAGGGAGGCTGAGGAGTGGGATTCCCCTGTAATTGGAGCACACCCTCTGGTCCCCCTTCTTAAAAAGGGGCCTTGTCACCAAGGAGCTTTTTGACCACCTCAGCGACTTCAGCCCCAGAGATAGGAGAGTCCACCCCTGAGTCGAGCTCTGCTTCCTCATCAGAAGACGTGTTGGTAGGATGGAGGAGGTCTTCGAAGTATTCCTTCCACCGACCCACAACGTCCCAAGTTGAGGTCAGCAGCTCCCCACCTCCACTTTACACAGTGTTGATGGAGCACTGCTTCCCCCTCCTGAGCTGCCGGATGGTGGACCAGAATCTCCTCGAAGCCGTCCGGAAGTCTTTCTCCATGGTCTCGCCGAACTCCTCCCATGCCCAGTTTTTGCCTCGGCAATAGCTGAAGCCACCAGCCGCTTAGCCCGCCGGTACCCATCAGCTGCCTCCAGAGTCCCACAGGCCAAGAAGGCCCGATAGGACTCCTTCTTTAGCTTGACAGCATCCCTCACTGCTGGTGTCCACCAACGAGTCCTGGGATTACCGCCACGACAGGCACCAACGACCTTACAGCCACAGCTCCAGCTAGCTGCCTCAGCAATAGAGGCACGGAACACAGCCCATTCGGACTCAAAGGCCCACCGCCTCACTCGGGACATGTTTGAAGCTCTGCTGAAGGTGGGAGTTGAAGCTCGCTCTGACAGGGGACTCAGCCAGACGTTCCCAGCAGACCCTCACGACATGTTTGGGCCTGCCTGTTACAGTGGCTGGAGGGAGGTGGACCCAAATGCAGGAGTCGGGGCGCCAGTCTACAGAACTCAGGTTTATTCGCAGGGCAGAGCAACAAAATGACAATTAACAGAATGACAATGAACCAACCAACACAACTGAAACCGAGGGGTATAAATACACAGAAAAACCAAACAAGAAACAGGTTAAGCAAATTAACTAAGTGAACGCAGGTGAACTCAATGACCGGGAAATCAATAAAGCTAAACAAACAAACAAGGGAACCAAACAGGAAATACTACCAAAATAAAACAGGAACCCAGAACCAAGGAAAAAGCAAACCACCACATCATAACAGTACCACATCATAACACTGCCAGATCTGACTGGCTTCCTTCCCCACCATCTGAGCCAACTCACCACCAGGTGGTGATCAGTTGACAGCTCCACGCCCCTCTTCACCCAAGTGTCCAAGGCATGTGGCCGCAGGTCCGATGATACTACTACAAAATCGATCATCGAACTGCGGCCCAGGGAATCCTGATGCCAGGTGTACATATGGACACTCTTATGTTGGAACATGGTGTTCGTTATGGACAATCCATGACGAGCACAGAAGTCCAATAACAAAACACCATTTGGGTTCGGGGGGGGGGGACCATGCCTCCCAATCACTCCCCTCCAGGTCTCACTGTCGTTGCCCACGTGAGCATTGAAGTCCCCCAGCAGAACAATGGAGTCCCCAGAAGGAGCACCCTCCAGCACTCCCTCCAAGGACTCCAGAAAGGGTGGGTACTCTGAACTGCTGTTCGGTGCATAAGCACAGACAACAGTCAGGACCCATCCCCCCATCCGGAGGTGGAGGGAAACTACCCTTTCATCCACTGGGGTAAATCCCAACGTGCAGGCACCAAGCTGGGGGCTGATGAGAATGTCCACACCTGCTCGGCACTTCTCACCATGAGCAACTCCAGAGTGGAAGAAAGTCCAGCCCCTTTCGAGGGTACTGGTGCCAGAACCCAAGCCATGCGTCAAGGTGAGTCCAACTATATCTAGCCGGAACTGCTCAACCTCGCGCACAAGCTCAGGCTCCTTCCCCATCAGAGAGGTTCCACGTCCCTAGAGCCAGCTTCTGCACCCGGGGATCGGACCGCCAGAGTCCCCGCCCCTTTCTGCCGCCCAGCTCACATCGCACCCGACCCCTACGGCTCCTCCCGCACATGGTGAGCCCACGGGAGGTGGGGCCCATGTAACCCTTTCAGGCTGAGCCAGAACCGGGCCCCATGGGTAAAGGCCCGGCCACCAGACGCTCGCTCTCGTACCCCACCTCCAGGCCTGGCTCCAGACGGGGGTCCCGGTAACCTGCGTCCGGGCAAGGGAACATTTCTGCCCGAGTTTGTGTTCATCATAAGGGTCTTGTGAGCCGTACTTGGTGTGGTCCCTCCTCTAGACACCTGTTTGCCATGGGTGTCCCTACCAGGGGCATAAAGCCCCAGACAACATAGCTGCTAGGATCTTTGGGACACACAAACCCCTCCACCACGATAAGGTGACGGCTCAGGGAGGGGCACCTTATACATAATCATTGAATCCCCTGCAAACTGTGGTTCAGCCCCATGGAAAATTCTAGATTGCACAAGCAGACTGGGAACGTAACAGATCCGACTTTAGCTGTGCCCGCACGACTAGATGCGCCTTTGTGCATCCATGTCAAAGAAGAGCTGGGCTTCGCATTTTGAGTTTGCACACAGGGAGCGGGATTTGGCATGATGACAATGGGTTGATTTGGATCAATCAATCAGTATTCTCAGCAGAACTTACAAGTTACATAACAATTAGACTATTTAGGCAATTTTGTTCCAAAAATGATAGGCCCCTAAACTCCATAGGCCCCTGGGCTTCAGCCCAGGTAAGCCTATGCATTAAGGTGGCCTTGTCTACTGGTAGCTAACATATTACAGATACCAATGTGTTGGGTTGTATTCCAAGGATGTGCACAAGTATCACTAAACAAGCAGAAGATATGTGAGGCAGCCATGGTAAAAAGTAAAACCAAAAGGACACAAGCAAATTCTGGACTCTCTGGGCTGCAGTTCAATGATCGACTTTGTAATCATATTGTTTGACCTGTGGCCACATGCCTTGGACACTCTGGTGAAGAGGGGGGTGGAACTGTCAACTGATCACTGGACAACTCGGGAGTTGGCTCAGATGGCGGGGGAGGAAGCCGGTCAGATCTGGCAGGCCCAAATGTGTTGTGAGGGTCTGCTAGGAACGTCAGGCACAGTCCCCTGTCAGAGCAAGCTTCAACTCTCACATTCAGCAGAGATTCTCTGGACATTGTAGGTCGATGGAAGGAATACTTCGAAGACCTTCTCAATCCTACCGACACGTCCTCTGATGAGGAAGCAGAGGTGGGGGACTCTCCTATCTCTGCGACTGAGGTCACTGAGGTGGTTGAAAAGCTCCTTGGTGGCAAGGCCTTGGGTGTGGATGAGATGCACCCAGAGTTTCTTAAGACTCTGGATGATGTGGTGGCTGTCCTGGCTGACATGCCTCTGCAGCATTACCTGGACATTGGGGACTGTGCCTCTGGACCAGCAGACTGGGGTTGTGGTTCCCCCTTTTCAAGAAGGGGGACCAGAGGCTGTGCTCCAACTAAAGGGGAGTCACACTCAGCCTTTCAATTTGGTCTATTCAGGGGTCCTGCAGAGGAGGGTCTGTCTGATAGTTGAATCTCGGATTGAGGAGGAGCAGTGCAGTTTTCATCCTGGTTGTGGAACAGTGGACCAGCTCTATCCCCTCTTTGGGGTCCTGGATGGGGCATGGGAGTTTACCCCCACCAGTCTACATGTGCTTTGTGGACTTGGAGAAGGCTTTTGATTGTGTCTCCTGGGGACTCCTGTGTGGGGTCCTCAGCAAACCCCTTGTATGAGCTTTTCTGGACAGAATAGGCGCAGCCGAGGTGTTGAGTTGATCCGGTTTGGTGATCTCAGGATAGGGTGTCTGCTTTTTGCAGATGATGTGGTCCTGTTGGCTTCATCTGGTTGTGATCCCCAGCTCTCACTTGAGTGATTCGAGGCCAATTGTAAGAATAATCACCTCCAAATCTGAGACCATGGTCCTCAGCCGGAATAGGGTGGATTGCCCTTTCCGGGTCGGGAGTGAGGTCCTGCCTCAAGTGGAGGAGTTTAAATACCTCGGGGTCTTGTTCACAAGTGAGGGAAGGATGGAGCGTGAGATTGACAGGCAGATCGGTGCGGCGTCTGCAGTAATGCGGACGTTGCGCTGCTCTGTCGTGGTGAAGAAGGAGCTGAGCCAGAAGGTGAAGATCGATTTACCAATTGATCTACATTCCTGTCCTCACCTATGGTCATGATCTCTGGGTTTCATTTTAAGTGATCTTTAAATGAATGTATTTGTTGTTGTGATTCATTGTTGCAGAAACTGCAGGGATGTGTGTTGCGTGAGATCGACATGTACCAGTGGAAATGGAAACTAAAAAAAAAAAAAATCAAATAAGCAGCAAAATAATGTTGACTCTCTTCTGGTTTAACAGGCCGAAGTGACTATTATGGATCCTATTAAACATTTATGGAAATAAACCAGTCTGAGTCATATGTACTACTTGGTTTGGGCATGTTTTACCCAAAAAGCATATGTTTGTCATCCAATTACATTTTCAGCTTTTGATCATTTAACTTTTGTTAGCTTAGCCTAATGGTATAGCAGCCGTGTGTTAAAAACATAGATTCTTATTATTATTCTCCTAGAAACACAAAACATTATCCATTTTCCTTATTCTTTCTGTGTGGATATTACAAGTATAAAGGATATAAAAACACCACTGTGTTATGAACAGTGTTTATTATCAGCAGAATCTCACTCAGCATGAAAAGTCTGATGAGAACTCGTCATTTCTCGGATCTGCTGTCCACACCTCAGTTCCTCATTCAAACATGAAAGATTTTTTGCCTCATCACATGACATTATCCACTTTTTTTCTTTCTCTGGTGGCAGGAAGTATCTTCCATAAAAACAGAGCGACAGATCCTAAGTTAGTTTTGTTTTTTATTACTTTTAAGATTTGGCTCCAATATAAAACAACTGTAAAACAATGACAGAACTGTTCAAAGCTTCCTGCTGTGTCCTCCTACAGTGTGTGTGTGTGTGTGTGTGTGTGTGTGTGTGTGTGTGTGTGTATGTGTGTGTATGTGCAGCACATCACGCTTCACCACATGATCTCCATATGTTCAAATTGACACTCGCATTTATCTTGTAAAATGTTTCTTAAATATGTTTTTTATTCAATGTGCAAGAAACAAATGTGGACTTTTACATTAAGTCCATTGACTGTTTGATTTTCTTTTACAGTTTTCCTACTTTACAAGGTGCAGAAATCATTTAAAAAAACCTGTGCTGCTTCTTGTAGAAGTAAGACTGAGTCATTCTTGTTTACCTGAATAATACACCTACAACACACATGTAACATCTGTAAACTGATTGATTTGCTTGTGATTTAATAGCATGGGGATGACATTAGTCAGCTTATTAATTCATACAGCCGAGTCGTCAACACATCCTTCCTTCCTGCTTTGGCTGCAGCAGCTGCGATGCTTTCCAGCTTGGCAGGAATAAACAGTTGTGACTGACAATCTGCCGTCTTCTCCACCTGTTTTACATGTATGTTAACATATCCACAACCACACAACCTGGAATGACTGATCAAGCTGATAACCAGTGTTGTATTACCACTAAGCAGGATCTCCTCTGTTGGGGTTAGTTGTGCCAGATTGCTTAAATAAAACCTACATCACACTGTATCCTCAAAGCCAGAGAGAAAGGTTTTGACCAATGAGAAGGCAAGCGATGAAAATTATTGAATTAATGAATATTATTAATATTTATTTATCTGTCTGTCAGAGTAGCTGGGAAGACTTTACACATGTATGTGGAAAGATGAAAGTCCCCACAAAGAGCTGAGGAACATGTGTAATGCCAACAATAGCTAACCACTGATGGCGAATTTTGCCTGTTTTTCATCCTGTCTCTGCTCTGAGATCTCTCCAACCAGTAAAAGTCAGTCCCATCTTGACTCTTCTGTCAGTTTGTCTTTACTCGCTTCTTTCTATGAACGTCCTCTTATGATTCTTTGATTAATCAGCCACAGTGCACAGTCAAAGCAGCGGGTCTGTGTGATGTAATGCAGCCAAGCAAATGTCGCTGCAAAAGGATACTTTTAACAAAGTGAGATTTTTAATCCTCGGGATGCTGCAGGGCTTTGTGAATGTATGTAATAAATGTCAGTGTGCCAACAAAATGATTCACAAGCACAGAGATTTTGCACATTGGAAGGTTTGGAAGTTTAGCTTTATCTTCATTATTTTCATAAACAAATTTCATTCATTCAATCATGAAATACTTACAAACCATGTCAAGATGTTTTATTTGTAAAAAACAAACAAACAAACAAACAAACAAAAAAAAAAACTCCCTAATGTTGACGAATAACAGGAATATCTTTCAAAGAACAAAAGAAAATAAAACTAACAAAATTTAGTCTAAGTTTAGCAGATTCACAGTTTTATGTCACAGATCCCTGCAGGTCATTGTTACAGTTCACACACAGTATGAACAAAGACACACACTCATGAGCACAGAGTACATGTGTGACAGCTGCATGATCAACAGCCAATTAAAGGTGTGAATGCATCCATCTTTATATCACAATAATTCCACATAATAATGAATGTAAAGGCTGAGGTCAGTGATTATATATGTGGACAGTGTGCATGTTATACAGCAAGTTATGTGTAGTTTCTTATCTCAGTACTTCCAACATTTAATAAAACATGTGAAATTAAGTCTTTTTTCTCTGAATTCTGATGTTAAACTCATAGTTCTACCTTCTTTCCTTCATCTTTAAAAAAAGAAAGAAAATATTAATTTTATCTCATACATTTGATTTCTGACTGAAATTTTTTTAAGGTCTTTTACATTTGTACTTGTCTGTGTGTGTATATATATATATATATATATATATATATATATATATATATATATATATATATATATATATATATATGTATATATATATATATATATATACTCACACAGACAAGTACAAATGAAAGGCGTAACAGTGAAGATTGGGAAAACAAAATTCAACATGTAGGTTATTTCAGTTTTAAAAGGAATATATCTGTCCAAAAATGTGAGTTTTAAAGCAGGATGAGAGAGCGCGGGCTTGCTAAACCAGATGGTTTGACCTTAAGGTAACAGGTGGTGGGGTGAATTGGATGGAGGAAGACCACCTGAGACCACCGCTGGGTCTGTCAGTGAGATCGCTGATGGCCTTGAAGGTGAGAAATAAAATGTTATATATTATGCAGAATTTAAGGGGAAGAGTGGAATATCTGCAGGAGTGAAATGACTGTATGAGGAGAAATTGTTAATACATGCAAAGCAGTAGATGTTTGGACTTGTGTGCTAAACCTGAAACAGGCATCAGCTGAGTTTGGACTCAGAGCCGGGCTGAGATGTGAGATCTGACAGGAGACACATGTCAGTTTCATCTTATTTACGTGGGTCTGGAATGATAGAGGGCTGTCGTCATGCAGACGCTGCAGCTGGAAAGTGAAGAATTACAGTCACGCATTGACAATCCCTTTTCATGTACAGTTTTGAAGCAAAGCAAAACAATATGACTGGAATAGAAACGATGCATTATATTCCATGTAATTCAGAAATATATTTTTTATCATATTTGGATTTATTTGAGCTGTTCTAGTTGCAAATGCCATTTGTTGTAAGTAGAGGTTTATACCTTATTTTATAGCTGAGATGGTGCGATTGTAGAATATTATTTTAATGTTCTTTATGGCCATTTTTTAACTAATTTACTTTCATTTACAATTTTTACTCACAGTTACATATTTGTACAGACTCGCATTGATTCTAATTAGAAGGAACATCTCCGGAGAGGGAACTGTCTTTTCATGTAGCCCGATGGTGCTTTAGCCTTTGGCCATTTTCAGCGTTCATCATAATCATCATCAAACCTATTTTCTTCCACATGTTTCATGCACCTACTCTATTTGCCACTAGCGATACCAGAGTGCAAACGACTGCTCCAAACTCGCCAAATGCTGTTCATTCTGGGCTTTAAAATAAGACCTGAGACTGAATAAGATCAAGCCAAAGTCTTTGAGCTCAGTCAGCTTTTGCTGAAGTGTAAAAGGAATATTCAGAAGACAGCACTGGTTTAACTGGACACATGTAGAAACATACGGAGGGTCAGGTTGTAATGACGGCTGTCTGCTGATATGATTAGATGTGGTGAACTGAGAAAGTGAATCATGGATCACGTCTTCTGCTTGTTCCTTCTATGCTCTTTTGTCAGAACTCTTTCTTTTACCAGAACATCCGTGTATGAGGATGAAGCAGCTTCTTTTGCTGCAGGATGGATCCAGTTGTTAAAGTTTCAAAGAGCAGCTTCAAACAAAACTGTACCAACAGCATCAATCACAATCCATGTCCGCTTTATTAGGTACCATTACTGTAGGAACTGCTCGTGTCATGTTGGATTAATTCTACGAGGTGTTGGAAACATTCCTCAGAGATTTTGCTCCATGTTGAGATGAAACATCTCACAGCTGCTGCACATCCATGATGAGAATCTCCAGTTCCACTACATCCAAGAGCTGCTAAAATCATCATCATGGTGATGTGAGCTTTGTGACATGGTGCATCATCCTGCTGGAAGTTTCCATCAGAAGATGCTACACTGTGTTCATAAAGGGATGGACATGGTCAGCAGCAACAATTCAATTCAATTAAATTCAACTTTATTTATATCGTGTCAAATCACGGCAATGCCATCTCAAGATGCTTTAGAAGAAAATATAAGGAAAGCCAATTCATGACAGCCTATATAAGGAAAACAACAGATTGAGTTGGAGGTCCAACTCAATCTCCCATCCTGAGCAAGCACACTGGCAACAGTGGGAAGGAAAAAACACTCAGGTAGACTGTGGAGGTTAAACCATGTCATGCTGGTACCAAGGGGTCCAAGACTGATCCTGACGGCAGGATGGATCCATGTTGTCATGATGCTTCCAGCAGATTCTGATCCTACCATGTGAATGTGGAGCTGAACTGGAGACTCATCAGACCAGCAACGTTTCTCCATCTTCATTTGTCCAGTTCTGGTGAGTCTGTGTGAATTGTAGCCTCAGTTTCCTGTTCTTACTGACAGGAGGGAACCCGCTGTGGTCTTCTGCTGCTGGAGACCATCTGCTTCCAGGTTGGACGTGTTGTGTGTTCAGAGATGATGTTCTGCTGAAAGCGGTGATTCTTAGACTCCCTGTTGTCTTTCCATCATCTCCAACCAGTCTGTCCAGTCTCTGACCTCTGACATGAACAACTGCTGGAGGTTTTCTCTTCTTCTGTTGTGGTTCCTGCTCTGACCTGTGCTGCAGTGGGTGTGCCTGTTTCCCTGGCAATCAAGTCCACACCAGGTTCTCATCGGGTAATCAGCAGCAGCAAGATAAAAGGCCAGCTCAGTTCACCAGTCATCGCCTGATTGTTGTTTCATCTGTGGTAACAGCTCTTGGCCATTGCAGCATTTCTGCTTAAGAAGTTAAACTGCTTGTTTCACAACTGTCTGTTCTGTCACCAGTGCATGAGTCTTGCCTGCCTGCCCGTCAACCTGCCTGCCTGCCCGCCAACCTGCCTGCCTGCCCGTCGACCTGCCTGCCTGCCCGTCGACCTGCCTGCCTGCCCGTCGACCTGCCTGCCTGCCCGTCGACCTGCCTGCCTGCCCGTCGACCTGCCTGCCTGCCTGTCAACCAGCCTGCCTGCCCGCCAACCTGCCTGCCTGGCCACCTACCATTCTGCCCAGGAGAACAATAAACCTGTCCTAGTATCCACATCCAATCTGCACTTGGGTCCTTGTTTGTCCTACACTACAACAGAACAATCAGGCCATCAGGTATGGATCCAGCAGATTCTAACCCAGAAGGCGCCGCCGGACAACTTCAGCAAGCCCTATCCGGTCAGAATGCTCACTTAGCTCGACATGAGCAGATGCTTCTAACTTTGGACCAGAATTACCACACCATCCTTACGCAGTTGTCTCAACTCACCAGTCATGTGGCTGGTCTGGTACAGCCTGCTCCCGATCAGCAACAGGTTCCGGACTCATCCAGGCATCCTACCGCTTCTGCCACCCCGGTAAGAGAGACACACATCCCGGACCCCAAACCTTATGCCGGGGATCTGGGTAAATGTAGAGGGTTCTTACTCCAATGCTCACTTGTGTTTGACCAGAAGCCCATCACTTATGCCAGTGACAAATCCAAGATCTCCTACGTCATCGGACTTCTGGAGGGCAAGGCTTTGTCATGGGCAGAAGCAGCGTTTGATCGGCAGGGTTTCAGGCACATGTCTTATCCAGCTTTTATGGATGAGATGAAGAAGGTGTTTGACCATCCAGTGAGAGGGGGCGATGCCGTTAAGCGGCTGATTAATCTCCGACAAGGAAAAATGAGTGTTGCTGAGTTTGCTGTGGATTTCAGGACTGCAGCTGCGGATTCGGGCTGGAATGATCAGGCTCTTTGTGGAATCTTCACAAATGGTTTAAGCAGCCGGCTTAAGGATGAGCTTGCCACCCGTGATGCATCAGATTCCCTGGACGACCTGGTCTCCCTCTCAATAAGGCTGGACAACCGCTTACGGGAGAGAGACAGAGAGCGGCAGACTCGTTCTGAGCTGTATTTTCCCGGCTCCACCATCGGAGCGGTCCGCCCTTCCCTTCCTAGCACAACACAGTCCGAGGAGCCCATGCAGCTGGGCCGAGCTCATCTGTCCACGGAGGAACGACAGAGGAGGAGGGACACCGGCGTTTGTTTTTATTGTGGAAGACCAGGACACCAGAGAGCTGTCTGCACAGAACGGCCAAAAGATCTGGGTCGTCAGTAGCTGTGGGAGTACTGACGACCACCACTCCAAAGGTAATTCCCCACACAAAGACACTCATTCCAGCGGTGCTATATGTCAAGGGTTTCTCTCATCCAGTACAGGCTTTAGTGGATTCTGGAGCTGAAGCGAACTTTATTGACAAGGAATGGGCTGCAAGGATTAATCTAGACCTGGAGTCTCTCTTCCCTCCTGTTTCTGCCCGGGCTCTGGATGGTAGCATTCTTTACTCCATCACCCAAGAGTCTGTTCCGGTTAAACAAATTGTTTCGGGAAATCACCAGGAGTTTATCAGTTTCTTTGTTGTAAACTCACCAAATTCACCCCTGGTTTTAGGACACCCCTGGTTATCGTTACACAATCCCCAATTGGACTACTGGGAGGATTATTAACTGGAGTTCTTATTGTCATGCAACTTGTCTTCACTCTGCCGTCCCATCTGGTATAACCACTACCAGTCATTGTCCCACTTCTAAGGATTTGTCAGACATTCCTCTAGCCTACCATGACCTCGCTGAGGTGTTCAGTAAAGAGAGGGCCCTTTCTCTTCCTCCTCACCGACCATATGACTGCGCCATAGACTTGTTACCTGGGGCTCCGTTGCCAGCCAGTCGTCTGTACAATCTTTCTAAGCCAGAGACTGAGGCCATGGAGAAATATATTTCGGCTTCGCTGGCTGCTGGTTTAATTAGACCTTCTTCTTCCCCTGTTGGCGCAGGTTTTTTCTTTGTCTCTAAGAAGGATGGTTCTCTTCGGCCTTGTATTGACTACCGGAGATTAAATGCTATAACCATAAAGAATAAGTATCCTCTGCCACTTCTTGAGTCTGCCTTCAACTCTCTCCATGGCTCAACAATCTTCACAAAGCTAGATCTCCGCAACGCATATCATCTGGTCAGGATAAAAGAGGGAGATGAGTGGAAGACAGCCTTCAAGACCCCACTCGGCCATTTTGAGTATCAAGTCATGCCTTTTGGACTTTGTAATGCCCCTGCTGTTTTCCAAGCCTTAGTTAATGATGTGCTGAGAGACTTCCTGAACCGTTTTGTTTTCGTCTATTTAGACGATATCCTCATCTTTTCCCACAACCTCACCGAACATATACAACATGTCCGACAAGTCCTGCAGAGACTTCTGGAGAATCGCCTATTCGTTAAGGCCGAGAAGTGTGATTTTCATAAGAACACTGTTTCTTTTCTCGGATACATTTTTGAGAGTGGGCAGGTCCGAGCAGATCCTGAGAAGGTCAAAGCTGTTACCGAATGGCCAGTCCCAACTTCTGTCAAGCAGCTGCAACGTTTCTTGGGTTTTGCTAATTTTTATCGCAGATTCATTCGCAATTATAGCCGCATCGCAGTTCCCCTGACAAGACTTACATCGCCTACAGTCCCATTTGTCTGGTCTGAGCCGGCGGCTCAGGCTTTTGTCAGGTTAAATGATCTATTCACCACTGCTCCTGTCCTCCTCCACCCTGATCTCAACCATCAATTTGTGGTGGAGGTTGATGCTTCAGATGTCGGCGTTGGAGCTGTCTTGTCCCAACGATCCCCAGAGTCTCAGAAGTTACATCCTTGTGCCTTTTTCTCTCGACGTCTAACACCAGCTGAGCAGAACTACCATGTCGGTGATAGGGAACTCTTAGCCATCAAACTCGCCCTGGAGCAGTGGCGCCATTGGTTGGAGGGATCCAAAGTGCCATTCCTCATCTGGACTGACCATAAGAACCTGGAATACCTACAGTCTGCTAGACAAATGAATCCCCGACAGGCCCGTTGGTCTCTTTTCTTCAATCGATTCCACTTCACGCTGTCATACAGACCTGGGTCCAAAAACCGGACTCTCTCTCTCTCGCCAATTTCCACCCAAGACTGCAGTTTCACCTGATACCATCTTACCTGCAACCTGTGTTGTAGCCGCTGTTTCCTGGGAGGTGGAGGACAGGGTTAGAGAGGCCCAACAGCAACAGCCTGACCCTGGCACAGGTCCCCGTAACCGCCTTTATGTCCCCAATTCTGTACGTTCCCAAGTCCTCCAGTGGGGACATTCCTCCCGCCTAGCATGCCACCCTGGTTCTGTGCAAACACTTTCTTTTCTGAGACGCAGATTCTGGTGGCCCACAATGGATAAAGATGTCCGGGAGTTTGTTGCAGCCTGTACGACGTGTGCACGCAGTAAGTCATCGCATCAGCCACCTGCGGGATTTCTTCGTCCATTACCTGTTCCAAGCAGACCCTGGTCGCACATTGCTCTGGACTTCGTCACTGGTCTTCCAGCCTCAAGAGGTAACACCACCATCCTCACAGTTGTTGATCGCTTTTCCAAAGCTGTTCACTTTATTGCCCTTCCCAAACTTCCTACTGCCAAGGAGACAGCCAACTTACTTGTTCATCATGTCTTTCGGCTCCATGGTCTGCCCACAGACATAGTATCAGACAGAGGACCCCAATTTACATCCCAGGTATGGAAGTCGTTTTGTCACTCACTCGGGGCCACTGTGAGCCTGTCATCTGGTTTCCATCCCCAGACCAATGGCCAGGCTGAGAGGTCTAATCAGGATCTGGAAACTGCCCTGAGATGTGTGGCTGAGTCCAACCCCTCCTCCTGGTGTGACCATCTGGACTGGGTAGAGTATGCTCACAACTCCCTTACCTCTTCTGCTTCAGGCTTATCACCTTTCGAATGCTCCCTGGGATATCAGCCGCCCCTGTTTCCAGCACAGGAGGTGGAGGTTTCTGTGCCGTCGGTCCAGCTACACATCCGCCGCTGCCGACGGATTTGGAGGAAGGCTCGAACTGCGCTCCTTCATGCCTCCGTACGTACCCGCCGCATGGCGGATCGTCATCGGACTCCTGGACCCCATTACGCACCTGGCCAAAAGGTTTGGTTATCAGCAAAGAACATTCCATTGCGTACTGATGCCAAGAAGTTGGCCCCCCGCTTTTTGGGTCCTTTTGAGGTTGAGCGGATCATTAATCCCACCGTGGTCAAACAAACTCCCCAGTTCCATGAGAGTCCACCCTTCTTTCCATGTCTCCCAACTCAAGCCTGTTTCCTCTAGTCCTCTCGTCCCTCCTTCCAGACCCCCTCCTCCCGCCCGGCTTGTGGCGGGTCGCCCTGCCTATTCTGTCCGGCGTCTCCTGGATGTGCGGCGTCTGGGTCGTGGCTTCCAGTTTCTGGTGGACTGGGAGGGGTATGGTCCTGAGGAGCGTGCCTGGGTTCCGCGCTCATTTATTCTGGATGCCTCCCTGGTCCGGGATTTTCGTCGTGCTCATCCGGAGAAGTTTCGGTCACCCGGTGGCTCCCGTGGAGGGGGGGGTACTGTTGTGGTTCCTGCTCTGACCTGTGCTGCAGTGGGTGTGCCTGTTTCCCTGGCAATCAAGTCCACACCAGGTTCTCATCGGGTAATCAGCAGCAGCAAGATAAAAGGCCAGCTCAGTTCACCAGTCATCGCCTGATTGTTGTTTCATCTGTGGTAACAGCTCTCGGCCATTGCAGCATTTCTGCTTAAGAAGTTAAACTGCTTGTTTCACAACTGTCTGTTCTGTCACCAGTGCATGAGTCTTGCCTGCCTGCCCGTCAACCTGCCTGCCTGCCCGTCAACCTGCCTGCCTGCCCGTCAACCTGCCTGCCTGCCCGTCAACCTGCCTGCCTGCCCGTCAACCTGCCTGCCTGCCCGTCAACCTGCCTGCCTGCCCGTCAACCTGCCTGCCTGCCCGTCAACCTGCCTGCCTGCCCGTCTGCCTGCCTGCCTGCCCGTCTGCCTGCCTGCCTGCCCGTCTGTCTGCCTGCCTGCCTGCCCGTCTGTCTGCCTGCCTGCCTGCCCGTCTGTCTGCCTGCCTGCCTGCCCGTCTGTCTGCCTGCCTGCCTGCCCGTCTGTCTGCCTGCCTGCCTGCCCGTCTGTCTGCCTGCCTGCCCGTCTACCTGCCTGCCTGCCCGTCTACCTGCCTGCCTGCCCGTCTACCTGCCTGCCTGCCCGTCTACCTGCCTGCCTGCCCGTCTACCTGCCTGCCTGCCTGTCTACCAGCCTGTCTACCAGGCCACCTACCATTCTGCCCAGGAGAACAATAAACCTGTCCTAGTATCCACATCCAATCTGCACTTGGGTCCTTGTTTGTCCTACACTACATCTTCAGATCATCTCTGTAAACTCCACAGATGGATGTGTGTGAAAATCCCAGCAGATCAGCCGTTTCTGAAACACTAACAACACCAACATGCCACGTTAAAAGTCATTTAAATTTCTTCCTCGTTCTGAAGCTCAGTCTGAACTTCATCATGTCTACATGCTGCCATGTGATTGGCTGAATAGATATCTGCATTAACAGAAAGTTAAAGATTAAATAAAATTTTACACCTAGAAAATCATACATTTCCACAACATTTCTCATCCCGTGGATGAAAGTGTGACAGCAGAAAACACGCCTTTATAATCAAACTGTAAAAACTTCCTTTGAGCAGCTAATCAAAGCAGATTTGCTTCGCAGTTGTCTCAAAAAGGAGGTGAACTATTTAGCATATAATTTGTCCATGCTTAGCCCTGGAAAGAGTGATAACTGCTTCCAGCTGGATGAGTTTAGGCTGCTTGCACTTTGTTACAATCTTCAGAGGAAAAAGCCAGACAGGGAAGACTTACTGCAACTGTAAGCATGTGCAGGCCAGCAGAGTGTTGAGACGCTCCCTCTCTCAAAGTACAAAATTGAAACTGACATTTTATATTTTCCATTGAATTACACCTCATCTGAAATTCACTTTGAACAGTTTGAAATCTTAACTTCTCTTTGGCAGGGCATTTCAGAAAAATAAATAAATGAGGGAATAGCAATCATTTTATCCCAGCAGTCTTGATCTGTCAATCATTCCCACCGATCTGAAGATTCACAAGCGTGCTAAGTGAAGAAAATCAAAATGAAGTAAACAGGTTAAAATGTACATCAGTTATTCATCACAAACCAGATCAACCAAAGTCACATTTTTCCTTTCCTTCCTCGCAGTAAAGTGCAAATACTGACACATGTACTTCAAGGCTCCCCACTGCACTTTCAAAGAGGGGATCTGGTTTTATTAAATATTCATAAGGTCATATTAATTAGAGATGGAATATTTTTTTGCATGAGAGTGATGAAGAAATAAAAAAAAAGGGGAAAAACGGCCTGGAGGATAATTTTGATTCAGCTGGTCTCAAAATGAGCGGAGAAGGTGAAAAGCACAAGGCTTTAACACATGCTTTGTTCTGAGGGCAGTCTCTTTGTTCATCAAACCCATGAGTAATTTGTTCACCCGCCCCCACCACACACACACACACACACACACACACACTCCTCAGCCATATTTCTCCTTTATTGTATATTCTTTTTTAGTTGAGTGCCGCTGATTTGAAATGCTAATTAAACACATTTTTAATGTATTCGCCAGCCTCATCAAGGCGAGCTCGTATATCAAAGTGTCCAAAGTTGTATTGATGTTGGATATCAAAGAGGTGATTACTTTGTAACATCCAGAATTTTTAGCTGTTAATTGTGCTCATCCTGATCCAAAATCATTCTGTAGCAAAAACACAGAAGCCATGCGGGATGTTTTCACGTGTCTGTGTCGGTTTTTTCCCCTTTTAACAAGAACAACACCTGCTGGTAAACAAATAATCCATTTGCGTTCTAGTCCCAGTTTGTTGTATCAGTTTTTCATCTTTCCATGTGAAAATGGCGGCTTGCACATTGGCAGTAGCAACTTGTTAACGTAGGAAAAACCCACAAACAAACAAACAAGCAGACAAACATGCGCGCAGCCTATCAGCAGGTGGAGAGGACAGACATACTTTGTGTCCATAACAAATCTAAAAACAACAAAAGATGAAATATAAAATACATGAAAGGAAATAATTCATTAACAGCCTTCTGTGTATTTTTTCCATTTTGCTCTAATTAGACTCAAAAACAATAAGAAAAAGACAAAGCTGCATTTCTGTTTCAAACAGCAATAATAACAATGCTGATGGTAAAATACTGGCAGCAGTGCCGTGCTCTGATATCAAAAGGCACCATGATGAGCAGAAAGAACAATCAGCCATCAGAAGATCCTGTCTTTTATTTCCTCTTTCATTTCCATGCATTCTTCTTTTGCAGTGGCGGCAACGATTCCTACTGCTTTTTTCTTCTCCTCTGTTTCACTCTGTGTATATGATGTAGCTAATGCCATTAACTCGTCCTGCCACTTTCCAGGTCACTAATTCTTCAGCTCTGAGTTCATTGTGCCCAGACCGCAGTGCTGTCTCCATAACGAGGTTATTTCTGGGTTATTACCCTCCTCCATGATATGGCACCTGATGGGAGGCAGGAAATTGATATAAATCAAAAACAGTTTGCAATGAACAAATTGAATTATTGGCTAATTTTTGCTCCACTCTGTCTCCTATATCTGCATATTACAGTCAGAGAAAAATAAATGAAAATATGTGACACCTTTATTTGTAGTGTGTGGCATCATGTGGACACGCTGCCGTGTGAGTCGCTGTTGTTATGCTTTTATTAATATCATTAATTTTTTTATTAGGTTATAAATTGGGATAATTTATCCACATGTTGTTTCCTCAAGTCAAGAATTTCTTATTAATCATCAGCAGGTGAAACAGTCAGTAAAAGAAATCAGGTGAGACGAGGTAAGAGAACAGAACAGAAGGATGGACGAGATCTCTTCTGTCGATACCAGACTATTGGTTTATGGTACTTTTTCATACTGATATGAAATCAAATCAAACTTTATTCATAAAGTACTTTATTATTCATAAAATGCAACTTAGATGGTTTTACATTAAAAAAGTGATGAACATGCCCCACCACCCTTTCCCAGCAAATAAGTTTCTTATTGTAACATTCACAACAAAGGACACACATAAACACACACACACACACACACACACACACACACACACACACACACACACACACACACACACATATACATATATATATATATATATATATATATATACATGAAGATATATAATATTGACGATTGTTACAATTGTACAGTGTGCATTGATATTTTTAATGCAAGGCAATATGAAATATTATTTAAACTTTAATTACCTTTAATTGAATTAAATTAAACCTTTCATTAATATTGGTTTTTGAAAGAAATTCTTTACTGCGATAACAAATTAAATTGAGATAAGATAAAGTATCTGCTAAAAATATAAATTTGATAAACTTTTGATTAAAATACAATTATTCAAATGATTTAAATGGAAAATAAGAAACCTAATATGTAGTCTGATTGATGTAATAAAAGATAATGTGCAGTAACCGGTAATAAAACGTCGTCATCGCTGACAGTAGCAGCATCATCCTGACATGTCCTGATGCCATGGTCCCGTGAAACAGAAAGATCTTCATGTTATTTTACTGTCTAAAACATTCAGACATTAATAAAACGGCCTGTCTTGTATCTCAATATTTAAAACAGTATATTTACTGTCAGATAACAAAGTATTGACTCCAGGGTATTGATACTTCCATCCATAAACAGAATACAGAAAGATATAAATCTACAAAGTGAAAATGGAAACAAGACCAGCTCCATGAAAACCCAAACTAAAAACCCAGAACACGACACCCACAAAGCCCGATGAAAGCAACCAGATTACATCGAAGGATGCTCTGAAAGACACGTCTGTAATTTGGCGAACTGAAGGCTTTAACTCAGATCAGAAGACTGATTTAGCTGCCTTTGGACCTGAGATCTTCAGAAAACCCCATCTGGTGAATTTGCGTGCCGTAACCAGTGTTTATTATAGCAAATATATACATATATTGTATAGCTAATAACTGAGGCAAAAGATGCTGCAGCGAAGAACTGCAGTCAGCTGATATTTCTTCTTCATTTAGCTATGAAATAATCATTTTTAGGTTTTTCTTTGTTTTTTGTTTTTTTCTTTTTTAGGTTTTCTTTTTTTTTTCTCTCCCTTTCCTCTCCCTTTATCTCTTTCACTTTTCTTATGAGGTCTTTTTTCTCCTTTCTCTTTCTGTCTTTCGTCTGTCCTCTCCGGTCCAGCAGTACAAACTCTACAATTCAAACAATAATACAAAATAAATATAGAAATAAAATAAACATTCAGAAAGTAAAGGGGATCATTATATCTATAAAGCTTCCCTTGGCAGAGAAAATTTGCTCAGCAGAACACAGCATCCAGACCATCATTCTGCTTGTCTAAATGCTGGACAAGACAAAAAAAAAAAAAAGCTATGAAAGAATCACAGAAACGATCCCGGCTTAATGCTGGGAGATCTAACTGTGGAGAATATATTACCTTAGAAAAATCTGCGGCCTAACATGCTGTAAAACTTTCCGTTTGACATCCAATATATCAAAGTCAGCCTTAAGATAATGGCAGTGTAGTGAAGCAAAGAGCGCGGACAGCGCTGCTCTTCTCTTTTGCCGCCATGCGTGCCGCCACACTGTTCGCTGCTTGTAGCATTTGGTGAACCCCACCATCACTGCGATATCCAACTGTGGACTACATTACCTCTGGGATGGTGGACGGTGGGGGGGGTGGAGACTCTGCTGAGCTTGCTGTTTCTGTTTCAGGAACCAATGGGTCAAAGCTTGAAATAAAACACTTGAATAAATGAGTCGCAGTTGCTTCAGCTCATTCAGATCAGGTATTCCATCCCACTGAGATTATTTAGGCCAAGTAAATAAACAGCTCCCTGAAAAGCCACTGGTTGAATTTCATTTGATTATCAACAGGCAGAGTGTGAATCCGGAGGGTTTAACAACACCTGGTGGCATTTCTCCTGCTCTTCTTCTATCGCTTTATCTCTTTTTTTCCCTGTATTTGCTCTTTCAGTTCAATTTTCAATGATCCCATCGAGGAAAGGACTCGGATTCCTCGACAGTCCCATTTTCAAGATGCAGTTGAGGCGTGAATATGAGCTCACGGGAGCAGAAGACTGACTGCCAAAGAGAAAAAGGGTGGCATTTGACTCTGCTGAATAAGCTCAAGGTGCGCAGTTTTCCAGGTTAGAGGGTTTATGGATGGGAGGGGAACAGGGAGGACAGGTGGAGGAAAGAGAGGCAGAGTGGTAAGTATGGTGTGGGTGTTAATGAAGGAAGCGATGTGTACGGAGAGAAAGCAGGGGGTGGGGGCTGGGGTGAGGCTTGCTCATTATGGTCTGTCTCATTGAGAGGTGAAATGAGGCTTGCTGATGGCTTGTGTGAAAGGTACCGTCCTTGTCGAAGAGACTCATGACAGCAAAGGCAAAAAGCCTTTATCAACTCCATTAACAATACTCAAGCACTCTTCAGTGTTCCTTTGAGTGGCATCCAAATGTCAGGGAAAAGGATAATGTAACATTAGAAGAAAATGTCTTCTGCAGCTCTCCAGCAGGCGCTGAGCATGACCCACCGCGGTGAGGGGAGGGAAATCTGCTCTGGTTTTTATTTAAGGAAGAAACGCCTTGTTAGCTTTACAAGTCAAATCCAGAGAGAAGCTGTGAAGGAAAAAAATCAGCATTGACTTCAGTTTAATGCGTGAAAACAAACTTTTTTATTCATTTACATCATTTAAAGGGTTTATTTAAAGAAGACACGCTGATCAACATCCAGATGGAAAAGAGGTAACCACGGTGATTTCACATCTGTTGTCCATCAACTGATGTTAAAGGTCAGAGGATGCTGAAATAAAAAGCTGCAGTGAAACATGAAATCTGTACATTGACCTGAAACATACAACCACATGTCAAACATTTGTAAGAAATACTCTTACGCCTACTTAAATATGTAGTTTTCAATCTAAAGTCATTTTCAAACATCATAACGGCCTTTATGATGTTTGACTCTGCTAAACATTTTAAAATCACAAATGTGAAGCAATACACTGATGTAAAGCATACACCTGGTGTTCCAGCAGCGTATTCCTGCTGCAAACCCACGTTGGCATTAAAACCTGCAGCCAGACTTTTCCTGTTATGTTTCCTATAGAAACATACTGTGTGTTGTTTCTCAGGTTCTTCCTCCCTCCTACTGATGAGCTGGTGAAGCTCTACCTTGGCTTGTCGCTTACCATCACACATCAAACGAAGACTCTTTGTAAGTCCTTGGTTTTGTTTTTTATACACACACACACACACATATATATATATATATATATATATATATATATATATATATATATATATATATATATATATATATATATATATATGCACAACGCACATCCTGTTCACGTGTTCCTCCGTGAAGTGCATTAAAACCTTGTAATCTACGGGTCACAGTTGTTTATTCCAGTTATACCATGGTCCCATACAGTAAACATTTTATAAGAAATGTTTATTTCTTCCTTACAAAACTTGATAAATATACTAATGTACAGGAATTATTTTATGTTGGCCTCAATGTGGTTTTAATGCTAAACAACTGTTGTCAAGTTAACGCGAGTTTCTCTCATTCACCTGTCACAAGCCGGCGGATCTGAATCAGCTGCCTAATGTGTTGCTATGGCGACGCCTGTGATGTAGTGACGTAAAAGGGATTTAACTTTCTGAACTCTCTGTGCTAATATAGGAAAGCGAAACCATTAGAATCTTCACTAACCACTGTTTAAGAGTCAAAGTTCATCGTGAAAGTTATGGAATATTTCATGGTTCCAGCAACATTTCATGTGCCTTAAAACCTTTAACAGCTTTGGTTTCAGTTTGGTTTCTTTTGCTTCTCCATGTCAGTTTGTGTGACTGAACAGCACCATGTAAGTTTACAGATGTGTCCTTCAGAGGTTTTCACATGAGGGATGCTCTGGTGGCAAAAAAAAAATAGAAAAAAATGCAAAAAATGAATGAAAACGCGAAATGACCAAAGCATCCTTCCAGCATGGTACTTTTATTCCATGTAGTTGTGTGCATGTGGTAAATATGCACCTTTGTGAATGTATACCATGCTTCCCACCTCGTGCTGCATGTGCTTGCTCTTCACCTCGTGTGTTGCCTGTGTGTGAGTGTGTCTATTTGCCACTTCGTGTGAGTGAGAGTGGAGTGGTGCTGAGATGGCAGCTGGCGAGGCTAATCCCCATATGTGAGGGACGCGGCCCAGCCCCCAGTGTCACCCAGACCTGCCAGGCCTGACGGAGGTGCATTCAGCCTGGCCGCTTAGTGTCACTCGTCCCCTGTCACTCAGCGCCATAATCACCCGCATGACTGACAGACAGGCCTTTCCCTTTGATGGTGCAGGGGATTTTAGACGGGAGCTATAGAGCTGCAGTGATGATCCGCCGCTACGTGGATGTGTACGCGGTGTGTGTGTGTGTGAGGATGCCACTAGGAGGGCTGCGTTTTCATGACGACGTGACTTGATGATTCTGATCCAGCTTACCAAAGAAGATAAAGATGATGTTATTGATGATGACGATGAAGATTACCTTGGTGGCACAGTGAGCCAGAGATGTTTTATGTGAAGGAATCAGTGGGCCAGCCACTGCTGTGGCAAAGCCAGAGGGACCGAAGGAGACAGCCACACAAAGCCAAGGATTTACTCAGTGTGTGCGTGTAGGAGTGAGGACACTTGCACACACTTCCCACATGAAGCGGGAAAATCTGAAATACACATGTAATCGCACGATTATGATAATGCACATCAAGTGTCATCTTAGTTGATATTCAACATGTGACAGGGAGTCGTGTTTGAGTGCTGCACAATCAACAGCAAGGTTGTTCAGAGAAATCCTGTCAGACCTCTGACAGCTCAGATTCTTATTGACTCCTAGAATACAGTAATATCTGCCTGTCCTCATGCTGTGAGAGACTGAGGAGTAGGTGAGCGCTGCTAACTTGTCTGCATGCTTATGGCCTACTAAACTGTGGTGTGTGAACCGAGCCTTGGTATTAAGACTCAGTCATATTTGTCAACGTGGATTCCTTTAAAGCCAACCCAACTTCCTGTAGGAGCCTCTCAATGCAACTATGAAAAAACTGTGGAGGGTTTGGCGAACATATGAGGCTAGGTTGTTAGCCACAGAGCAACTAGCTCCAAGTATAAAACCACCACCAACACCTCAGATGATAAATCATGTGGGAGTTTATGACAGCCAATGGCTGGACTGCCCATCGGGTATACCAGACACTTGCCCGGCAGCCCAACAGTGATTTTTGGTTTTCTTTTCTTTTACTTTTTTTTTGCTTTTCAACCAATTGTACTAATCATAAAGGTATTCATTTCCCTTTGTTGATAAATAAAGTATTTTTCATTTCATCTCATTAGCTATGATTGTCATGCTTCTTACAGAGGACTCAAGCTGCAGAACGTTCAAGGAGTAACAAGGTTTATTTACAAACTTTCTTCGGGAAGGAATCAAGAGGAAGAAATTGACGAGGATCTGGTAACTGCCGTGGAGCAGTAATCTGCTTTTATGATGGTGATGATGAAGGACAGGTGTGCTTCTTCTTAAGGGCAGCTGCAGGTGGAGAGAGAGGAGGGACTTAGTGTCAAGAGCAGGAAGGCCTGACATGCAGGAAGGAACCGTCACATGACAATGATGGCTACTGGTACACAGACCGATTAGTCATGATTGATCCTGGGCTGGACCAATTAAAGCCAAGGTGTCCCCTCCCTCCTGGGCCACAGTTGTCATGTCAGTCAGTCAGTCACACAGAGAAATACAAGAGTTCAGGATTAAAAACAAAAAACAAAAAGGAGGCGCAGAAGAAACTTCAAGACAAAAAGAGATGAAGCCCTTTGGTGCTTCCAGTTATGAACTGGAATAAAAAGAACACATTTATTTTGGATTGTACAAATTAGATTGAATTTGAATCAGGTTGAGGTGGAATATATGGTTTTTATGTGCATTGAGCAGAGTTTTGCTATAAATTGGCAACAAATGAATAAATACAAAAACAAATTAACATGAAAATAAATTAAAATCTTCTCTATTATCAGTTATATATTACAGTTGGATAGAGATCACTGTTTAGGTGCAATAAAAGCACAACACAAACAAGACAAAAGGGCCAACAAGCCAGTGTGGAGGAAACTGTGTAGATTCTGCAGGCAAAACCAAAATCCTTCACATGCTCATATGAAATCTGCAATTGTCAAGTTCTGGCCTTAAATTGTGCAGCTTCCCAATTTGAAAAAGATGGATTTGTCTGCACAGTTTTATTAGCTGGATTCCAGTCAAGAACTGAACAAGTTTCTTCCTTTTAGCTTAACTTTATTTTCCCAAAAAACAACTCCTCTGATTCGCTGATTTAGGTAAAAAACCTTTAAACAAACCCACAGACAAATAAAGAAATTATAAATGCTAACGCATTGTAACTTTACATAATGAGTTGTAACCACAAACAAAATTACACCAACAATAAACTCTAACCCAGGGTTGTCAGAATCCAGTCCTCGAGGGCCGGAATCCGGCAGGTTTTTGTTGTTTCCCTCCACCAACACAGCTGATTCAAATCAATGGATCCATCAGCTTCTTGTAAACCTGTTTGGGTGTCGGTCAGGTGTGTGTTGGAGCACAGAGACAACAAAAACCTGCAGGATACCGGCCCTCCTGGACTGCAGTTTGACACCCCTGCTCTAACCCCTCAGGATGCTTTAATTAGAGAGATAAATAATTTACCAACTAATTTTCCAACAACAATCTCAATCCTCATACATTAAAATACATGTTTTAAATTCCCAAATATACATTCTAGATGTTAAAACCAGCCAACATTTAATACAGACTACTTAAATCTCTACATACAGAAAAATACTCCACTCATATCTTCATTATATTTTTCTTTTAACACTAAATTCTTCTATTCATTTTAATATTCCTATTCTGTAAAGAATTCATTTTAGCAAATTTCAGTAAAACACAACAGTATGAATTTACCAAACAAAAAAAAAAGTCACTTAAATAGATATATATGTATATTATATTCACAACATGATCATTTGCCATCAAATTACAAGAGCTTCACCAAACAGCTGAGTGAGCTGCGCTGTCAGTGCAACCGGCTCTGTGGCTAAATTAGCATTATCGTGCTAAGCAAAGAAGCCAACAGCTGCCATCGCCTTCAGTCTCTTATTAAAGTCCTATTTCCTTTCTTACCGGCCGCCACTCTGCTTTCTCGCAGACGTCTCCAGTCCCACACAGGCCTACGGCATGAACTAGTAGGTAATCTTCTCACATGAACCACCAAAAAGGCTGTGTTATCTGTGCGTTGCCGTTTATGTTCCGTGCTACCAATACGCCAGGAAATTAATCCGGGTACGCTGGTCCTAAACCTTTGCTTCTCCCCTAGGAGTTTGACTTCACAACAATAGAGTCATAGTACTCATAGTACTCCAGAGGTTGTCCTCCCAGTGAAGCTGTGGGGTCTCCACTCCTCAGAGGAACGAGGGCTGTTCATTACCTGAAGTTTGAACTCAGACTGAATCACTGTCAGCGACTGTTCAAACAGATTTTCAGCAGCTGAAAACAGAGAGCACATTTGCATTGCTGGGATCAATAATTGTAACGTACTGACTAAAATGAAATTGTAGTCCCCGCACTATTCTCCATCTTTAAAATGTAAAGCATTATGTGTACTAATGGCAGAGTTTGGCGTGCGTATTCTCTGCACTAATGGCAGGAAGCGTAACTATGTCTGTAAATTAAAGGCGTGAAAACTGAAGAAAAATAGCCTCGTGCTCCAAAAGTTAAAAGCGCTTCTGACTATCAGTGTGTTTACTCCCAGCTTGCCACAGCCGGATAATCATCTCTGTGTTGTGGTTTTATATTTAGCAAAAAGTAATTGCACAAAGTGAGACGTACTGTGATGAGCAGGAAATGTTTCCTCTGCAGTTTCCATCAGTCTTAAAACAGACAATTAATGCTCCCCAAATCCTTGGAAAGTCATCCATGTCCACCGCACCTTCCTGTGACAGCGAGGCCAAGAAATACGGAGAAAAATACATCTTCACTTGTTTTGCTGTTCCTTGTTCTCTCTCTATTTTTTTTCTTCTTCTAATTTTGAACTTGTGAGTTTTCTCTGATGGTGATCCTGTTAAATTAAGTGCCTGGGTTTTATTCAGAGCCCTCTCACCGTCACTCCTTTAATTTAGTCATTATAATTAACCATTAACTGGTGTCAGTTTCTGGGCCACTAACAGGCCCACTCAGTTCTGCTTGTCTGCATTATCACAGTTTGGGGGAGAAAGTAAATTATAATGAAGGGCTATATAGTCCAATTACTGATAAAAGCAGCCAAGTGCGCTCCTTGTAATTAGGTGCCAGTGTCCCTCCCTCCTTTTCTCTCTCCCTGTCTCTCCCCCTCTTGGAGTGACATGTTGGAAGGGAATATATGCTTAATAGCTATTTTAATTACAGTTAATCTCTTAGTCAAGTTCTTAACCCAACAAGTTTCAATAACAAAGATACGCGGTGCAACCCAAACTCACAGGAGATCGTCTGTTATTAACTTTGCTTATTTTGTAATCTGAAGTTAACTGCTTCATCTGGGAGTGCTGGGAAACTGGAAACGACGTGAACCAAGTATTAAGAGAAGCAGAGAAAGGAAAGGTAAATGGAGGCTTGGGGGAGTGAAGGATTGTAGGACAGCAAAAGGAAACAGGCAGCAGCGAATCCTTCTGTTCCCACTCTAATGGGATGGAGCCGAGCTGTCTCTTGTAGCTCGCTCATGTAGTTCCCCGCCAGAGCACTTACAAGTCAGGGCTGGTAATTAAACTGTACGATCAGCCCCTTCCTTTCCCTTTTACTTCCTCTTTTCTCTCTTTCAGTCCACTCCCCGCTACGTTCTCTCGTTTCTCTTGTCAGGTGAGACAACATGCCTTAGAAAAGCATGAATTAAGAGGAGCGATGGGTGGAAATGAAGAAAGGAAGACCAAATTAAGGCTGCAGGGAGGAGGATGGTTTTTAAAATTGGAGCAGACCGATGGATTTTGAATGCAGTCTTAATTCAAGAGACTGGACACTGTTTTTTGTTTTTTTTTTTTTTGTCTTCTTTTTATGGGCAACTGGGAAAGTAACTTGAACTGAAGTCTCACTTTCCTGAAACCTAAACTATAAAACCATTTAGAGAATGTGTGTGTGTGTGTGTGTGTGTGTGTGTGTGTGTGTGTGTGTGTGTGTGTGTGTGTGTGTGTGTGAATAAACACACTGGGGCACATTTACAAAAGACTTTTTTTGTTTTTTTCTGGCTACAGTTCAGTAATTTCTTCTGTCCTCAGCAAACTGTAAAAGGCGAGTATCGTAACAATTCCTGGAAACATAAAAGCAATATGCTTTTTCCTATTCTATTCTATTCTATTCTATTCTATTCTATTCTATCATATTCTACAGTCATTTAGCAGACGTTTTTATCCAAAGCGACTTACATATGGGCTGCACGGTGGCACAGTGGTTAACACTGTGGGTAAGTCGCTTTGGATAAAAGCATCTGCTAAATGACTGTAGAATAGCATAGAACAGAAGTTAGCACTGTGGTGTCAGAGCAAGAAGGTCACTGGTTTGATACTTGGCTGTGGAGGGGTTTGGTCAGTGGCCTTTTTGTGTGGAGTTTGCATGTTCTCCCTGTGTGGGTTCTCTCCGGGTACTCCGGCTTCCTCCCACTGTCCAAAGACATGCACGTTAGGTTACTTGGTAAATCTGAATTGCCCATAGTAGTGAGTGTGAGCATGACTGGTTGTTTGTCTCTGTGTGACCCTGTGATGGCAAGCTGTCCAGGGTGTACCCTGCCTTTCAAAGCCAGCTGGGATAGGCTCCAGCTTCCCCAGCCTGAATTGGATTAAGCTGTTCAGATAAGTGAGAACAGCACAAGCATGAAATCTAACAGTAAAGGACATCATAGGAAGGTGCTGGTGGACTGTCCAGTTGAACACAGGTCCTTCTGTGCTACAAAGCATTTTTTTTTTTTTTTTTTTTTTGTTTACTCCCTTCCCACCCCATAATATGTTATAATACAATAAATTAATACCATGATGTTTGTTGCAAAGAACTAAGTTCTCCAACTTTCCAATAAATACAGCTGTACTAAGTGTTGAAGTTCTCCTTGAAGAGCCGAGTCTTCAGCTTGCTCTTAAAAGTAGACAGGGACTCTGCAGAGCAGACAGAGTTTGGGAGATCATTCCACCATCATGGAACAAATCAGCTGTTTCCTTGTATGTAAATGAAAGGTGTGACAACATGGGTGTAGAAAAGGAAAGGGAGTAGGGACATGCACCTCCTGAGCTGCTCCCATCAGTTTCTGTCCGACCAAACATCAAGCTCTTCCATATAACCCATTTTTTAGTGTTGGGATTGTCTCCATGTCACTCACTCATGAGCTGTCGTGTTACTTCCAAAGAGGAATGCTAACAGCGTGTCTTCAGTCGGAACTTCAGGTGCAAAGAAAAGAAAGGAAGACATTATTGTCTCAGCTGCTTTTCAGCCATTATTAATGATGATGATAACAGTCCCTAAGCAAAAAACCCGGTTCCTGCAACAGCAGGTACTTCAGAGAACCGAAAGCAGCAGAGGAAGCCGATCTTTAGTACTCTTTAGTACATTTTGAGTTCAGTAAGTTGTTTGTCCCCATACACTTACCGTAGAATAGACAGACTTTTGACCATGTTGGTGGGATTTGTAGTTTCAGATTGTATCTAAACTCTCCAGAGAGTGAAATGCTGGATGCACCGTTGAGAGCAGCTAGTTTCATGGGAATGCAGGGAGCTATGCTATTAGCAGATCTTGTACCTTGTGTTTATCACCAGATAACACTTCATAAAGGACTCAGAAGCACACAAACATTAAAAAAGGAACAAAACATCAATTATTTGATGTATAACAGAATACTTGCGAGATGAAGCATGTTTATTTTAAAGGGAGAGAGACTTCTGGTAAAACAGCTCCTCTACTTTCTGTCTCCATGCAGTGATGCAGGTTTACAGTCTGTTGAGAAGAGTTTTCTACCAAAGGAGCTGAGGAGTGTATTTTGTGAGGGCATTGTTTTCCAGGAGTTTGGTGGCAACAGACGATGGATTAAACGATGAATAAGTGATTTATTAGCTACCGCTGTCATGCTGGTTAGATGGATTACTACAAGACACCTCTGACCCCACTTACCAGCCCTGTGTCTCACCACAGAGGTGTGTGTGTGTGTGAATGCACATCCGTACACGTGTAGGTGGGTGCGCTGGCCAGCTGTAATCTCGTGACAGGATGAGACTAGTTGATCAATGGCGTAATGAACACGGTATTTCATTGGGCCAATGAAGTGAGTGGGTTTGTTCTCAGGGCTGAAGGAAGGGCTTGTTTCTCCTCAGTAGCTTCTGAAAGTTCTATCTAACATAGTTCTATCTATCTATCTATCTATCTATCTATCTATCTATCTATCTATCTATCTATCTATCTATCTATCTATCTATCTATCTATGTGTTTGTATATATATATATATATATATATATATATATATATATATATATATATATATATATATATATATATATATATATATATATATATATATACGTATGTGTGTGTGTGTGTGTGTCTATATATGTGAATGTAAATATGTATATTAAATTAAATAAGTGTGCTGTGATGTGCAGAGATACAGTATTTGAACCAATATGAGTAAGTGGTGGGAATACCAAATAAACGTCTACTCTATCACACTCCTTTTTCAAACTTTTTAAATTAATTACTTAATGAAACATTATTATTATTATTATTATTATTATTATTATTATTATTATTATTATTGTTATTATTATATTATTTTATTTTCTTCCTTATTATGTGTGTGAATGTATATATGTGTGTACATATGTGTGTAAAGGTATGAACATATTTTTCTTTTGTTTTTTCTTTCATAAACTAAAACACATTTGATTTACATTTATTTGAATAAACTTTTAAGGTATCATCAAGACAACCTTTTGTCCCATTTTTTTTTTTTTAATAATCTTATTAATCTTCTTAATAACTGTTCAATGTGGATGTTTTTATTAGCAGCTTAAATTTAAGATGTTTTATTGTAATAAAACAAAAACAAACAAACAAACAAAATAAGCCTCACCGTGTCCTTCCAGCAGCTTTTTGTTGCCTTCCCAGTGAAACACACACACCAACACACCATTCCTCCCACTGTCTCCGGCTATGATGAGCTTTTGCAATAAAATGAAAAACAAAAGGATCGGGGGGGATTTTTGCACCTTGACAGCTGCTGACTTTGTTATGAGATCTGTAATAAAGGAAAGTAATATGCTTTAAACATTAAAGAAGACTTTAATTGTCGCCACCATGAAAAACGCGCGTTCCCGAAGATGTAATTGAATGTCCCCATCGCATTGAGGGAATTAAAATAGGTCATTTCATGTGTTGCCTTATTTTTGATTGAATCAGCTCTTAAGTGTTTGAGACAGTGAAATTATCTATTTTTGAGGCGCCTTGTGGAGGGTTCGGTGCCTGAGAACTGAAAAGGCAGAGGGAGGGAGAGGAAAATGTAGGAGAGAGAATGAGACGGATGGAGGCGAGGGAGAGATGGGGATGGAGGAGGGGAGAGGATGACAGAGACAAATGCCTCAGCATTGACAGCTGTCCTCCATTTTCTCACAGACAGACATACAAATGAGGACCACAAATCAAACGAATCCCTCCAAGATTAATCCTGGGCCCAGGCAGGCACGCTGGCAGGAATTGGCAGGATTGGGGACTGATGGAAGCGGATGGATCTTTAGACTTTGATAAACTGAATCAATACTAAACACTTTGCGATGAGTTATTAAAGGAATCAGGATTTGCTCATGGGAAGAATGAAGAGTATTTGCTGATCTGAGCTCACCAGTGTCACCATAAAGACGGGAAACTGGGCGTGAAGCTCAGGTCACTGTTTACATTCCCAGTTCAGTAGTGGGACTTGTTCAAAAGTCTTCATCTATTCATCTATCCATTCATCCATCCATCCATCCATCCATCCACCCGCCCATCCATCCATCCATCCATCCATCCATCCATCCATCCATCCATCCATCCACCCGCCCATCCATCCATCCATCTATCCATCCATCCATCCATCCATCCATCCATCCACCCGCCCATCCATCCATCCATCCATCCATCCATCCATCCATCCATCCACCCGCCCATCCATTCATCCATCCATCCATCCATCCATCTATCCATCCATCCATCCATCCACCCGCCCATCCATCCATCCATCCACCCGCCCATCCATCCACCCGCCCATCCATCCATCCATCCATCCTCTGCTGCTTATCCTGGATGGGGTTTCTGGGGCAGCAGCCTAGGCAGGACAACCCAGACTTCCCTCTCTTCAGCCAGATCACCTGGCTGCTCATTCTGGGGGGTCCGGAGGTGTATCCAGGTCAGCCAAAAGATGTAATCCCTGCAGCATGTCCTGGGTTTTTCTATAGGTCCCCTTCCAGACGGACGTGCCTGGAACACCTCATCAGGGATGCGTCCAGGGGGCATCATGACCAGATGCCTGAGCCACAATCGGGTTTGACCATTGGGTCTCTCTTTGTCTCTAAAACAGAACCCGGCCATCTGTGGTGAAAACTCATTTTTAGCAAAACTCATTTCTTGTATTCGTGATCTCATTCTTATGGTTACTACCTGCAGCTCATGACAATGTGTGAAGATGTAGGAAGATGGACCAGTAAATGGAGATCTTTGCCAGTTCTTTGAACAATTGTTGCTCTCCACTGTCACCTGCTGCTCAGAGGGGCTAAATCCAATAGTCAATGCAAGCTGGATTAACTGGACTAGGCATCTTTTTTAATGAGGTTACTGAGGACGGCAGATCATCTCAGTAAATTATATCATCAGTTTAATTTAATTGGATTATAATTGGATGACAGTAAATTAGTCTCAAACCGAGTGAATGTTACCTTAAATGCTTTTAAATGCTGAACTGGAGTGAACTGAATTAGAAAGGAGACATACTCATGCTAAACACCTTATAGTCTCCAAATGCAAACTTCTTTTGCTTCTCGTATGAGCTAAACACTCTTTCTATGTCTGTGTTAAGAAGCCATCACATAATACTGTTATGTAAATGTTTTGTCCATATTCAGAAACACTAAGTCAGGACACAAGTTGATCGTCTACATCTGAAGGTATTTCAGAGATCGCTGTGAAAATGTGTGGCTGCAACAAGTCAGCACCTTTGTGATGGACATATTTCTAAGAAACCTCTGGTCTCTTTCTCTTCTCGGTGGTCTACTCTGCTTTCCTGTAACTATCCTGTAACTTCTTGTGACTGATCTGAAGTCTGAACCATCCCAACATGTTTACACAGAGCAAGCAGCTGTAACAGCTGATGGAGACCCAGACAACACATTTCTGCTCCGCAGTGGTTCGGACCAGATGAGGTTTCACACCATTTCGGTTCTGCTCAAACAGCAAAAAAACAAACAAAAAAAAAAAACTAAGTCCTGGAGGATAACATGTCTGAATCCTGGTCCTCAGACCTTATTGTCCTGCATGTTTTTGTCATGATGTGGTTCCGTTCGGTGTCTTAGTTTCTGGTTTCCTGTTTTATTTTGTAGTTTTTCCTGTTTAGTTACCTTGGTTCTTGTTTAGCTTCTTAGATTTTCTATTGATTTATTTCACCTGGGTTCATTTAGTTAATTTGTTTCACCTGTGTCTCATTTTGTTCTGTGTATTTATACCCTTCAGTTTGATTCTTTGGTTGCTGGATCATTTTGTTGTACTTGGTTAGTCCCCTGAGTGCCTTGGTTTGATTTAAACCTTCTGGAACCTACATCCTTGCTTCCATCATCTCTGCGTTTGGGTCCACATCTCCACTGCCACCATAACAGTTTTAGATGTCTGTGCACTTTAACACCACATTGAACCAGCATGACCAAACTTCTTTCACCTGGACATGTCTTCTTGTTAAGAGCTATAAATGAATACATAAATAAGTTATGGTTGAAATTTCAAAATTATCCAACATTTTTCTCCATCTTTTAACTCCCCACATTCACTTATTACTGTCTCACAGCTGGTGTCGTGTGTGAAACGGTGATAGTGGAGGGAGGAAGAGGAGGCAACAGTAACCCCTTGGTTCCACCGAATGCACTGGATCGCAGCAGCTCCGCTGATCGCAGCAGTTCTAGTCAACTGGACTGGTTCCACCAGGCGCACTGCGGTGCGTTTCTGAAGTGTCCCAGAAGTGCTGTGGCTCTTCTCTTCACTAAAATATGCAGCTGTTCTGTTTTCACTGCGTTGAATCTACATCTGTCCAGAGTAGAGTGAATTGTTCAGGCAAAGTGGATCCAGTTGATTTTAGAAGTAAAGACAACATGTCTCAATGTTTTTCTCTGAAACATCAACATTTTCTCGTTGCCAACGGCAACAAACACTGGCACCAAACCATCAGGTGAGAGGGGGTCTCACTGGATACTTGTCACAATGGAAAGTTTCCATCTTGGAGATGGAAGATCCACCGTTTTAAATTGTTTTGACGTCTCAAATCTGTGCTATATAGAAATAAGGTGCAGGTATGTGTGACACGGGTTGGACTGGTCAAATAACCAGTTTTCTGGTTTATTCTTCACTTTAAAGACACCACAGAACTTTGGCCATTTTTCCCGTCACGCACCCCCGATCGATGGCTAGTTCAGCCTCAGTCTGGCATCCTACCTGACCTGTTAGCTGTCTCCAACGGACAGAAGATGATCTGGCAATGACTTTTGTTTTGTCTCTTTCTCTCTTTTAATTTTCTTGCGTTTCTTTGCTGAATCAGCGACGTTGCGTGTTTCTTATTATACTGCAAAGGAAAACGTCACGTCCCATATCTAAAAGTTGTCTGGTGTCAGTTTTTCTGGGCAGCAGCGGCTCCAGAGATGCACAGATAGATGTCCCTGTGTCATTGAAACAGTCAGGGACGCAAAGTCCACCAAAAGGGTGCGGAAAGCTGGACATAAAGCTGGTTCCTGATTCCCGTGTTTTTACAGTGAGATCTCTCTCATTTTTTTCCTCACCAAAAAACATGGTGACACAACAAAAACTGGGCGGGATGAAAATAATATCTGC
This sequence comes from Telmatherina bonti, assembly GCF_933228915.1. NCBI lineage: Eukaryota > Metazoa > Chordata > Actinopteri > Atheriniformes > Telmatherinidae > Telmatherina > Telmatherina bonti. Next base: position 6,312,224 of record NC_136619.1, on the reverse strand, counting down.
ACAAAACTATTGTATTTCAAGTTTTTTCCACTTAAGAATGTTTTAGTCATGCAAAAAAAAAAATCACAGTATGTAAGAATAAGTAATAAAAAAAATACCACTACTATACTATGTAAAATCCACCTTACAAGACATTAAAAATATACAAGACAAATATGGAAATACATTTAGAACTCACAGTTTTTGTGTCGGATCAATTCATAGCCTTCTGGCTGAATGCACATGTGTTACATGGAGACAGCGTGGATCACTTTTTTTAAATAGAAGAATTAATCTAAAAGAGCTTTTCCTAAGAATTGCTTTGGTTCAGGAGAATCAACTCTCTAGTTTTCACCAAAACTTACAAAAACAATCCAACCACGCGTTGCTGTGGTGATAACTTTACATAAATTTAAATTTTTTTTTTTTTTATTACATCATTGTGAATCTTAAATATGTATCTGTGGCATTCATTCATTGCGGCTTCATTGTTTAGAGTCCTTGACCTGCCTACACCAGCGAGGCTGAACCTTTATCTGGTTGATCCAGCGGAGTACAGCCTTTTGGATTTGATGAATTTGCACATGTGCATGTAGAGCACTTGTAGCTGTGTGCGATCACATAAGTCCACTGTGAACAAAAATATTTCTAGCCTTCACACACTTAAATAAAAAAATCCCAATACAGTGACCTTTCAGATCCTCAGACGTTTCCTGAGCGTGGAAGGTTATTTTTAACCCTTCAGGTAAGTGACAGGAAGCAGGAAATTTAATCCTTTTTCAGGAGCTAATGAAATCTGCTAAATGGCAAAAGCATGTCTCCTTCATTCATCTTGCTATTAAACCTGCACCCTTACAATGCTGTGTGAGGACTGTCTCATATGCAAAAGCATGGATGAGTTTGAAGAAGTGACTGAACGCTTTCCATTAACTGACCATCTGTCGTTTGTTTAACAAACCAAAGCCAGTCCAGTTGGCCACTCACCGTCAAACATAAAGTTACCCACATTAATAAGAGAATCCCATCACACACAAAGAGTCCAATGCTTTCATGTATTAAACCAACACTTCCAACAGTTTCGCTCACAGACACTGAATCATAAGTTTTTAGCACCTTTAGTGGAATTAGCATTGATGGAACAATGATCCCTACGTTATCAGAGTTCATAGATTCTTATTCAACTTTTCAACCCATCAACACCAGAAACAGAATTACAAAACTAAGAAAAACACAAGGTTGAGGAAAAGGGATGAAGGCTCCACCAGACCTTCCCCCATCTCCATGCATGTTTGGAGAAACTGTAGATGTCTATATATCTAGATGTATGTAGATGTCTCTCTCTCTCTCTCTCTCTCTCTCTCTCTATATATATATATATATATATATATATATAGATAGATAGATAGATAGATATAGATTTATATAAGCCTATCAACCTGAAGAAACTGACAAAATGATCAAGAATAACTGTAAAATCAGAGATTTATTTGGTAAAGACACAAACCTTCTTGGATCTAAAAATCACAGGATTGCCTTTTAACCCCTTAACAGTCACCCCCCCAAAATGCCAAATGCGCCTGAAAAAGACAGACCCAAATTAAATTAGATGCTGTTCTTGAACCCTTTGGAGTAAATTCAAAAGCATGGTCTCTTTTTAAAGAAAACACTCTAAAGTTTTACCATGAGCTTTCAAATTTATTGTAACTGTAACCAGCATAAAGTTACTGAAGTTGGAACACAAGGAAATTTCAGTTTTTTTCCCTCGTCTGAATTTCTCTTCTACTTTGTCAACATGCTGCACATGGAGAGATGGAGATATGGACAGGAGAATTAGATGTAGCTGTAGCATGAAGCCTTTCCTATGACAAGTTAAAATTTGGTGACAATAGCAGCCAGAATTATTATTCTATGAGGGCTTTACTGTAAGTATGTCCATGCGCTCCCCAAAGCGGCCATTTGGAGTCTCCAAATGGCCACTTTGGAAACTTCAACTTCAATAAGCTATAACTCCAGAACACTTCAACATACAGTCATCAATGAGACCTCAAATGAAAGGTGGCATCAAGAGGAATCTCATTGTACATTCATATTTACTATCAGTATTATTGAAATTCACCAGGTGATGGATAAACACACTAAAAGCTTATTTTTTCTAATGTGCATTATAATAAGAGTCAGAATAAGTTTTACGGTCATCATTTTTATATATGTAAACAATATAATGCCATGTTATGTAATGTAAACTAAATGTAATAATAAAAACACCATAACACAATACAATTTACATATTTACATTAGTTTTGAACTATTGCCTGATAAAGAGTGTTTGTAAAAGTAAAGTAAAAAAGCAGGAGAGCAGAATATGTAGCTGTTATGATGAGCAGGGGTCCTGGTGGTCTGAAGGGCAGGAATGTAGGCTTCCTCTGGAAGGATCTGGTCCTTCTTCATCTGAAGAGCTGCTGGGTTTCCATCACAATCAGATGACAGACTAATAAAGACAAACAAGAAGTTTTTATCCCACATTAGTCCTGCGACTGTAATAAGTGTATGTTCTAACAGACACACATCCCTGCACGCATGCGCACACAGAGTATGGAAGCGGTCCACACACACGCAGATAAATCAGCAGCAGCTTATTTTTTTCTTTCTATGATTTTGTATTTATGAACAAATGTTTACAACTGGAGGAAAGTAGAGGTGTTGAACCGCTGCATCTATTTTATTGCTGCTCTTTTTGCTTCATGCACACTTGGACTGAACGACACCCGCATGAACGGTTCCCCCGGTCCGGGGTCTGACGTTTTAGAGCCGAGACCCCAAGTTTTCTAACAAACCAGGTCCCACGTCTTTAGCAGGCCGAACAGAACCACTGGAAATACGGCAACAGTAAGAAACAACGGACAGAAAACAATGCGGGCGCCCCCATCACGACGCACAAAGTAAACAAGCCCCCCCTCCCCCAGCCCCAGAAGCAACCGACTTACTCATCTAAACAGCTTATAAAGACACCGTAGCTGCATATAGAAGTTTGTACTTACTTTTCATGTTCTTCTCCTTCAGGAGCCGCATCTTCTTCTGGAGTCAGAGACGTCTTCCTCTGTAAAAATCACTGTCCCTCCATGTAAACGACTCCTCCACCTCCTCCCGGGTGTATTTCTGCTTTTTGGCGTGTTTTGCAAAAGTTCATACAGAGAAAAAGTGGACAAAAAAGGGTTCTTCTACTTTTACGCACGGACGCACACAAGTACGCACGTTGTCACAAATGTTTACGCACGGACCCCCTGAAGCCATTTTACATCCCACACACAGAAACCGCACATCGCCGTGACGGGAATTTTATTGGCTTCACGGCAGTGGGGTCAGAACTGGCATCAGTGTTGGTGGGCGAGGTCTGGAAGCGGAAACGTATGTGATTGTCAGACCACCTAGGTTGACACTCATTGGCTATTATTGGCTAAGGAAGGACCATGGATCAATCCAGTTGGTCAAAAATGGGGTCAATAAGAAGGGGAGAGCATACCGGTGCGTCATGCGCAGTTTTATTGAAATAGGAAACGTTTAAGATATTGTACGAGCGTGATATAAAAAGAAAACCAGAAAACGGCCTGCGGGCTGGCCGCCGACGGTTAAGGGGTTAAAAGTACACAAATACAATATTAAAAATAACTTAATTAGAGCATTAAAGACATGACAAATCACAAAAAGCAAAATGCAAAGTAATGAGAGGAAAGCAGAACCTGCAGCAACGTGACGTGCAAAACTTGCAGAACGACAGTGTTCCTGGGGCCTGGTCCAAAGACTCAACAATGTCAGCCAGGACTGGATCCCGCCAAGGCCAGCAGACGTTAAACCAGGACTACAGTCCCACTCAGAGAGCATGCTCACACCAAAACAAAGTTTGATGCTTTTCCAGCCATCAGTGGGGCTTTCCAGCAAATTTCCAGGAGCCAATCCAGTAACAGACTCTTCCATGACCTGGAAGAGCAACGGGAGTTGCGTAAGGCAAGGCAGGTTTATTTATGTGGCTCAGTTCAACAACAGGGTGATCCAAAGTGCTTTACAGAGACAATAAACATCATAAAAATAAGAAGCAGAATTTAAAATCCAAAACAAGAAAGCTCGGAAAAGGAAATAACATGAAATAAAAATTATTAAAATCACATTCCAGCTTAAAAGAAACATACAGATTTAGATTTAATATAAACCTAAAATAGCTTTGAATAAAAACAGTGAAATGCAGCAGAGAACAGGAGGGTATTCAACCTGGATGTTTCAGCTGATCTGTGGCTTCCTGGGAGTTTGTTCTGGACATGTGGAGCTGGGAACTGATAAAAACCGGATCCAGATGACCTGAGGGGTCTGATAGGTTCATGATGTAGTGGCAGGTCTCCGATGTACTCTGGTCCTGAACCATACAGGGCGTATAGACCAGCAACAGAACTTTAAAGTCTGTCTTCTGACTGACAACAGCCAGTGTAAAGACCTCAGAACTGGACTGATGTGGTCCATCTCCCTGGTTTTATTAATGACTCAAGCAACAGACACCAGATATTTTATCCTTGATATATTTTTAAGACGACAGTCAACTGACTTTGTTATTCTTTTAATGTGGTTTTCAAAATGTAAGTCTGAGTCCATGACTACACCCAGACTTGTGACCTGGTTGGTGGTTTTCAGGTGTACGAAGCTCTGCAGGGACCTGTAATCGCTTCTCTTTGGCTCCAGAGGTTTTCCCCTCCGTTACTTCTCCTGGGTAATAAACCAGGAGAAGAGCTCAGCTTAGTGCTGTCTCTTGTACGTCTCATATCTGGCACAACTGGCGAAAACACTCACAATATTTACATCACCCCAATAGAGGCCTTTTCCACAACTACACTTCTGGTCATCAAAATTTAGACCAACTTTTAAAAACATGGGATTTGTTGCAATTTAGAAATACAAATGATGAATTTAACAAAAATGGGCTTAACTTTCATATCGGATATAACAGTAATGTGGATTGATGGAAAATTTATCATTGGATGAAGGCACGCATGATCAGGGCTTCTGTTGTTTTTTAAAATATTTCAAAAGGAACATAAAGAATGGACTAAACGGTTTTCAGTGCGGAGTTATGACGCTACACAGCGGCTCTTAAAAGCAGAGGTTTCCAGCTAATATCTCCGTTTGTCTCATCAAGCTTTCCTGTTCAACCCACCCAAAAATGACAAAGCATTCCAGATAAGGTTTCTTCTCCATAATGTTTGATGAATGCTGGAGCTGCGCCACAGAAAAAGCCTCATTACGAGACACTTATAGATTACCCAGGGTGTCACGCTGGGGGAGAGGTGGTGGGTGTGAGGGTTTGTCTGCAAAGAGGAGGAAAAACAATGAGACTAAATCCTGCTGCCCCCCGCCCCCCCCCCCCCCCCCCCACCCCCCCACCCCCCCCACCTTCTCTCCTCCCTCAAGCTCTTCTCTCCCTCTCAAATGGATAATTCTGGTGATACTTGTGACAGGCTGTGGTTTAGATTTTGATTTATGTTCTTCCAAAGCTAAAATCAAAGAATCCATCTAGTGCTATTTTATGGCAGCTGGGATGATGAATGGGCCAGTCTGCGGGCCAAAGCAAGCTGCTGTGTCTTTGCCCCGGATTTTAATTGCTAAAGTAGCCAGTCATTGCTCAAGATTCAAGACGCAATGAGAGGGAGAGGGGTAACACACTCTCCCTGTCTCTCTAACTCTTTCTGTGTCATTTCATACCTTTAACAGTCTGCCTGTCTCTCGTACGATGCCTCCTCTCTCCACCACACCGAGGGAAGCGCCGCTTTGAAGGAAGATTTAATGCAGTTTACAAACCGCTGTTAAATCATTCATAACCTGGCCATAGGGATCTGCTGGTACAAGTACAACTAATGGCTCATGTAATTGGCCTAACTTTGAAGTGTAAATTCCACATTTATATTTAATGTATAGAAATGCTATCTTTAAGCAAAACGTCAGAAAATAGTTTGATTCCCTGTTTTTGTGATCAAAATACTTTCCCAATGTTTTCTGGCTGAATTATCAGGCTTCCTTTATTTGACCCTCTTGGAGCTTTGAAAAAAAAAAAACCATGAATAAAGAAATATCAGCAAGTTCGTCAACAACACTTTCCCACAGCTTGTAAAGCTGATAAACACATGTAAATAAAATCAGACGCTTCACACATCAATTGATGGAGGAAAACGGCGTTCATCTTGCCTTCACCCCCCCCATGTTCTCGTACATGTCATCCCACTAAAGAGCGAGAGAGAAAGTGGTTGGAAAGAGCTGCGGTGCTTTTCAAACAGCACCAGAATCAATGATTCAAATTAGAAAAACAAGCAGGCAATAAATTCTTTCACATCTGCGGAGCCTGGCGAGAATTTTTTAAAATAATTTTTAATAAAGCATAATTGTAGTTTGTACCACTGAATAATTTAATCACATGGAAATATGGAGCATGGAGGGGGGAGAGAGTATGCACATCAAAAAATAAAAAAAAGGGGAGAAAAAAGGTCTCCTGTGAAAATATCAGAGTTGTGGATCTCCGTTTCATCTCCGTGTGTTTGCAGACAGACTTCCACAGAATCACATCCACTTCCACTCCTCAGGTTGTTACATGCCTTCATTCATCACCTTCTCTCTTAACGTCACCTTTTATTGTTTTGTTGGGTTTTCAGCATTTTTCAGTATTTTTTCCTCCTAATTTAAAAGACAGCGCCATATGAAGGAACATCTGCTGTAAAAACGTATTTAAGCCCCAATGAATGATCTGCAAATCATTCAAACCTTCAGGAAAACAGAAGGCAGTAAAAAACACACTAGTTTTTATGATTTGACCATGAAAGCATCCCCCTAAATGGGATTGACACTTTAGAAGCTGATTAAAGCTCAAACACAAAGAGATTAATGTTGTTTTATGGCATCACTTCAGCAACCTGATCTCACATAAAGCCTCATTCTTCAGAGAAGATGATGAAGATGAGGAGCACAGGATGTACAAGCAAACAGCTTAACAATTTACAATGATGTTTCCTAAAATGAAAGTGCCAAGAATTTCTTGCACACTGAATGTCATTAAAGGATGGAAAGCTGTGATCTCCAGGCCCTCAGGCGGCGCTCCATTTAAAACAGACACTTTTATAGACGACACAAAATCACTGCATTCACTCAGGAAATCTCTCTTCACTCCATGCAAGTTCAGCTCTGTCATTACTGGGAAATAATAGAAAAGATCCAGGGACACAACAATATATTTACAATTTCAATAGACTGAGGTGAGCTGGGAAAACAGGTTTCCTCCAGGGTGAAGGAGACTGGTTTAGACCCAGTACCAGTATCAAAGCCAGGATATTTGTTGGTTTGAAGGCGAATCAGGACACGCTGCACATCTGTGCAGGTGAAGCTCTGATGAAAGCAGGAAAACATCAAACCAGTTGCACATCTGCACATCACACCAGCCACAGAGCACGTTTTTCATGACATGGACATGAGGAGGCCTCAAACTGGGAGGATTCATCTCTTTGTCCAGTTAAAATGGGAGAAATATACTGGTCTCATGAATGCTCATATACCTAAAGTATGAAAAGAACAGGTGATGTAAGACAGATGTAAACAAGATCCTGCCTGCTGTTTGAACAAAAGCTTCCAAAAAGAAGAAGTAATGATATGATAATTAAATTAAGATTTGAATTTTATTAAAGTATTTGCAGTTTATCTTCTATTTTCATTTTACATAATTCTTTCAGTTTTTGTAAATCTTTTTGTAAATTATTCCGATCTTTTCGATTCTTGGGGAATGCTTCGGTAAAAAACTTGAATTCAGGATCGTGGCAGCGGTCATTCACTGTCACACTAATTATTTGTCTGTCAGACCTTCGCAGGACAGTTTGAAGATGTTTGATGTTCAGTATTTTTGTCTTTTAGATAAAAAAATGAAGCGTGTATGGCATCTGATTAGATGAGGAGTTAGTGGCATGTCTGATCTGAATCTCTGAGTTCTTCCAGCTGTGGAACTGGTTGCAGAACCCGGCGTTGCAGTTTGCTCGTACCCTTGCTTTATGACATGTATTGATGTGGTCAGCGTTGCAACAGGGTCCGACATGTGAAGCATCCGAACAGCTGAAGTGTGTGTACATGCAGCAGAGAAGTGGAGAGGAGGAGGAGTGAGAGCCTCAGGTGAAACACAGGCCTGCTTGTAATTTATAACCATGACATGAGAGCCAAGTTTCTCTAAATGAGGCATTCAGATAGCCAAACCAGTCATTTATCCTGATGATTAATACAAATGATATTCGTAATAATAAATATTGCTGCCTCGCAGTGCGTAAAGCTGCGGGAGCAGGAAAGACAGACAGTGTGTGTGCGTGTGTGTGTGCGTGTGTATAATCCTGTGTGGCAATTATAAGAGAACCGCTCCTCAAGTTGTAGTTTGTAAAAACAGAAGATGGATAAAATGTTTAAAATGAGCCTCTGTGTGATCGGGGGTGATTGAATCTTGTCATCGGCTGATAAAAACTGTTTGTTTTACTGAAAAATGTGGTTTTCACAAGGACAGAATTAGCAGCTGGACCGAAGGTGGAAAATGTAAAAGGAAAACTGCAAAAAATGGAAACAAAAAGAATAAACCAACATTAACAACAGGTGTTGTTCATTCCATCTTCTGCACATTCATATGTTTATTTATTGTTAAGAAATTAGGAATATTTTGCAGAATTCAGTATGGTTAAGAATTTGTGTGTCACTTTTAAGCAATGATGCATGTGACCCCTGGACTCTGGTACTTCTTTATTTATTTATTTATTTATTCGTTATTAGTACTGATGCTTACAGAGCATATTAATGAATATCTATAAAGCAACATATGTAAACATGCGGGATTAGCAAACAAGATCAAGTCCCACTGCAGGTTGAAAAAAAAACAAAAAAAAAAAAAATGATACATAACAAAACAATAAAATGTTTGTATTTAAAAAAAGAATAATGCAAAAATAAAATAAGACATTAAATAAAGAAATACTGTTAACACAACTCTAAAGGCATAAACCTGGGCAGATGAATGACTGATATGAGACAGATTTCCTCTGAAAGTGTCATTTACTCACCTCTGTTGTTTATCGTTTCCATGGTGATTTATCGAAATCCCCAGTTGATCTGTTAACATGCATTTGAAGAGGATGCTTTTGATTTTAACTCCATGTTTCTACTTGGAACATTTCTTGTTTATGGAAAAGATGTGTGTGAATTCAGTTTACTTTATTAACAGTTTGGTAGTATTGTTGACTTTCCTTTAATCTATACAGCGGAAGCAGGATGAATCAATAAAACAAGGCATAGTGGTTAGATTATATATATATATATATATATATATATATATATATATATATATATATATATATATATATATATATATATAGAGAGAGAGAGAGAGAGAGAGAGAGAGAGAGAGAGAGAGAGATGGTCAGGCAGGTCTATTTACATATTTTTAAAAGAAATTAATCAAAATCACTGCAAATTTACCTTTGCCAAATACTAAATCAGGACCTGAAAGGGTTGATGTACAAAACACGAAACATCATCATTTAAATTGAACAATTTACTAATGTCATGTTTTTACTTGATGTCAAACTTCAACGTGGTTATTTTGATTAATTAATTACAGAAAATTTGAAGGATTTAATTACAGCTTGTTTGTCAGTGCACCACTTCCTGCTGATTACACCGGTGCATGTGGTGTAATTACTAAGTTTCCAACTTCAGTGCTACATTTAGCCATTTTTCTGACCCCTCCAGTGAGTCTTTCTAAAGAGGAACCGACTATCAACCAGTCCAGCAACTTCTTTGGTGCGACTGAAGACTTTAGATGAGTAAAGTGAAAGAATGTATAGTTTACTCACCGTTAGCAGCAGCTGTAGCATAAACCCCTCCCCCTTCCGCTGTCCTGCAGGTTTTCCATGCATCCCTGTTACAACACACATGCTTTCATTAAATGGATCCAACAGCCAATGATGCTCTGCCCAATGACTGATGTCAGGTGTGTTGGAGCAGGGACACATGGACAACCTGCAGGATTGTGGAGGACCAGAGCTGGACACCCCTGGACAAGAGACGTTGTTGCTGCAGCCAGCTTCAAGCTGTGGTCAGAGCAGGAGGTGATCTCCTCTGCTGCATGACCAGACTGAAGTTACCACTAACTGGTCCCGTACTGGTTTACTGTCAGATATTAATGCATAGTAATGAAAAGAGTTGAAGAAAACATTTAAAAAGTTAAAATTACTGTGACATGTTGACTCTTGATTAGAGAACAGCTGGAGGTGTTAAAGTGCTTTACTGTGCTTTTTAACTTCAAGGACATTTTCTTTTTAACTGTCTTAGAATTAAATGTATTTTTCCAGACATTAATAGAGATAAGGTTAAGATGTTAATGTCGGTGTCTATTATCTGATGTAGACATCCACTAAATGAAAAAAAAAAAAAAAAAAAAAGTTGCTTTTGGAGGCAAATATTGTTATGCAGTTAAAATGTGATTAATCTAGATTAATTAATTATAAAGTCTGTATTTTATTAGATTGATTTCTTTCATTGAGTCCCACCTGTAGTTTTTACATTTAGTTTAGTTCAAAATTTATATGATGTCCAGACTCCAGATAAATGTACAGTTGTTATCCAAAGTGACATATGAGAGTGAGAACAACACAGGCATGAACTCAAACAGTAGAGGATGATACTGAACTGCTGGGAGTCCAGTTGAAAGCCAGTCTTGACGTGTCGTGCTATAGGCTTTATATATATATATATATATATATATTAAAAATCCAATATCATATTAGGCTGACAATACTCATTCATAAACATTCCAGAATTATTTCATCCCATCCAACCTGTTTGACTCTCCGATTAAAGGCAACAACACAAAGACAAAAAAGAATGACATGGAGCGGCAGGCTTTATGTCTCCTAACGACAAAGTGCTCCTCCATCTTCTCTAAGATTACGATATTAAGCTGTTGTTAACCCACATGTGCTCTGACTTGCTACTTCCTTTTTTCTCGTCTGCATTTAAAATCATTTGATATTTCACTTAGAAGATGCAGGGAAGCTGATGAGGGGAAGAAAGCAGAACTGTGCCTCTGGGAATCAAAATAAAGATAGAGAGGAGGAAAACAGAAGATGTGGAGAGACAGAGTGCGGTGATGTCAGTGGCTGATAAACTTTCTGCTTTCCTGTCATTTCACTGAAAGTAAACAGGCGCTGCAGCCTAACATGACATCACTAAGTAGGTTAAGTGTAGTCCCGCGTGGCCATCGATCATAGCAGAATCTAGCATATTCACACCCCCACAAGGAGGAAAGGTAGAAGTTTTCCACTGTAGCCGCGATGACATTTAATTTTTCATATCTCCTGGAATGAATTTTGGCAGACTTTATGCAATTTAACAGCTTGGCAGTTTAAAATTGGGCAATGAATCACTGGGATGCAATGGAGGCCAGGCGGCGGCATAATATTTTCTCTATGTCAGGCTTAGAGTGGTCGTCGTGGCAGCGTGGATGTTGGACTGCTGGACCCCAACCCACTCAACATCTCCCAATACCTTCCAGTTTACCTGACCTCTCTATGTTTTGACTGATCCACCATTTAATCCACATCTAGAGGCAGAACAGATGATTATGTGACCATCAGCTGAACTGAGCAGAAGCCTCTCCTCATGAAGGAGACTCAGTAAAATGAGTCCACAGTAAAGATCCACAGCGAAACACTTACAGCACAGAGCGAGATATGAAAGAGCATCAAAACATATTTGTCTCAATAAGAGTCTGCTTGGAGCACAATAACAGGCTGTGGAGGTGAAGCCCATCCCTCTCCACTTGGTCCATCACGGAGCCTTCTGACCCTCAGACAAAGAGCACAGTGTACAAGCACACACCAGCACATGCACACCAGCGCTTCTGTTCAGCCCGTAAAAGGCTCTCTGCGTGCTTTTAAAAGGTGAGGAGGTCCAGAGGGCTTGCACTGTATCTGATTTTTGACAAAGAGCACGCTGGGTAGAAATCAATAAAGCGCCAGTGATGGGCCGATGAGTCCCGCTGGTGCTCCTGAAGAGGCGAGCAGAGCCGAGGTGCACCCACAATCCTCCTCCTTCTCCTGCTGCACCTCCATCACCCAGATCACTTTCTTCTCTCTCCCTCCCCTTTCTCTCTCTGGCTGTCACTACCTCCCAACATGTAGCCTCCTCTTTCCCCAGCCCCCTCTCGCCTCCTTCTTCATCCCCTCCTCACACCCTTTTACTACACCAGTAGTCCAGATGAACCCAAACAAGCAAAGAATGGACTGACAATGCTTTTGACACCGGCCGTTTATTAGCCCCACTGAGCAATGTGGCGAGAGGGAGAGAGAGAGAGAGAGAGAGAGAGAGAGAGAGAGAGAGAGAGAGAGAGAGAGAGAGATGTGGATGTAGGGAGAAGAGAGCTTGTTCTCGCCGGTTGGTGTGGCGTCTCTGCGATGACCATATTGTGTTGTGTGCATGTCATGGTGTAGTAACTCTCCGCTGACCAGCCTGGTGCAGCCATTTGTCAGGGTCACCGTCAGGAAAATTAGTGTTTATTCTTGTAGAAAAAGATTTTGATGAATTAGTTTATTTATATGCTAAAGACTTTTGCATTCAAGTCTGACCTCCTTTTTTCTTTTCTTTCTTTGTCGTTTCATCTTGCTAACTTGTAAATCTTGTAAATCCTTTTCCTGATTTGTTCTTTACTCCAGAAGGTAAGGAAGCTATCTGTGTGTCAGGTTGTCTGGAAGGGCTTCACCACAACAGGACACGTATGTGTTTCCCAGTAACTCTGCCGACTTTCACCTTTATTCACAATAAAATATTGAAACATTTTTTTCCACTTTTCCCTCAAATCTGTTTCCAAAAGAATTTACTTTACTCAGCTCTGAAGAATTACATCAAGCTACATTTTATGGAACATTTCCCTCCCATGCAAATGTATAAAACGTGTTTTATTTTACCTTTTAGTTTTAAACCGACATGATGTCTAATCCAAGTGACTCTTTTCCATCATCAAGCTATTTGTTATTTCTCTAAACGCTGAAGGTTATGGAACTTAAAGGAAAAGTGAGTACAGGACGATAAAATCAGATATAAATAATTATCACATCACAAAAAGACTACGGTGGCTGGGAAGTGCTACATCAAATCAAAATTTTAAAAACACAAACATTTCAAAATTCAAAAACAAAATTACATTTTGAAAACCAATTCATAATATAAAAGCACAATTTGAATTTAAAAAATCAAGTTTAAATTTCAAAATACAAATTTAAATTAAAAAAAAAAAGAATAAATTCCTTTTTAGGAAACACATTTACATTTTTTAAAAACAAATTTAGAATTCAAGAAACATTTTTACATTTTAAAGAAACAAATATACTTAAAAAAAAATAAAATAAAATTAAGAAAGAAAATTCCTTTTTGGGGAAAAAAAAATATATTTCAGGAAAAACTTTTAAAAGAGTCGAGACAATCTACAATTGACAGAACATTTTTACAAATCCTGACACAAATGAACAAAAGGCGGCTTTACGCGGAAAAGGAGGGACTTAAACAGCGGAAGTGGAACAATGGTGACAGCATCTCGTATTAGACAGCCAGATTTTGTAGTCTGTTTAAATTTGTTTTTTAAAATTTAAACTCGGTTTTTAAAATTGAAATTTGTTTTTCATATTGTAAATTGTTTTCAAAATGTATTTTTTATTTTCTTTTATTTTGAAATGTGTTTTTTGAAATCTTAATTTTGCACTTCCCAGCCACCGTACGAGACAGGACAGACGAGGATCCATTATTAAGAATCAGTTTTATGATCTGCGGTCCGTCTGATTTCTTTCAGCGTAAAAAAAACAATTAAAATATTCTGAATTTCAGATTTGTAAATTTATTGCACTATTCTGTGTATACATGTTTTAACCAGAGGTGTGCTCACTTCCCTGCTGCAACACACCTCACACACATCAACCCGCACACTTGTGCAGAGCTTTCCGTCGAACTGCACTAGTCTGCCAATTGCATGCTGATTTGAGTCAAGTGTGTTGGAGCAGGAAAACTCCAAATGCTTGCAGGACTGCATTCCACCCCCGGTTTAAACATTTTGTGTCAAAATGCCACAATGGGATTTTGTGATTTTGACAGTAATGATAAAAATCAATATCTTTTAACAAATTGTCGAGGCGATGGTTAATATATGTTGACAGTAGTTAAATCTTAATGGGAACATATACACTTTAGCAAAGCATGTAGTAAAGAGGATCCAGGCAGGTATATTAACACACATTCTTTCAAAATAAAAGAGAATATTTTGCTCCGCTGACATCACCGCACTCTGTCTCTCCACAAATTCTGATTAGTTTAAATAAACACATAAACAACAAAAAGGAAGAGACGTGAAATACATTATCCCACAAATATATGAGCCTCGATCAGGATATCTGACGTCTGCCTTTCATGTTTTTCTATAAGATCAGTTTAATTTATTTCATATAAATAATATGATTTAATAATTAAGACGGGGAATTTGCAGATTCATTGTTAAATGTCACTCATTGTCATCTGAAAGGTCGAATTCTTTGTTGTGTTTAGACAACTTGTGACGGTCTTTTACAAATCAGAGTGGAAGGTTTACTAGTCAGCAGGTTTGCTCTGCTAAATATTCTGTTTTCTTGATCCCATCTTTCATACTAACACAGATACATAACGGTGAAACAGTCGGTGGCGTCTTGTCATCCCCATATCCATGTTGGTGGGACCTGAACCAGATACCTGATAGGTATTATCATCATTTTGACATACATGCAGTTTTCACGCACTTCTGGTGTCAACAGAGGTGTTGCCAGGGTCTGGTGCACTTGTGTTTCATTATGTTTGGGTGTTCTGGTTTCTTCCTACAGTTATAAAAATGGCATTGATGAGCATGAACAAGTCTTCTCCATGACGGCCTTGTGATGGGCATCTTCTTTTGAATTTCTTACCCTGATCAGCAAATCTGCTGCTGTCCTGCAGGTTTTACATGTTTCTCTGAGCTGAAACATCTGATTCAAATTAAATCTCCCTCAACTAGTTGTCATGTTCTGCCCACGCATCTTAGGACACCTCTACATCAGCCTTTTTGATTAAAATCCGAGTCTGTTTGCTCGGAAAGTCGTTTTGTTTGGAGAAATGTGAATGTGGCAAACTAATTCTGATTCGGACCAAAAAATTCGGTCTGCTTACAAACGCAGGTCTTGGTTTATTTAAGCAGAACAAACACAGGAAGCGGACTACAAAGAAAGTCACTTCCTGCGTTGCATTGTGGGTAAATCCATAGCGATGGCGTTAAGGGTCCTCTCCCTCGCCTGGTGTTCATACTGCGTCCATTGTTGCAGTGGATTTCTGCAGTATACTTGCATAAGACACAATAAAAACCCAAAACAGCCATAGTTTGGTCTCCATGTTTAACTCGCAACAAGCAAGAGTTTTCTTCTTCATGCGGCTCTTGTCCTCTCTTTTGCTAAACACTAGTGCAGCGCCCCCTTTGGTGAGAATGGGGATATTTTATTCCAATGGTTTGGCTGGTTTGACCAAAGTGCAGCGTGAACTCGATCTTGCTCTGCATGGATACACCCCCCTTTAACTGAGCCGAATCCCCAATCGGACCACATCTATCAGACTATTCTGATGTAGATGCATTCACACAGGACACTCAGGGGGAATCGGTTCGATTAGATATCCCAAATAATTCATACTTTCCTGCAGTTCGGTTTGGTTTTACTGAACTTTGCTCCGCCAGACCAAACGGGCGGAACGAAGTCATGCAGGTACAGCGAAGAGGCGGTATTCCCCAACATGACTGCGGACCAAGAAGAAAAATAAAGAAAATCATCTAATCATTTAGAATGAAAACAGCTTCTTCACTGTGAGATAACAATAGAACAACAATACATTTGCTCTTGTTTTTATAAAGCTAATGCGGTGATTATCTGTCCAGTATGAGCAGCCGGAGAGATGGTGAGATGTCCGACATGTTGCACGGTGACACACTCCATCTTGTTACCTCTCTTTGGTTCTCTGGGCGGTCCATTTACTTCCAGACTGCATGCAAACCGCACCAGCATTCACCTGGAAATGATCCAAGACTCCCAGTCTTCAGCAGCCCAGAGTGGGATTATTTTATCTCCAGCAGAGTGTGGATGTCCAGTCCCACTGCTGCGTCTGGCGAAGCAGACCAGGCTCAGTTTAAAAGGACAAACGTGCCTGTGATGAACCTTTAGTCTGAATCATATGTGTTAAAGTGGTAAACACGTAAAACCATTGGAAGAACCAACCCAGTCAGCTGGGTTTGGCAGAACCAGTCCAGAACCAGTCCAGATGTTTATCTCACTTCTAACAACAATAAATCAGGTGTTTTGACCAGATCAGCTGATTTGAATCTTTTCGTATGGCTTGCTTTGAAACACTTTTTGAAACTGGAGCAACGCTGCAGACGTGAGAAGTTGGGGCAGCTGATAAATATGCATGTACTGGAACTTTCTGCACACTGAGACACAAAGTCATTTCAAGCCTTCATCAGTCTGTTGGGCTCCGTCTGAGAGCTTCGCCTGCCTTCACAAACGCAACCCCGTCCACCCACAACCCCGCTGCAGACATGTATTAGTCATTATTAAACATAATAATGGCTTTTATAAGTCCCTGTTTTCCTCTTTGGTTACGTGAATAATTCAGACCAAGAGGGAGAGGAGGGAGGGGGAGGCAGAGGCATGCTGCGGTAGTCAGGTGGGCTTCGCACCTGAGATGGCAGGCGACAGATGAGGCATTTTGTCTGAATTATTTATTTTATTCTGTTCAACTTTTTACCACTGCCACTTTGTTTTCCTGCCCTTCCTTTTCCCATCCACCCTTCCACTTCATTTCACGTTTCAACCCTCTTCTCTCTCACACACACACACACACACACACACACACACACACACACACACACACACACACAACAAGCCGTCACATTTATTTCAAGCAGCGTTAATTACGGTTGCACAAGCTGTTAAGCTGTCGTCTGACGATTAACAAAGTCAAGCCTCAGCCCCGGCACCACCACTTAAATTCCTGCTTGGAATATGGATGGGTAAAGTGTGTGTGTGTGTGTATATATGTGTGTGTGAGACACACACACATATACATATAAATGTATGTGAGAGACTGCTTTGTGACAACTGTTGTTAGCTCTAACAGTAGGGGCTATAAAAAGACACGTTATGTAAAAATGATTTTATTCAGTCACAGCAAGTGAACAGAAAATATAAATAAATGTAATTTGTGAAATGTCTTAATTAACTTAAAGGAGGTGGTGTTTGGACTGTAACGGCGTGGATGCTCACTCAGTGAGCAAACATTAAAAGTTAAATCATCAATACGCTCCATCGAGCCGTGATCCACGCAAAGAACTGAGGAAACACTTGCAGAGATTTGAACACTGGCCGTCAGCTCAAGCAGGAGCCACATTTTGATGTCTGTCCACATATTTGCCTGTGTGTGCATGTGTGTGTGCATGTGTGTGTGTGCATGTGTGTGTGTGTGTGTGTGTGTGGGGGGGGGGGGGTATATTTGTTTGTTACATGGCTGCAGCACTGACAGGATGCATCTTCATGCCAACATACAGCAAATAAACAGCCCCCTGGAGAATGGTGGACATATACAAACCGTATCAGTAGATCCTTCCTTTATTCCCTTTGTCAGCTTATGGATGCTGCTGTCAAAGCCGCGTGTTCTCAGCGCTGTCTGTCATAATTAAAAGTCTGTGAAACTGCTTCTGGGTTAAATGGGAGATGGAAGATACTTAATACAGTTTCAGCTGACAGTTCAGAAAGTGTTATGTGTTTGTCGAGGAGATCCGGTTTGTTTTGATTTTCTGTGGTCTCATATAGAAGCACAACAATATCTATCTATCTATCTATCTATCTATCTATCTATCTATCTATCTATCTATCTATCTATATCTATCTATCTATCTATCTATCTATCTATCTATCTATCTATCTATCTATCTATCTATCTATCTAAATAAAAAGATATGTTACATACTTTAACAACATTCTTTAACTACATAAAGTCAATAATTTTTACACAATTTTTTCAAAATTATTTGCTCTCTAGCTAATAAATGAACACATGAATTTAAAAAAAATAACAATATATAGAAAAATATGAAAAAAAAGAGAAAACACAAACACCCAAAACTCTGAGTGGGTTTCGATTGTTGTGATCCACCTCCATCTAGCCGCCACGTTCCTCCTCGTTCCAGTTGCTGAAGAAACTGCTTGACCTGTTTGGGGTCACCTCACCTTTTGGAGATGCTGTTAGCAGTTTTTCTGCAGTTCAAGATCTTGTAAAACACCAGAGATGCACTCCTGCAAATTTTAGACGAAATTAGTGAGTCTCTTTGCAGAACTTGACAAGTTGTTGGATCCATTTAATCTGAATCAGGTTTGTTGAAACATCTAGAACCTACAGGACTGCAACCCCTCCAGGACCACCCCCACCCACCATGCTTTAAACCGCGTCGGATCCAGACCACGAGAACCCACACGAGAACAGAAACTGCTAGATGTTATGCAGCCAGAATGACCAGATCAGCCATTCTAGACTTGTCCAATGTGCACATGTTAAACTATTTGTCACTCTTTTATAAGTCTAAATTATTTTATAGAATACCAGAGAAAATATTCACCAACAAGTGAATTTCATACGTTGCCTAAAAACTCCAGCATCCTATAAACGGGCTTAGTATTATACAGAGTTCCCTCAGATCACGCTTTGAGGGCAACATGAATGTTCATTTATTTCTGTTATTGAAAAAACAAAGATCTAATAAATGTTTAGTCATAGACTGTATGAAAAATAAAGTTATAATATATAAGGTTTATAATGTGGTTAATCTGTTACTTTCTGTCTTGCTTTTAGTGAACATGTGCATTAAAAGAGGACAACTGGAGGCTGCAGATGAAAACTTACAGGGCAGCGGGTGTCGGTCGCAGTAACCTATCAGATAAATGCAGGAAAATCAGCCAGACTGCAGTTTAACAAGCATTTTATTACAATGTAAACCATCAGAGCAGCTGGTCTACAGACTCACTGTTAGTCCTGCAGGTCGTTGGACTGCTGGAGGAACCATGAGCATGTTCATTCATCATCCTAACCTCTTAGTCCGATGAAGGGATCCCGGGAAACTGGAGCCTATCCCAGCAGTCATTTAGGCGAATGGCGGGGTACACCCTGGACAGCTCGCCAGCCCATCGCAGGGCACCATGAGCATGTTCATTAATGCACTGCAGCCTTTTCCTAACAGGGTGTGTTCGTGTATTTACCAGTTTTAGTTGCTTTTCAGTCCCAAGTTGCTCAGATGTCAGCATTTTTCTTTTCTTCACTCCTGTCCTCTGCTTGCCTTTATGTGTGTGTATGTGTGTGTCACCATCACTGCCAGAGATCTTGTGCGGAAAAGACATGTTTCCTCACGACTCAGCGGGACCGCCAATCAGGGATCCGGCGCCAGGATGAGTAGTCACGATGCAGAAAGACGTCAAGCAGCCAGTCCGGTTTGTCGCCTCATCTCCCCTCCTTACTGCCACTTTGTAAAATCACATTATCCTAATGAGAATAGGAGTGGAAAGGCAGTGACAGAGCATGGATATGGATGGGCTGCACGTCAAAAGTGCTCAGATTTCATTCCTCTGCCCTGTTTCTGAACGGGAATGGAGATGAGCGGGGGGGGGGGGGGGGGGGGGGGTGAAGAGGAGAAACCAGGAGTTGTGATGGAGATCTGCTCTGCAGCTGAGTGACAATTCAGTTCACTGCAGTTCCATATGAAATGATCTGCACAACCCCAGATCACAACACAGTCCATGTAGGGATAGTTCGCAAAATAAGTCCTAAAACTCTGCTTTAGTCACAACTTTGAACCTTTTAACTAAAACAAAAAACACTCATATTTCTTCCTGTTAAGGTGAGATGAAAGCAGTAAGAGAAAAGACAAGCAAAGAGAAAAACCAATAATATGATGTTGGCCTGACGGTTACCTGCAGATGTGTAGAAACACACTCCAGTCACACCAGCAGAGCAAAAATATGAGAGGAAAAAAATCTCCAAAAGTTAATGACATGCAATAGTTTGATCAAATGTTTTATTTAAACACAGAGACTCTTACCTCTAACTTTGTTTTATTTTCTTCTCTTTTATAAGATCAGTTTTTGTAATCCATCAGCAAGATTAAAGGATTATCAAATGTCAAAACACTGATTTTAATCCTTCCTCTCTTTTATTATATGGGAAAAACCCAAACAAGCAACGTATCTCAAAGCAGTCTAGCAGGTGTGTGTGTGTTCCTTCAGCCAATAAAATAAGCAGCAGGTATCCGTCGCAGGGGGTTTTCAGATATTTGACTCAGAGCCATCAAATCTCTGTTTCTGTGTTAAATGCCGATGACAGCACTGACTATATATATGGAGTCTGAATTCTCACCACGACTCCACCAGTTGTAGACTGTCATAGTGACTGCCCATGAAAGGGTCCATCTGATGTCCACTCGGTGAGTCCCTGACCTCATCCCATCACATGAAAGCTTAGTATCCATCAGTTTTTATTCTGTGGTGCTCCTCTTTACGCTTCTCTAGAGCAGTGTTTTTCAACCACTGTGCCATGGCACACTGGTGTGCCGTGAGAGATCATCAGGTGTGCCCTGAGAAATTATTCAATTTAACCTGATTGGTCTTAAAAGCAGCTCTGTCTTCATCCCAAGAGGTCCAGGTGAAAGATAATAATATATATATATATATATATATATATATATACATATATTTTCCCCTGGTTTATCTTACTTCTTTTAAAGATACTTTGACAAGATGACTTTATATTAATAATATGAGCTTTTAAAAAAAAACAAAAAAACAAAGCAAAACATCATGCCTTGTGAGTTTTCAGTGAAAAAAGGTGTACCTTGGCTCAAAAAAGGTTGAAAAACACTGCTCTACAGCACAGAACGTATTTGGCCCGAGCATTGAACCAACCATCCCTTCTGAAGGTTTCAGCTGCAGCTGCGTCTCCATCCTCGTCTCCATCCTGGTCTCCATCCTGGTCTCCATCCTGGTCTCCATCCTCGTCTCCATCCTCGTCTCCATCCACGTCTCCATCCTGGTCTCCATCCTGGTCTCCATCCTCGTCTCCATCCTCGTCTCCATCCACGTCTTCATCCTGGTCTCCATCCACGTCTCCATCCACGTCTCCATCCTGGTCTCCATCCTGGTCTTCATCCTGGTCTCCATCCACGTCTCCATCCTGGTCTTCATCCTGGTCTTCATCCTGGTCTTCATCCTGGTCTCCATCCACGTCTCCATCCTGGTCTTCATCCTGGTCTCCATCCACGTCTCCATCCACGTCTCCATCCTGGTCTTCATCCTGGTCTCCATCCACGTCTCCATCCACGTCTCCATCCACGTCTCCATCCTGGTCTTCATCCTGGTCTCCATCCACGTCTCCATCCTGGTCTTCATACTCGTCTCCATCCTCGTCTCCATCCTCGTCTCCATCCTGGTCTTCATCCTGGTCTCCATCCACGTCTCCATCCACATCTCCATCCTGGTCTTCATCCTGGTCTCCATCCACGTCTCCATCCTGGTCTTCATACTCGTCTCCATCCTCGTCTCCATCCTCGTCTCCATCCTGGTCTTCATCCTGGTCTCCATCCACGTCTCCATCCACGTCTCCATCCTGGTCTTCATACTCGTCTCCATCCTCGTCTCCATCCTCGTCTCCATCCTGGTCTTCATCCTGGTCTCCATCCACATCTCCATCCTGGTCTTCATACTCGTCTTCATCCTGGTCTCCATCCACGTCTCCATCCTGGTCTTCATCCTGGTCTCCATCCACGTCTCCATCCACGTCTCCATCCACGTCTCCATCCTGGTCTCCATCCACGTCTCCATCCTGGTCTTCATACTCGTCTTCATCCTGGTCTCCATCCACGTCTCCATCCTGGTCTTCATACTCGTCTCCATCCTCGTCTCCATCCTGGTCTCCATCCTGGTCTCCATCCACGTCTCCATCCTGGTCTCCATCCACGTCTCCATCCACGTCTCCATACTCGTCTTCATCCTGGTCTCCATCCACGTCTCCATCCACGTCTCCATACTCGTCTTCATCCTGGTCTCCATCCACGTCTCCATCCACGTCTCCATCCTGGTCTTCATACTCGTCTTCATCCTGGTCTCCATCCACGTCTCCATCCTGGTCTTCATCCTGGTCTTCATCCTGGTCTCCATCCACGTCTCCATCCACGTCTCCATACTCGTCTCTATCCTCGTCTCCATCCTCGTCTCCATCCTCGTCTCCCTGGCAGCAGTTGTCAGGAAACTTTTCCAGTTGTTGCTCTGCTCAGTGTCTCCTCTGGTTTATTCAGTCTGATGAAGTGTCAGCTGTTGTTGTCGCAGGATGTCGCAGCTTTTTCTCCTCTTCCAGGTCTTCTGTATCATTCTGCTTCCACCTGAACGTTATTTTAGAAAGACTTTACTCAAAAGCTGTGTGATGTAAAACCATGGAGAGAAAGTCATCCAGCAGCTGCAGCTCGGACGCTTCATCAGTTCACACAGACGGACGCCCGTCCACATCCTAACAACTTCAGCAAGACAAACACAGAGCGGCATTTCCAGCTTAAACTGATTTAAAAACTGAGTATTTTCTGTGAAGAATATAAATGTCAGGTGAATATCTCCCAGATTTTCCTTCCAAGACTTCCAAGCTGTGTGTGTGTGTGTGTGTGTGTGTGTGTGTGTGTGTGTGTGTGTGTGTGTGTGTGTGTGTGTGTGCAGGGTCGTCCTGGTTTCACTGCTCATTTCAGTTGTTGATGTAAAGCTTGGTGGGCTGCATCGTGGTCAGCACTGCGACCTCACAGCCAGGGGGTTCCTGGTCTGAAGCTCAGTTTGGGCCTCATGGCGTGGAGTTTGCATGTTCCACCTGCACATCAAGACTCTTCTCGAGGTAGTTCAGCTTCCAGCTTGTTGGATCAAGTGTTGTTTCTAAACTTAGACAAACGGGATGTCTCTTTGTGTTGGCCCTGTGGTGGACTTGTGACCTGTCCCAGGACATCTCCTGCCTCTACTGGGGCTGCTGGGGTAAGCTCCAGTCCTCCCATGATCCTGCACTGGAATAAACAGCTGTTTATAGATAGATGTTTCGTATTAAGTTGATTTTAAAGTGAATTTTGTTTATTGTGAAGTTCGCTTCCATTCATTTCCCAAACATGTCTCTGGTCATTTCAGCCACACAGTTTTATACTGTTATCATTGGTCAAGTGGAGTTTGTCTGTCTGTCCGGTCCTGTGATGGACCGGCGACCTGTCCAAGGGGTACCTGCCTCTCGCCTGATGACTCCAACCACCTGTGACCCTGAGTTGGACTGAGCAGATAAGAAAATGAATGTATGGATACTTAATTGGACGTTTTTATAAGAGCTGCGTTTCCATGACACCTTTTCGCCAAATAAAAGTGATTTTTCTTAAATTTCCTCATGGAATTCCTGCGATTTGCAGGATTTTCCACTGGTAGCCAGGTAACATTGTGTCAGGGATTTCCACTTGCCACGGCTTCTCAAAGCCCTTCTTCCTCCTTTCTTGTTTTAAAATTCCTCGTAAAACTGTTGTTTGCTATCAAGGATGGTGGTTATATGATTCTCTTTAATTATTCATAAAAGGATTTGTGTTTCCTCTCACATCCATACACACTGCACCATCTTTACCTGAAATAAAGTCATCACGTAAAGCATCGACAAACAAATGTGGAAAGGTGAGCAGGAAGATCTTCATACAGAAAAACTCCTCATGCTAATCAGATTTATCAATTTCCTGAAAGTATTTTACAATTTTCAGAGATATTTCACTATTCCCAGTTTTTATTGCATCATTTGATAATTTCCTAATATTTACATGTTTACAGGAGCCTGCTGATTATTGATACGAGGATTAACAATGATTTGTGAAGTATTAGCAAGGATTTTAAATTTGCATGAAAGGATTTCTGTCAGGATGAATGAATGCCTCGATGCAGTTTCTTTTCCTTTCTTTTCTTTTCAGACTGGACGAAAGTTCATTCCTGGTTTTGCTTGTTCCTGTAAAAACAAACTCTCTCATAGGTTGTGGGAAGCAGAAGGAAGTATTTCAAAGCTGGCTTTAGGTCTTTGCAACCTTTCCGTTGGTTCTGAGACGTGTGGCGTTCTTCAGTCGGCCTCGTGATGAGCGAAACTACAGCCGCTGCATCTGATGGAAGGTCACTGTGGGCTCCCTAAGTTAGCTACTAAGTTAAGTGGACATCAAGGTCATGATCAGGCCACACCAGTAGGCCATAAGCTTCCTGTCTACACACACACACACACACACACACACACACACACACACAGCTGAGGCCTGATTCTGATTGACAGGACAATTTCTCCCCCTGCTTGATCGACTTTGTAGTAAAATGCTCCTCTCTCTCCCCTCAAGCTGTTTTCCTCCGAACATGAACACACCCCTTATATCCATAAACACACTAGTTCATAGAGAAACACAAAGTCTATAGAAATAAATATAAATATGATACACAGATTCATGCACGCAAAGCAACACTCACACACACACACACACACTTCTACCATAAGCTGCCACACACACCCACCTCCTAATGTAGTTCCAGGTGCTCCACTAAAACTGATGGAGGTCTTGGAAGGTGAAAGTTTATGTGGTTCACTACTCTGATTAGGAGGACGGAGATCTAAAAGTAATTGGCTTCCTTTACTTCCTTCTTTCTGCAGATTTACGAGCCTATCTCCAAATGACTGGCAGTTTCTTTACTACGGTCAAACAGTGAAGGATAAACTCACTCCTCCGAGTGTGTGGGAGTATTAGGAAGTGTTGTGTGTGCATTTCTGGATGCTCCAGATGTTTATGTGCAGACAGAGAAGTACACACACACACACACACACACAGACAAGGACACACATGCTCATCTGAAATCAACCTTTACAAATGTGGCTTGAAGCTTGAGTGCATCTGAGGCTGATTCAAAGTGCCAGTCAGCGCTGTGTGCTGAGTGGCTTCTTCTAAACATTTCCTGTCACCAAAAAGGCACAGGGTGTGGGTGTGTGCATTGGATTCTCCTCCGTCCCGTTTTCCGCCTGGGAAAACACTGCTTACCCTATTAGCACTGCCTATAATGCCCCCTCCACTGCTCCTAATCTGCACAATCAGAGACAAAGCGAGACAACCTAGTGGACACTTCACTCCCGGAGCCGAAGAGGGGCGGCCGAGACGTTCCATCCTCCAGTCAATGATTTATTGATAACCTATTTATTTTTACCTTTAGTGTCAGTCAGAATGCTTGAAATGTGCATGCATTCATATTTAATCAAAATGCACACACAAAGGAGTCACAGAAACACATCTAGTTCCTCTAACTAATGTATTATGTTTATAAGGCAGCAAATATGTATAATTCATTGCAGATGTGGATGCAGGGGGAGCCTCATTGGATATTTCTATGTCACTTTATTGTCAAATGCGGAAGGACTTAAAGGGGACAGCAAGCTTCATTAAAGGTGGCGGAAGAAAGCAAAAAGGAAACAGGCGACAAGATGGGAATAGACTGACTGGAGAAGTAGAAGCATCTCGCTAAGCCCCTACGGCAGCGTGTGGGGGGGGGGGGGGGGGGGGGGGGGGGTTAATGGTAATGTAACAATCAGGTGGGCAATGTATGTAGCGACTGTACAACCTTGGTACTTTTATTATGACGTTATGTCAAAAAGAAGACATCAATGCTGAAATGGAAAAATGTCACAAAGTCACTCATTTATTTGGATGTTGAGCTCAAAACAACAAAAAACAATTTAATTGGATGAAAATAAAAACATAAATAAAAAATAACTGTTACCCTGAAAAAAATGAAAAAATAAAAACAGATTAAAATGTGTATTTTTCCACATTTCAACTAGTCTATATGAGCTAACATTTTTCACTTGAGTTTTTTTTTTGTTTGCTCATTTGTTTGTTTTTTCTGGCTTGTAATGAAAAAAAAACAGTAAAAGTGCGTCGTTTTAATCTGGACTGTGACTGGGGGCTACATGTTCGCTCGTCATTATGAGCTTTGAGTTGGGCGACACAAAGTCAAACAGACAGTAAACATTTAATGTTCGCTTCAAGCTCAGATTAAGTTTAGAATGAGATAGATTGTTTAATCACATTTCTAGCATACTTCCTGATTATTATTAGAATTATTGATAATTACAAGTAAAATTGATCCCTTTTTGAGTTTGGGTTAAAAGGTTGATTAGAAAAAAAATATTCATTCTGGTGGTTTAAGCTGATTGTTGTTCCAACCAGCGCATAAAGATGCATTTTCCTTCATTTAAGCGAAAGAGATACTTATTGTGCATGTTTGTTGTGTCAGCTTAGAAGCCAGACTCATCTGGCTTCAGCGACGCCATACTGTTGGACTAAATGAGGTGATTTTGTGCATGTTCACATCAGCCTTTTTGGTTTGAATCCGTCCATTTGCTCGGAAAGTCGCTTCGTTTGGGGAGCCGTGAACGTGCCAAACGAATTCTGATTTGCACCATAGAAGCAAACTCGGTCCGCCTACAAACGCAGGTATCGGCCCGTTTCAAGCGGACCAAATCCAGGAAATGGACTACCAAAAAAAAAGTCACTTTCTGTGTTTGACGTAGCATTGCATTGTGGGTAAATCCATAGCGATGGCGTTAAGGGTCCTCTGCCTCGTCTGGTGTTCATACTGCGTTCATTGTTGCAGTGGATTTCTGCAGTATACTGGCATAAGACACAATAAAAACCCAAAACAGCCATAGTTTGGTCTCCATGTTTAACTGGCAGGTGGAGGAAACAGTTTTCTTCTTCTTATGGGTCTTGTCCTCTCTTTGCTAAATATTAGTCCAATGCCACCTTTAGTGGGAGTGGGGATATATTATTCTGATGGTTTGGCTAATTTGACAAAAGTGCAGCTTGAACACAATCTCTGTCCACATGGATACCCCCCCCCCCCCCCCCCCCCCCCCCCCCCCCCCCCCACAACAACTGAGCCAAGTCCCCAATCAGACCGAGTCTAGCGGACTGTCCTGATTTGAATGCATCCTTAGACTGCAACATATCCCATCCGCTTATTCAGGTGAAGGAGAATAGTCTCCTGGTGTTGGACTGTCCACTGCTCTTTATTCACATCACCAAGAAAGACTGACTTTGCAGAATGCCTCTTTTTCGCAGCAGAGGAGATGAAGGTGATATCCGTTTCCTTCTCAAAGGTCCTCTGCACAACGTTTGCCCCAGACGTCTTCAGCCTGTAGAAGCTGGGGACACATCTTCTCTACATACCCCAGCATCATCAGCTTTTTACTCGCAGCGCACCCTCTGCTGAGACAGGCCTCCAGAGGGTTTCGTCTTCAGGATGATCATCCCGCAGCAGTTAATGAAGAAACAAGCCGGGGCCCAAGCAGTACCCCCGTGTAACTGCTTCCAGTACTTTCTGCACAGGAGTTCCTCTGGGATGTGTTCACAGCTGCTGACTCATGACTGCAAGCTGAAGTTCAACCTGTTGCAAGTAAAATGATAAAATGATGCAACTGTGGTTTGCATCATCAACCACACTGAGTCAAACTTCAGATGCGAGGAGGAGTTGGCCAGACGGTCACATTGTTCATGACTGAACTCTTCATCTCAAAATGTGAATAAAAAGACCAACGAGCTGAAGTGATTAGTAAAAACTGGCACCCAGCAGTGAAGGCTTATGTCTGGGGTCGACAACACTACATCTCTCCGGGTACTCTGGCTTCCTCCCACCGTCCAAAGACATGCAGGTCAGAAAAATTGTTGACTCTAAATGTACTGAGTGAGTATGAATAGTTGTTGCCTCTCTGTGATGGACTGGCGATGTGTCCAGGTGTACCAGCCTCTCGCCATGAGTTTCTGGGATAAGCTTCAGCTTCCGATGACCATGAATTGGAACCAGCAGTAAAGAAAATAATGGATAGATAAGTAAAATGGTAAGTACACATCTCTGCATAGTTATGGGTTGTTATTGGTTCAACAGACTGATGGCAGATAGAGAAAAACGGTCTCTAAACCAGCTCTGTAACGCATGCTGGAGGCTGGTCAAAGTTTTATTCATATTTTCTTCAACTGAAACGTAAACATTTATAATAAGTCAGCTTAAAATCTCTTCTTTAACCAAAAATTTAAAATTAGATATCTTAACTGGACTTAATATCACTTTTAAAAAGTTTCATTGACTAATCTTTAATTATTTTTATTTATTTATTCATCTTTAGAGAAAAACAAGCACCACCCACCTTGCCCACCACTACACACACACACACACACACACGCGCGCGCGTGTTCTACCTCTAAATTGTACTGTGAGCTGTCCTTAAGTCTAACAGTACTTATTCATAGTGGGGCTGAGAGGTAGTCAGGGTGGCCTTTAGCTAAAATGCCAAAACAACGTTAACGTTGATGAGACGAGTCTCAGCTTTCCAGTGAAATAATGCAAAAAGCAGAAATCCATTATAAAAGGAAATGTTACGTTTGCATGTGAATGGTGATCTGACCACTAAACCCAGAAATGTAAATTATGCTTGTACTGGAGGCTCTGTTGTCATGTGCATGTAAAGAGCCATCTATACCTTCTCTCAGTGACTGGAACAAGTTGCTTGTGTCAAACAGGCCATGTTTGTGAATAAGCAAAACAATTACTGAGCTTGTAAAGAAACACTATTTCAACAAGACATGGTTCAGATTACGTCCCATATACACTGCTGTAACACATGTTTATACCTGTCATAGCTGTCGGGGTATAAGTGTTTTTTTAGGCAGAGTCAGTTACCCCGAGGCGACTATGAAGGGTTTTACTGTACAGATCACCAGTAAGAAAAGGCAAGTTTATTCATATAGCACATTTCATGCACTGGACATCAAAGTGTTTTACATAAAACATTTAAAGCATTATAATGAGGCGCATTGAAAAGTACAATAAAGACTTTTAAACAGAAATTAAATAAAAAGAGAAAAGGTATGGAATGAGGGAAAAAGGTAATAAATACAAGTTACAAGGTCAGAAATTTAAAATCTGTTTTCATATTGTCAATTTCATGGTTTTATGTTTTATAAAACATGGGTTTTATATAATATAACATAGAATATAACTTTGATTCAATAGTCCTGCCTTAGAGAACTGTTGTCAATCAATAAACTCCACCCCCACACCTCCAAATATACTTGGACATAAATCTTTATTTAAAAATGTTAATGGAGCACAGTTTCTCTTTTATTACAGCCAAGCCAGTCTTAACCCTTTTCCACATTCTTCTGCAAAACTCAACGACTTAAACTAAGTTCAACTTGTCTTGTGCACATAAAATGAGGAGTTGAAGATCAAACCAACATGTGCTACAAATATTACAAATATTCTTCAAGTTTGTACATACTGCACTGTGATGTTAAGTGCTGTGTAGGGGGGATTAAGCCAAGAAATATTACTGTGGTAAGTGAAGCATTCAGAACCACTTATGTACATGTGCTATCCCATCTGCTTTAAATCCATCTGTGGACTATGTTACAGTCAGATGTGTTTCCCTTCAGTACACCGTACTAAATTTAAGTTGTTGTGTGACAACTTTCCTACCTCTGGAAAACTCAGCATCATAATCACATGTCCACAGATCCCTTATCTGCTGACTCTGCTGAAATTGCCTCATAATCTAGACTTCAGCATTTCTGTGTATACACGGCTTGTACAACATCTTGTTGGACCCTCAGGATAACCATGATCATCCACGTAATTGGATAATCCCACTTGACCAATGACACTCCCCTCCCCCCTTTTCCCTGTGTGTGTTTGTTGCCCAGTGTTTCTTCCTCACTTACCCACATTTAGGCTATGTGGGTAAATGTAGATGCTTTTAACTCCAGTTTTAGTCTTCCCAATAAAAAACAGATATTTTTTAGATAGAAAACATGAAGGTGGTGATTGGATTACTCAATGGGATAGCTCTGGTCACAACCAAGTTAAAATGGGTACAGTTACATGATGTTTTTTAATTAAGAATTGCCAATTGGGAATTAAACAATTCTGAATTAACAGAATTCTTCCACTTCCATGTTTGTATTGTGGGACATCTTCTCACTTCTGTGTAAACTGCCCCACCCAGACAAAAGCCTGACCTGTAACAACTGATTTACTGGTGAACCAAGTCTCTCCAACAAAACATACAGTAGCAGTGGCCATCAGAAGATCATTTAGTCAAACCCAACTCCAAGGCCTAAGCAGTTTTTTCCTCATTGCGTGTAGAGGGCAAAAAAATAGTCAATTAAGTCAGTGACTAACAGAAAAATATTGAATATTCAGTGAAACACATTCACTGGTTTTATTGGAAGTTAAATTCCTTATTATAATTTTGATGAATAAATTCATTAACTGCTCTACATCTGTGTTTTAAGCACCTAAATGTGGGTCTTCTGGGGGAAGACTCCCATGAGGTTGTGGAAGGATGGCAGCAGCCGGGAAGCTGCATAGGAGCGTATAGAACTGCTAATCTGCCTCCTGGTTCCTCCTGCCTCCTGCCTCCTGAAATTGACAAAGTCCTGCTCATGGGACATGATGTCCTGTGTTGTATCTATCTGCACAGAAACAAATCCAGATTTCAGCAGCTGGTCTCCTGAATAAGCCACAGCACAGCAGAAATGGCAGTATTCACAATGGCTTTGAGTGAAAATGTTACAGCAGCAACATGACCTCAGTGAGCTATACCTTCAGACATACGGCATGTTTCCCATGAAGAATGATGAGCTTTAGAAAGTTGTTGTGGTCAACGTAGTGGTCATCTGGAGTGCAAGCTGCCTCTGATTGCTGTTGTCTGTAGCTCAGGCCTCCTTTTTCTATGAACTTCACCACATCTACTACTCCAGGGATGCCCGAAAATATCCTGCATATAAGGAAAGTCAGCCCTGAATTCCAAACTCAGTTCAGGTGTTTTAGAGAAGGGCTGCATTGAAACGTTTCAGGATGGTAAATCTCAAGGACTGGACTTGGGCACCCTATTCTACTCGTTCCAAAATCTGCTGTCTCTTTCTCACTTGATCTCTGTGTGCCACAGTTTGGGACCATGTATAAGGCTGGCCTTTATCTATTTTAAATGCTGTAGCTGCTTTTTAGATGCTCAGATGCGTTGTATCTGTTTGTGGAACTTCTACCGGCTCATCTCTCTGGTCTTCATCATCACATGCAGCCCCATCACTTCTTAGACGCTGCTAACATCAACATGAATTTGTGCTGCAGTGGTGTTGCTGCTGGCTATGCTGCTGCTGGTTGTGTGTCAGCTATACAACTCACCACTGCCCCTATGATTTCTGGTGGTATTCCTACGTTTTCTGCATAGAGGGATGGGTAGCTAAGGGCCTTGAAAATGGACCAAATTAAGTGTGGAACTGACATGTGAGATGAAGCTGAAGCTGTCAATATGTGTTTGTATTTGTTTTCTCCACTAAAAAATGGCCTTAATAAGATTTTCCGAGCAGCCTGTCCTGCCGTATTAGCAGCAGGACAGGCAAGGAGTTTTCTGACAAGTTACGCGCCTTACATCACTGCTTTCCTTTGGTTCACTGTCTGGTCTGTTTGCTTTCACACTGCAAGAAAACTGCACCAGTGTTTTCAAATAGACCGGACTATGAATGCACATGAACACTACTCCTGAACAGTGTTGTTATGTGAACTTTATGTAAAAATACTATTTTATTGTTCAAAAATGCTTCCGTTACATGTAAAATTAATATTAACTAATATTGCTCATGAAATAAATTACAATTTGATATGAGCAAAACTGTTTTGTTTTTATCTTCTCAAACCCTGGCTGAGCCGGTACAAAGTCCTTTATCCGCATAAACTCAAAATATGTCGATCACTGTAATACAAGTTGAAGGTCTCTTTTACTTTTTCATTATTATTCAAATCATGCAGGTGCGGCATTTTTGTTTTGCTCATTAGACTTCCGGCACGAGTTAGACGCTTTGTTATTGTATCGAGGAAATGTTGGGCAACAGAGGGCAGTAACCTTGAGACAGATCTTTTTACTCTGGCTAAATGATGAAAGCAGAAAGGAAACAGAGCAGAAAAGTGCCTGTGCTATCCCCAATAAGTCTCTTACAACACACGCACACACACACAGACACAGACACACTAACAGTTTCTAAGACAATACACGCAAAATGCCTGAGGCTGTTGTCACAGACACAGACATGCTCCCAGGCACATACAAGCAGATTTTCTCTTTTGCAAGCAAAATGAAAAGTAGACTATAAATGAGAGGGAGAGAATTTTTTTTCCTTTGTTTCCCTTTAAGTGGGGCAAAGAATAAAGTAGCAGGGTATTTCAGGATAACAACGTCTGAATGTACTTACACAGTGTATTGTAGTGTATAGCTAATCAGTCACAGTATTTTTCCTTTTATTTTCCTTTCCTCTTCTCTTCCTCCTCCTCCAGACTTCTCATCAGATCTCTGGCCCATCTCCTCTTTTCTAATTCACCTCCCTTTTCCTGCACTGACAGTGTCAGTTTATCAGTAATGCTCCTTAATTCAAGGCCAAGCTGGGCTGTCACCCTCGGGTCGTCGTGTCACTGTCACATCCAGACAGACACATGTTAGAGGACACAAGGATATGTCCATCCGCAGAGAGACAGAGGGTGGAGGCTTATCAGTGCAACCTTGCTGGTGAATTAGCAGACCCTTGAGTGATAAGGAGAGGCAGCCCAGCTGACAAGCTGAGAAAAAAGCAAAGAAGGAACGAGATAGAAGTGAGGAAGGAAGTGGGAGGAAGTAAAGTGGTGACAGCTGCTCTTTTGCTGTTGTCATATGACACTCATTATCTCTGTTTTTCTTAGGGCTCTATTCACAGTGCAGCTCAAACCTCCACAAATAAAACTCTCTCAAATGATGGATGACCCACTGATTTCTATCCAGTATTGATGGAAACAAGGTTCCCTCAAGTCGCTGACACTATCGCCATGGTTACATGATGTTTTTCATTCGGAATTAATAATTAGGAATTAAATTATTCAGAATTAACGTATTCTCCTACGAGTTTCCATGGAAACAATAATTCCAAATGGAAGTTTACATGACACAGATCCTTAGGTAATACCGGTTTAAAGCAGCCGGTTGGGAAAGGTTCTGATTGGACAAAATGACGTACATGATGTATTGACGTCTACCGGAAATAAACAAAGTTCGCTTCATGCTTCTCGTCTTTTCAGTCATAACATCTAAAACTACATCATAAGTAACAGTTTCGCTGCTATTTTGAATATAATTTTGAAGTTCCAGCTCGACACGAGCATAAAACTTTACTTTTTGCAGCAACTGAGAAGGAGAAGGAAAATGACGACTGAAGACAGGAGGCAAAACAACGTGCAGAATATGTGCGTCATCGGGACGGGACAAGGTAACGAGGATGTGCACAACGACTTAGAGCGAAACGAAGGTTTACATGACAGAGGAATTAAATAGTTTGGAATTAAACCAGCCACTTACTTCAGAATTAGCTTTAATCCCGAATAGACTTTTGCATTAGGATTTAGGTGTTTACATGGTCAGTTTAAAGCGGAATTATCTTTTAATTGGAATTAAAGAGGAATTGAAATCCCATGTAAACGTAGCATATGATCCAGTTTAAATCACTAAAAAGTCTTCGCACACTGTTAGATGGGTAACTGGACTGCAGGAACATCTCCTCCACAACTCGGTCGTTGCATCAGAGACAGAACATCTCAGCTTTTGTAACAAAAATATGGAGTCAAATCTGCACAATTAATTTGGGGTTAAAATCAATGCATCTTTCTTTGCAGTTTGTTTAACATCTGGTCTGATCTGAATCTGAGACCCACGACTCCGCCTGCAAATCACTGCAATTCATTAAACTTTCCTCAGTTCTGTCATGATTTCAGCAAGGTTTTAGCTGTCATGTTTGCATATTCTTTCAGAAACTCACTTATTTGAGCTGCATAAGATCTGGTGGTTAGCACCGTCACTGTAAGAAGGATCCCTTTTGCAACTTTAGGCGGGCCTTTCTGTGTGGAGCTTGTATGAATGAGCAGGTATAAGCAATGGATGAGCCTCACACTCTGAAAAAAGCTTTCTATACAAAATGTGTTTTGTGTGGAAATTATGTTTTGTCATGAAATCATATTTATGAGGATATACAAGCATGTCTTTTAATTACTGTCGCCTGCAGCAGATTTGTGAAAAAAAAAAAAAAAAAGTAAAACATTGATAAAATCATAGAAAGGAAGACTTTTACACTCATCAGGGATAAAATGTGGCCCTCAGGTTACAGTTTATATTGCACTTAGCACCATGACGTCTGCTCTTAAGCCGATGGCTGATTTATCTACTCTCAGTCATTGGAGCAGACATTATTCACTTATATTCTGTGTGGCATAAGATATTAAACATCAGCTTTTCTTCTCCATTTCCCTCTCATCAAATCCCCATAACGGAGACTCTATAACATTATCCTGTCTTCATCATAAACTGCCAAACATCAGTCTCTCAGCCCCCCACAATACGTCTGTGATGCACATTGGATTGGATATCCACTTTTGGCTAAAAGAGGCGCGGAGTCAGCTTCGATCGACCCCGGACATGGATGAAATGCCCTTGACAAGAATCGGTCCTGTCAGCTGCTGTGATGGCTGCCTGTCTCATCAGCCCGTCTCCTCAACACTGACATGATATGATGGGAGATGATACTGAACAACGGAGTGTTGGCTCTCAGATGTTAGCAGGGGGCCCGAGGGCATCAAAGACCCTGACAGACGCCACTTTATAGCTTTAATCCCAAGGTCTCAAAATGACACTTGACACAAATTGAGGCTGGCTTTTCTGTTGGCAAGAGGAAAAAAACCAATATGGAGGAAAACATAACCAGGACTGCTTTCCTTCTTGTGTGTCCTCACTATTTTACTCTGAACTCTGCAGCTTGCTTTGAGCGTTTGCCTCTCAGGTTGTTATTAGTTATCAGGGATAAAGGTAAGAGATAGTCACATTTTAAACTTATTTTACTGATTTTCTTTTATCATCATAAAAACTGATGAAAATGAATTAGCGGCTCATATTCCCAGATATTCCCATATAATAATATTCCCTGTAAATAGCAGAGATGAGCAGAGTGACTATTTAATGCAGGCCTGGCAGGAGGTGGCTGTAGGAAACTTGAGTCATCTGCCTCCTGACCAGAGCTTTCTGTTTGTGAAACTTTGCTTTTCAGTCCCTTCTGTAATGTCTGACGGTGATATGAAACATGGTGCTAAACATGAAGCACAGTTTGTGTAACATTTACCATTGGGCTGGGTTGCAACGTTACATTATTTAAAGTTGAAATAAACACTTTTTTTAAACTCCAGGCCTTTGTAGGTGAGGGGTTGTTGGGAATTTATTCAGGTACTTGTCTGTGTACTATGCTTGTCATTCACTGTTTCCACTAGGGGGCGCAGCACAAATTCAGACAACAAAAATTCAGGATTCTCAGCATAAAAACAACAAACATGGAAAATATTTTGCTGCTGAAGGATAATATTTAGTGCCACTAAATCTCAAGTTGAAGGATATTTGGTCACATCACTTCTGCACTATGTCTCTGTTGTCATCATGCATCTTGTGGTTAAATGAGAATCCAGTAATAATAAATTGATCCACATTTAGTCTACATATGCTGAAGTCATGCATACCAGTCATTTGTATGAAGGGACAGTGTGTGAAAAGTCTATCACAAATAAAATAAAACAATTAAAAACAAGCATTTCTGTGGATTTTCTTTTAATCTTTCTCATCAAGGAGCTTTTCGTTTGGGAACTCTGGGTTCTTCAAACAGTCCCATGATGCTTCAGCCCTAAAAGTGCCAGAATAATCTGTTCTGGTAATTTCAGTACGAGAACAGAGTAATATTAACTTTCCTCTAAAGACCTGTCAGCTTTTCCTGACTGTACTCTGCCTCTAACCCAGTCTGGTCTTCCTCCACCCGGAACATCATGATGAGAGGAGGTTAGAGGAAAATATTCTGCTCTGCATTATTCTGTTACCTTTCTGTAGACATATTAAACAAATTCACAACTAAATCAACTCAAGGTACTTTTAAAAGGGCCTTCTATGAAACATTTTCGACAAAAATGAAACCAGAAGCAGCTTCACCTTTCTTTATTTTTCTTATTTTTTAAAGTGTTTTTATAACGTTTGCCTGAAGTTGCTGAACGATCCGGGTTTTGGGATTGAACATCTTTGAGCTGCTTTTTTCTGTCAAAATGAGTTTTTGAATGCAGAACTTCCTTCCAGTTTCATTCTTTTCCTTGTAATTCAGATTGTAAAAGTATTGTTTTACTCATTTGAGACGAATGTAATGTAACGCAACCAGGAACACGATACAGCTTCACTTAAAACATTTTGATGCACTCGTGTTGGAAATTAAATGATGGTGACATGAAAAGAAATTCTTCTTTGTTATTTCATCCATCAACAACTTCAGATGACAAAGTTCGATCTCTGGTTCACTGTTTTTAATTTCCACCTCTGTTTTTGTTTTTACTCACATTTGTTTCCTCATTTGGATTTTATTCATTAACAGGGTGCTTGAGGTGAACATACATTAATTACCATGAGGCGTGCAAAATCTGACATGTGATAAATGTACATCATGTAATTGTATCATAATTACACAAGAAGGACTGAAGTGGGATTCAGATGCATTAATAATGTGTCAGTTGCAGCATCAATATTCTCCAGGTCCAGTTAAAGGTGCTCAGATCAGGCAATGCATCTTTAACTAATTAGGTTTGTTGGTTTAGAAAGAGACTTTGTAAAGTTTAATTTTTTACTATTAGCCATTACTGTAAATTCTGTGTAGAGAAATATACACATTCATAACGCTGTTATGAAAAATTCAGACTGAAGATTTAAACCCAAAGAAAAACATATTAGATCAGTTTTTAACGTTTTTCACTGCTTCTTGTTTAGTTTACTGAATTAAAGATGAATGTGTACACTAGCTAGGATTTGGGTTGTTTCACATGCAACATGTCAAAAGTGTTGATTCCTGAAATTACCAGTAAAACCAGCATGCAAGCTTTATCAGTGATGATCAGCTCTGTCCTCATTTTCAGTGGTTTCTCAGCCAAAAATCTGAGTCCTGAGGAGAACAAACCATGTGGAGGATCGCGTTGACCTTGCCAAAGAGAAACGCTACCTGGGTGAGACTGTGTGAGAAAAGAAGGGGGATTTGGTGTTTGCTAACATGAAATACAGCAGCCGCATGGCTTCAGCAGGAAGGACCGGTATATATCAGCTGACACAGAAACATCAGTCACTGTCTCTCACCTCGTACTATTTTGGTGGGATTGTCGAAAGTGATACTTCACTATTTTGAAAAGGCCTTCTTACACATGGCCAATAAAAATGATGGATGTTCTGTGGGGGTTTCATGGTGGGGCGTAGGTGCACTTCTACCTTTCTTAAAGGTTATTTGGTGTGTTTTGGTCCGACATGTGATTTCTGTGAGAAATTCATGTGAGACATCTGAAATATTAATACGTGTTCTTTTCTTCTCAGTCTGTGTTGTTAAACTGTAACGTCCTTCTTGCATAATGTTACATTTTTACCTTCCCACTGAACCACACAGGGGATATGAAGGTTCACTTCATAAAGTATAAACTGATAGTCATTTTATTCAGATGAAAAGGGATGGGGTTAGCTACTATTCCTCGCAATCCTGGGTCCACAAATAAAAATTAAATCTTTTCAATAGGAAATATTGTTTAGTTTAGATAGTTAGCCTAAGTAAGTGCTATTCAGGACTGGTCCTCGAAGGCCACCGTCCTTCTCTGCTCTAAAATGCCTGGATCTAACGGGATCCAACATTTTGTCACGTTCTGGACGATGACTTCTAAATCTGAGTCTGCAACATTTCAGTAACACAAACACAATCAAATAACATGCAACTATTTCTGGCTTAAACTTTTTCTTTTATGCTAATATATTATGTTATATGTTATGTAACGCTTTCCACACGTACAAGCCCCAGTCTTTAACTGGTTTGTAATTAAAACTTAAAGATAAGTTTCATTGAGGATTGATGAATAGAATGAGACCCCTTGACATGCAGGATCTTAGTAATAATGGATGAATGTAAGTTTGTTTAAAAAAAAAATCACAATGATGAGCAAACATAGAAACAGGTTTCAGAGGACATAATACAGAGAAGAAATAATAAAAAGTCAGGAGTTACAGGGGGAGCTCCTTGGTTTTGGACTTGCTGCAAACAGCTGCATGTTAAAGAGGATACTGGAAGCAAAAATCTCTTTTCTAAGCGCTTAGAGTTGTCTTGTGTTGCTTTTTAAGTCGCAGAAAGACAAAAATCTCCTGTATGAAACAACCCCAGGACTAAATAGTTTGTAGTTAAGCGTCGACACAGCTCATTTTAAAATCTCCATTTTTATGATGTCATAAACCATGAAGTTCCTCCCTCTGCTGGTCTTCAACCCCGCCCATGTCTATGTGGGTTTGCTTGTCCCGCCCGTCTTCATCTCGTCTTCATCTCGTCTTCATCTGACAGGAAATATGGTCAGCCAGATAGAAGATCTTCTCTTCTCTACATAAACTCCCAGAATCAGAGGAAAAATGATCTGCCTGGAACGAAGCGTCGCCTGAGCAGTGCTGTCGGCGGGTGGGAGAGAAGCAGCTGAACAGAAACTATACACCACGTCTAACAAAACATGGCTCCAAAGTTTAATTGATATATTAGAAAAGTGTTTCAGATTGTGCATAAAGTGCATTTAATTTTCCCTTTAATAAACTGTGCTCTCATCTCCATCCCACACTGCCACTAAGCATGATGTCATCATCTGTCATTCTTCCTCATCAGATCCTGTCATGCCCAGCTGGTGGTTTGAGTTTTTATTGTGTTTTCTTTCATTGTTTCTTGTAGGAATCTGATGTACATGAAATGTTGTAAAGTCCTTATTCTGCTGCGGAGGTTACCTTATGCTTGTGTGGGGTTAATTATGCAACGGAGCCAGATGCTGTTTGGCCTCTGCTGGTTGGGAGGCTTTAATCAGTGTGTGAAATGTTGAGTGGCAGCTGGTAGGACATGAGGCTAGAGGAAGGCAGGTGGCAGAACAGATATAAGCTTTATTTTATCATTGTGGACGGACTGGTTGCGCCACTGAGCTCGTTGATCTCAGTTTTATAGGACACTCAGTGAAATACCTTGAAATTAGACATTTTAACCTAAAATTGTCCTTCTGGTATGAACCAAGACCGCCACTCTGTTGTTACATTAACAACAACAACAATTTTTTTTTTTTTTAAATCTGAATATGAAAGAACACAAAGTGATCAAAAATAGTCTCTTGCTCCATAAAGGGTTAAGCTTTTATGGGGCAGGAGACTATTTTTGATTTGCTTTTTTTTTTTTTTTTTTTTTTGTTAGATGGATTTTTTTTTTTGTTTTGACAAATAAAAAATAATTATATTGCAGATTTCTTTTCTTATCTTTTTACTGCCAAGTTTACTCATCTATCTATCTATCTATCTATCTATCTATCTATCTATCTATCTATCTATCTATCTATCTATCTATCTATCTGACCACATAAATCTGAGCCATGTGGCATGTTTGTGCAATGCAGAAATGTGAGCCCTTATCAGATGAAAGAAGGCAGTTTCCACGCCTAAACTTGCACAGAAGAAAGGATAAAATGGAAAAGAAATGGACTAAGAACTTATTCTGATCAGAATGTGTGATATCCGGTTTTCCCAAACACCCCCACAGGACTTCCCTCAGATCACCAAGTCCAGGTCGAGAAAACAGATGCTGACTTGTTGGATGAACTCTCGTTGCCCTGCAGGATCTTGCTGAACTGGTCCACAGTTCCAGTTCCAGGACAAACCACATGATTCCTCCTGATGCAACAGATTTTTTTCCTAAAATAAAATCCTAACTCACCAAACAAAACCATTCCTCTTCTCTCTTTTGAGCGAAACAGACAAAGACAACTTGGGACATAATTTTAGGAGGGTTAAGGAATGAATGTAAACTAAAAGTGTCAGATGGACCAAGGTCTACAAATAACAATCACAGCAACTAAGGCGTTTTGGAGTTTTTATTTTTAGATAAATTAAACTTTCACAACACATGAATATAATGTTTTATACTTCTTTAAGAATTTTATTTTAAAGATTTAAGACATGACAGGGTTGCACCGTGGCATAGTGGTTAGCCCTGTGGTGTCGCAGCAAGAAGGTCGCTGGTTCAATCCCTGGCTTACGTGGTGTTTGGGCAGTGGTCTTTCTGTGTGGAGTTTGCATGTTCTTCCTGTGCAGGTGTGGGTTCTCTCAGAGACTGGCAACCTGTTCAGGGTCCTTTTGGTGCCCTACAACCAAAGACTGCAGGGATAGGCTCCAGCTTCCCCACAAACCTTCATTGGACTAAGCAGTTTGGAAAATGAATGAATAAAATGTGAATTATTGTATGTTTTATGTGCTTTCTATAATCTTAGCAATATATGTACGTATATACACTACCAGTCAAAAGTTTGGGCACCAAACCATTGGATTTATTAGGAAAGTGGATTTAATGGGAAAGTGTTTCCAAACTTTTGACTGCTAGTGTACGTATTATATGTAAAAGCTTTAGTAAATGTGGCTAAATTGATGCCAAGAAGAGAGCTGAAGGTAACTGAACCAACTGATCTGGATCTCCCATCACTAGGAGGAGATTTCAGCATCGACTGGTATTATTAAGGATGTGATAGTTGGACCTTTTCAGGCTTGATGATGGATTTATTTAATCCCTAACCTGCTGTCAGTTTTGGGGGGGATTTTTATTCCAACAGTTGTACGGAAGGAGTGCAGCACTTGAAAAGGCCAGAGCTGTCCTTTCATGCAGAAAGGTAACAAAATGACTGAATAATAAATTCGTTCACTTTTTCACCTGATTTACATCCAATTTGTGGGCCCTTCCTAAATTTAACATTTAGACTTCCGTGAACGACAGATTCCTCGAGAAAAGGACTCATTTGATAGAAGAATCATTTCAGGGACGTTATATTCATCATTTGAGATTCAAAAGTATCAACATGTCGTCTGGTTTTCCTTTAGTAGTTATTTGGTGTACAGTACCAGTTGCTGTTTGGTCTTCTGCAGGATTATCATTTTCTCTAAAGCTGAAATGATTTAAGATCACACACATATTTGCACATTTACAGGTGAGGAGGGTGTTTCATGTCACAGTCGATGTTGCTGCATAAACTGCGATTTGAACTGATTTCTAAGCTTCAGGATTTATTTGGTAAATATAATTTTCCAGGATTTATTCACCCATTGTACAATCAGAACAACATTATTAACTTTGGAAGAAATGTTTAAGAACTTAAAGTGTAAGTAAAGGGTGTTAAAGCTTGGGTAGGTAATGATGTTCAGAGACATTTTATTTTACTCTGGGTGAACTGGTTCCTCATCCTGATTGTCGTCTGTATATAGCTACTAGTTAAAGCTCTGATCAATCAAATGTTCGGATCGAATTAAAGTTGTTCATTTCTTATATTCTGTGAGCGTCTTCTCCCGGCTCCCCTCCTCCCCCTCCAGCAGCGCACCTGATAGCCACACCCTGCATATAAACAGCAGGATGAAAATAGAAAGTAGTAGAAGAAGAAACTTGGAATTCAAACATGGCTGAGAAAATGCAGGAAGGAATTCCCGACCCGGCTCGGTTTATTTGCCTCCTCCTGCTAAACAGCCGAAAAAGAGAAAATTGTTGGTGGAAAAAGCTGCAAACTTGAAAAACACTCAGAGAGCAAACCTTCGCCACGGCCTTTAAAAAGTTCCTGGATCCAAACGGCGATCCGGATCACCACCTAAATTATATCAGTTCTTCATTTTCACATTTCCAACAAGTCCTGAAAATGTAATTAAAATCCATCCATAACATTTTGAGTTATCTTGAACACAAACAGATAAACGCCGGTAAAAACATAACCTCCTTTGTGGAGATAATAAAAATGCCTTGGATCACGCAAGGAGCAAAACCAGAGGGGGAGGAGCCAAGACAGGGCGCCACTTTCACATCGTGCTGGCTCCCCGACATTACCTACTCCAGCTTGTCTTTCACAGGAGAAAATATATGGTTATTATTGTTGTATAAACAACTAAAAGTTCATGTTTTATTCATTTCATTTACATAAAATCCAGTATAGTACTGTTTCTAACAACAGGTTTTCCTGTATAAGTCTTGTGTGCGAAGTGGTTTATACTGGTACTGTACTGCAGGGTATCTGAAAAGAACCTGACGTGTGTTTGTGTTTGTTTGTGCCGTTCGCTTGTTCTCCCTGCATGCATGAATTTTCTGCTTTTTTTTCCACTGTCTAACAACATGCAGGTTAATTGGTGTATCTAAATAAAGAAGTGAAAATGCATTACTTTTCTCTCTGTGATGGACTGGTGATACTCCGTCTCTTGCCTGATGGCAGCTGGGACAAGCTCCCACCCCTCCAGGAACCTGCGGTGGAAACAGTGGGAAGTGTCAGTGGCTGGAGGGATGGATGGGTCTAAGGACTCAAAACTGATCATTTCTGTCCATCAGCATTGTTTGTTATTTAAAACTAAAAGTTTCCATAGCAAGAAGTTCCTGTTTGGGTTTAAAATACTGAAAGTCATAAAAATAATAAATGGCAATCAAATCAACTTTTTCCAGCCACAGATTTATTGTTCAATTTCTTTATATATTATTTTTTCTATGAAAATGGCGTATTATCATTTTTTATGATGGTGTAAATAAAATGGCACGACAGTCCTAATTATAATTAGCCAAAATCACACTGTATATACCCCTTCACACACAACCACACACACACAACTGATAAAAATAAATTTGAACATGCTTTACTATTTAACAAACACTTTTTTTATTCATGCAAATATGGTCATTTAATCCTGATTCTTTACACCCTATTATTCACTCGTGAATTTTAGCGTAGTTTGTGTGAGGTGTGTGTTGGGGGATTATTAAGTAGATATCGATTGTGATTTGATTAAACTCTTGCTAATTTGCTGCAAACCCGCAAGACATTTAATCAAATAAAAATCAATAGCTTCTTAAGAGCCCTTGGTACATCCCTGGAATGGGGGACTACTGTGGAGGTGTTATAAATTACTGGTTAGAGCAATGCAGCCGATAGGATAATGTTGCAGGAGAGAGAAATGGACATGGAGGGGAAGAGAGGGGTGGGAGACAGAGGATATGTCACTCTCGCGGCATGTAGGGAGGATGGATTTGTGTTCGCAGTGGGAACAATTGGCCTCGCTGTTTCAATTCCAGGAATTAACAACTGCTGGGGAGTGGGATGTTTATACTCTGCTGTTGTTAAACTGTTTTCTGACTTCAATTCAAAACAAAGGTAAGCACATTTTAGAAAAAGAGAAAGTAAATCAGGAGCTGCTTTCTGCACTACAGGCAGACGCGTCTCAAAGCAACATACATGCCGGCACCTTTACTTTAACTTATCTCATTATTGGGGCCCAGATTTGTAGATATTGCTGAAAAAAGCCAAAGGAAAATCAATCAAGCCTAGTTTTAAATAACTGGTCTTCAAATCAGAAATCTTACAGCACCTGAGGCCTGACCTGAAGATGAGTTTAACCCAAAACAGCCGAGAGACAGTTTTCCCAGAAAAAAGGACCATTCTCCAATGAATTCATTTTTCAGAATTCAGCTGCCTGCAAACAAGTCTGCAGCTTTACCATGTAGGATCTTCTTTCAGTTAAACTCTGGTGTAGAAGTAGCACCGATGGGGGACTTTGCATCGCCA
Source organism: Telmatherina bonti (assembly GCF_933228915.1). Taxonomy (NCBI): domain Eukaryota; kingdom Metazoa; phylum Chordata; class Actinopteri; order Atheriniformes; family Telmatherinidae; genus Telmatherina; species Telmatherina bonti. Next base: position 6,268,299 of record NC_136619.1, on the reverse strand, counting down.
ACATCTAACCAAACAAAAACCCATGTGGAAATATCACAAACATCACATCCAAATGTTTTTCAAGAACTTCAGTCAATGCCTGCACATGATGAAGACATAGCCAACCTGGGGAAGTTAGACGGTGAAAAAAAATCTTGGATAAAAGCCAAAAAAGTTAACATACACTGATGTCATGCAGAGCTGCTCTCTCTTCAGGCTGTTAATCTTCAGTTTCTTGTATCAACATGGCCACACTGCTATAAAAACAGATGACAAAAGGGAGAAATGATTGTGTGTCCATTGAAACTGACAATGCTATGGGCTGGTACAGTGATTAAAATACTTGCTAAATGGACACGTCAGCCAGATGTTAACGGCCTCTGGGACACCCCCAATATGTTCAGCTAGTAACAACCTTTAACTGGAATCAATAACACGACTGAATAAATAACTACAGTAGTGATTAAAACTCTCCCCAAATAAAAAACAGATGAGCTTCTTCTTTCTGAAAACCACTTTTTCTCTTCATATTTTCACTTCTGTCCTGAGAAAAATTCATGCTTTGCTGTTTGTATTAAACATTAAAGTCATACTACCGAACTCCTAGAACTTCCTAATGAAGGTTAATTTAGCATCCATCTGAACTCCTGTTTCTTTTCTGAGCTCTCCAAATCCAGTAAAAGTCAGTCTGATGTAACCATTGCTCTTCGACTTTATTGTTTTTCCTTGCTTCCTCCAGCGAGGTGCCGTGGTATTTCCGTGCTGAATTAGCCACGGTGTGTGTTCAGAAGGACCAGTGCTGGTGTGTGACATGGTGCCTTAAAGTAAAATGCAACAAAAAAAGTTGTGAAATTCAGTTTGTCAGCTGCTGCACGCCAACAGCTCCACACTGACGCTGATGGCACAATGACATTTATTATCTACGTTTTTGGACCAGCAGCGTACTGAGGCCGAGATGCTTCACCACCAGGGAAGAATTAAAGAAACATCTGATTGTTTGCAAGACGTGCCGCTTCAAGTATCAACAGATCTGGTCTTTCCAAATCTGGATCAGCAGTATCATCAGTTTAAAGTACATTTTGAAGTAGTTTCCTTATTATTAATCCTTTAAACTCGCTGACATTTGGCTGCATGTGTCTTGAAGAGAGTTTGTCTCTGTGAAATGTTGTGTACAGCTTTTAACGTGATGTTAGTCTTGCTCGGCGCTGACTAAACAATACATGATCTAATTTCATTTGAGCAGGAGGCTAGCAAGGCTGCTAGTTGATTTTGAAGTAGTTACAGCATGAAAATGTAAATAAATATGTCCTGTAACCAGTTTGGTTTTATACAGGAACATATAAGAATGGACTCCTCTGAACTTTAAATGTTTCCATTTTTATGATCCACGTTATTAATTTATGATGTTTTAATTGTTTTATCAGTCTAATGTGACCCCAGTGATTATAGAAGTTTGTTAGAGATATGGACACAATCATTACCTCAGGATACAATCCCTCTGATAAAGTCTTCTGTATGACCCTATGTACTGAAGCAGGGGGGGAATGGAGAAGGGAAATATCTAAAAGTTGCAGGACAGTAGAACCGGACTTGGGCACCACTGTTTTAACTTATTGTTCTGCCTCTGTTGACAGTCTCTTTGTTTTTCCTGCTGCATTACGAGCTTAGCGAGTGGATGTCAACACACTGGCTAATACAACAAAGAAAAACAAAAGGATATTAGTGGAGAAGAGGGAAAAAGAGAAATAGACAGAACAAGAGATAAGACGAGTCAACATTGGTCTGACTTTTTGTTACAGGACGGTTTCTGAATCATCCACCATCAGCTGCTGCATCGGTGTGAAAATCTAACAAAGTTACGTACTGGTTCTGAGGTCTGAAACTTGATTTAACTCCAGACATCACTTTGGTTTTGGAACTCAGTTAAAAGCTAAAAATACAAACATGTAGACCACGTGTCCAGAAGAACTGCAACGGGATGCCTCTTTCTAACCATAACTCTCTGTTACCGTTGTCTTTTCATGGACGCGTCAACACAGACTCTGTCTGAGGTCAAAAACAGCAAGTTCTAATTCTGCGTGAAGAAAATGTTTAATAACATGCAGATCTATTTGAGATGTAGTTACTAATCTGTATAAACAGGTCAACCTGTGCTATAAACGGGTTGAAGATGCTTTTCTGCAGTAACATGTAAGCAAACTATTTGACTTGATGTGAAAATGAAGGCACTGATTATTATTATTTTATAACTATAACGTATCAATAGCCAAGACAGCTAAACTGAATGTTACGGTTAAGGTTAGATTAGTATGTGTAAGAGTGCTTTTTCAGATATGTTTTATTTTAACTAATGCCATTAGACTTTTAAAAATCTTACTGACAACTAAACAAACAAAACAACAAAAGAAAGACTGAATTACAAACAAGTGGAATGTGTAGTTTATATATTCTTTAACAGGAATTGTCTGAAACATGTTGCGTTGTTTTCATAGCTCACTACACGTGGAACTAACATCATAAATAATCATTGCATGATATGGACAAACCAGAACTCTAAAAATATGTGCTGAGGGCAACCATGTGATTAAAAGCAGCAAATATATCACTTTAATATATAAATTATTAATCGAGTTGAATATTTTATTTCCACCTGATGTAAATTAAAGTGTAAAACATTGATGACACTTGCTTCAGAGTAAAGCTGGAGTCATATGGAGTAAGTAAAAACAGTAATTGCAAATTTTACTGAGCATCTGCGGCCATGTGAAACAATGCATTGTGTTTACGCCGTGGCCTGGCAATAACCTGCAAGTCGCAGGGTCAACGTGAACGTTAGGTGCCAATTATACCTCCTCCATGCGTCCAGCTCTGCTCCTATTTATCTTCATCCCTCCTAATTCACACCGTGACCTCCGCACAGACCCAGGGGGCGTGGGGGGTGGGCAAACAAACAGGACTTCATGTAACACTGACGCATACAAACACAAAATTCACCTTGTGACTTTTAATAATAGCTTTACGTCCTATGTCAACATTTTTCTCCTGTCTTTCACTGTTGTTGGTTCAGAGATGCTTTTAATGCTTTTGGGAAAATCATTTATCCCAAAGGACCTAATTACTGCACATGTATACAAGACTTTTCATGCTATGACTTTTTTGCTGTTTCTAAAGCAGTTTCATTGTCTGAATCAGCCATGCTTCTGGTTGCAGTAACATGATTGGCAACATTTAGCTTGTGATTGTGCAGCTAAATGAAATATTACATATGAATGCTTTAGAGATATGCTGCAGAGGAGATGAAAGTCTGTATGGCCTGCACGTAGATCCATACATCTCAATCTGTCATTGAGCTGCAAGCATATTTAAAACATAAATCCAGGAGCAGATTCTGTTGGCAGAGACGCCTAATTATGAGGTTTTATAAAAACAGAACATGAAACAGAATGTGTTGTGTTGCTCACACAGAGCCTCTTTCCCATCTGGCCAAAATGGCGATTGTGACTCATTGTCTAAAAATAGGAATGAAGACAAATTGTTATCATTTGCCAAAGCCCATGACAATAATGATAAATGAATACTTTTTCCCCCTTTTTTACCATGCCCTCTGAAGTCATTGCTTAAGGCGTTTCCTTGTGTTGCCCTCAGCCCTCCCTCTCCCTCTCACATCCCACCTTTCCCAGCACAATAAGCTGTCAAATATTTATTAAATAAACATCATCAAAGATCATTCACAAGTCTCATTGTTTCCTTTCAACCAATAAATATAAAATTATAACACATAGCTTCTTGAGTCCTGCTTCAGCAGGTCAGATTGGTGGTGGTGGAGGAAGGGGTGGGTGGGGGGGGGGGATTGATCACTAGTGTTGTGTGACAAAAGTAGACCCCGTCCCTCCCGCCCCTCTCCAGCCTGTCCCACACAGAACTTCTCTGGTGGGTGATGTATGTGCTGACAGCGACAGATAAGGCGTGTTCTCCGCAGCCTGTTCCGATAGAAGACCATCATAGAGCTCATGTGGGAAATTTAAAAACATCATTACATTCACTGATTCGGTGTTTGTCAGAGACTTACAACATGCAGGTGGTCTGTTAGGGATTATTAGTTACAAAAGTCTTCGACAAGCATTACAGGGAGGACATGGATGAAAGAGCCTGGAAACAAACAGCAGAAACGTTGTCTGGATCAAAACAGGGTTAAAAAAAAAACAAAAAAAAACAGACAATAGGTTTATTGACGTCGTTTGAACATTTAACTCCTAAGCCTCATTCCCACTAGTGGATGTGAGGCGAGATGGTAAACTGTAATGTTGTTGCATCCCTAGAGCCGGTGGTGTAGTCCGGGGTGTAGGCTGGTATACAGAGTATACCCACTTCTTGTTCAGTTTGCATCGAGTATACACACTTCTAAACCCCCTGCGATGCTGCTTTTACAGTTACAAACAAATGTAACTACATCTCCCAGCGGCTCAGCTAAGGTTACCAGTATGCTACACTGGTGCAATTAGCCATGAGCTGAGTTAACTTTAGCCTGAACATAGACATAATAAAAATATATGTATGTATGTCTATGAGTCTTTCTCTCACTTGTCTGTGTTCCAGTACTGGTTTAGTCATTTCATAACTCTTACTCCCTGAAACCGAAGAGCAGAAATTATGTGACAAGGAACAGATATACTGATGGATTTTCGGGGTAAACTAAATAAAGTCGTTTTACATGTCACTTTTTCTGAAACAGTGTTTTCTGGGCTATTTTTTCTGATTTATTTATTTTTTTATATAAAAAGGGCGGAAAATTGAGAGTATACCCACTTCTTGAGGGTCCGCTACACCACTGCCTACAGCTAAACCTAACCTTACCTGGGGGGTGCAGTATCTGCTGGATCGCCATATACACCTCAGTTTTCTACCGCCATCGCAGTGTAACACCCCAACATGACTCTGAAACAAGAGAATGATTTCCATGTTGGTGGTTTTATACAACAAAAATGACAAAATGTGAGAAATAGTTTAATTTATTTGTTTAGAAATGATGCAAACTGATGGATAAGTTATCAAGTCATCCTGTTCATCAATAAATTACAATAGCCGGTAGCTAACATTAACCTGTTCCTCCATAGGAAATGTAGCTTGTTAGCTTATGCAGCATTTGTTTGAACAAACACTTAAAAATACTAATTTTACGATTCTGTAAATATATCCAAATGACTACAAAGAAAAAAAAAGCTTTCTGAAACATGTTTGTTTAGTGTTTTGCAGCTGAAGCGTTGGTTTGTTCAGGCAGAAACAGATGGTGTTGTGTTGCCTCGCTGCGCTTTTCCATGGTGTGTAAGTGAGACACATTTAGGGGTCAATAAGCACCATAACTGCAGGCCAGAGAGGTCTTTAAGACGTGGGATTGAAATGAACCCTGGTTAAAATTGTTTAGGAAGAGTAACCAGGAAGAGGAATCAAAGTACGATCAAAGTAAGTAATACTGATTTTATGTGAATGAAAGATCCAAATGATAAAAAGTTAAGCCAAAAATTGTCTTGGTGGACTTGACCTTAATTTTAACAAAGTAGGTAAAAGATTTTAAGTTGTTTGGGAAGCCCTGGGGGGGGGGGTTAAGGACCCTAATGTTTGGAAACCGTGTCTAAATAATCAGATTCTGATTCTCACTTTGGACAATGTTGACTATTTTGGATCCTATAGACAAAGACACTGTATTCTGACTGTAAACATACTTTTACAAAGTCACTTTCATTGATGAAGAATATAAAAATTTAATCCATATTTAACTACCCTACTTGGTGTGTATAATTTGTTATCTGGTTACATGATTGAATCTCTGCAGGAATAATTTTACTGAAAATTATTTGAAGTGTAAGAATATCCTGAACATCCACAAATCTGTTCCATTACACATATTATAAATAGAAAACATAGAAACCAACCTCAGCTGAGTAAATTAAGCTGAGTAAAGGGACAATGAGGAGAGGACTGTGAGTGTTTGAGTTGCTGGCAAGGAGAGAGTGTGAGCGGAGGCAGCCGAGTTCAGCGTCAGTTCAGCTGCACACGGCTTGACAAAGTGTTTGTGGAATTGTTGCATTCACAGTCACTTAAATAGGAATCTGTCAGGAGGAGAGGCCGGTCTCGCCCCAGCATACAGTCAAGCAGCTGCTTCAGTGTTGAACAATCTCTTCTACAAAAGCTGAACCATGGCTATGCCTTCCTCCTCCTCCTCCTCCTCCTTCTCCTCCCCCATTGGCTTTTCCACGGTCTCCATCTTTGCCTCTGTGTCACTCTCAATCCAATCCCTCCTTCTTCTCGCCCATCCTATGATGATGGATTGACCCTAATGCAAATTTACAACCATTTTATATGTGGCGGCGTCCCCCAGCCGGCTGCAGGAACATAGCTCAACAACATGCTTCCAAGATGTCCGCCTCAAAACAGCCGGCATCATCGGCCCTCTCTCAATCTCCCAGCTTCACAAATCTCCTCTGGATGGAGATTAATGTTGCTGCGGGCCGCAGCTGCAGCTGCGCTCGGTCCATGCTTGCATTGTGTGTGTTTGTGTGGGAAAGCCATATTTGTTCACATCGCATGCTTTGACGGTGCAGAAAGCGACCTGAAGCCTCTCCATAATGGACCTCCCGTTGGACGAAGTTCCTTCCCCTCCTATTTGACCTGTTCATTTCTGTCTTTTGTACAGTGATGGACACTTGGTGTGCAGGCCATTTCACCATGTCAAAGATATGTATCCTCCAACATTGTTGTATATCACCCCACTGGATGGAGGGATAGGAAAAATGAACACAAGAAGAAAGGAGACAGTTTTTCACCCTATCAGCTTGGAAAGGCAATGTTGTGCCCTTGTAATTGAGTAGGTATCTCATCTATCAACCATGCCACCCTGGATAATAAATATAGAGTACACAGGCAGCTCCTCTGAGATTTAAAGAGAGGGTGTATGAAGGGGTATGTGTGGTGTGTGTTTTGTGTGTGATGGTTGGAAAAAAACTGGAACAGGTGCCTTTGCTCTGAAGAAACACCTTTTTATGTTCCTCAGTGAGTTCATGGTCTGATATGTTTGCTCTCATGTCAAAGGAAACCACAACACATTGTTACAATAAAATTATGGCTATTTACTATTTTAATACATAATGTTACAAATTTTTCTTTGATTAAAAACTTGTGTTTTAACACTTTTAAAGACAAACTGCAGAAATTTTGTCAGTGTCTCCTATAGACAGCTAATTCAGCCTCCATCTTGCATCCTACCTGACCTGTCAGCTCTCTCCAGGCAGCAAAAGATCATCTTACAATGACCTTTGTTTTGTCCCTTTCTCTCTCTAATTATTCTTTGCTGAGTCAGCGTTGTTGCATGTGAAAACAGCCAGCTCCTTATTATACCATGAAGCGAAACTCTGCTGCGACATCACGTCGCGTCCCGGATGTAAAAGTTGTACAGTGTTGGTTTCTCAGCCTCGGGACGCTGCTGGGTAGCCGCATCTCTAGAAATGCACATGATAGATGTCACTGTGTCATCTAACAAGACCGGAACATGGAGTTTTATGGTCATAAAAGTTACATAATGCATTATTGATTTTTCTTCAAAATCACGTTGCATCAAGAAAAAAACATTTATTTGTAATTTATTTTACTTTCCTTTCCACAATAATAACAAGAATCACTGATATTGAAATAAACAGTTGTGGAGCCAGTTAATATTATGTAGTTACATTTGTGAAATGGTGATGATTTGAAACAAACACTTATTTTTGTCATTATTACCCAGACCAAGTGGTCGCGATGAGTCCGGCTGTTTTACAAACCAAAACACTAAAAAACAATGACGAGAGCAACACCAACACTACAGCCAGGTGGTGATGATGCCGAAGAGTGCTGCACATCCGACAGCTTCAATCTGAAAATCGTAAGATGACTGTCAGTCCATTGAACTACCAGACATTAGAAGATATTTTCCATATATTTCTATAAGACTGATTTTTATAAAATGGGAAAAATAGTTTTAGACTAATTTTATATTTGAAAAGAAAACAATTAAATGGGCCTAAAGAGGCCTTGTTGTCATGATGTTGTCCTCTTGAAAAGATAATTATAGTGATTTATGATGTAGATGGAAATGTATCAGCAGGACGGATGCATTCTGGTGAGGGTTAAAGGGTTAAAGATCCTGTATGGAAGATGAACTGACACCACTGAATCGGAGAAGAAAAAAGGACCCAAATGCAAAGTTCTTCATCTGGTCAAAAGTCCAGTTTTATAATAACTGAAATACATGTAGATCAGAATTGGGTTAAAACAACATTTTTTTCTTCTCTAACTTACTAATTGGCAACTTTTGCCATCCAGACAGTCACCTACGCTGAGATAAGTGGCCAGATGTGAAACATGTCATGCCAGTAAACAGAGAGCTCCAGGGTTAGTGGGAGGTATTTTTGTATTTGTGGTGGGTGTGTAGTGAACAGAGCTGTAAGTTCTGTGTTTGTGAGAGGTGGGAGAAGGGGTCAGGGGTTTTCATACTTGTGTTTACTCTGCTTGTGAAAAGTGTCACTCCTAAGATGTCAGGCTTCTTCATTACAAGCATTAGGTTAATTAGCATGGCCATGTTGATTCACGGTGTGTGAGTCCGTGCTTGTGTGTGTGCGTATTCGTGTATCTACGGTATGTCACATGAATTGTTACGAATGCCATGCAGGAGCTGACAGTCGGCCTGTAGTCAAACACGGAGGCTGGCAGTTGACAAAGAGCACAGTCTGTCACAGCAATACATGTTCACCCTCTCTCACTCTCCATGTCTACGACTAATTGGGCCCTCTGGATATCTCTACTCAGGAGGATGTTTGTATACGAACATACAGTGATATGAAGCAGTATTGGGAGCGTACAGACTATTGTGTACACAGTTGTCAGTACTTGCTTTTGAAATCCTTCATTTTATGAGGCAATCTTATGTTAGTTTCACTCCATACAATAATAGTGTGAATGCAATATGCTACACCTGCATGTCATAGGATTTACCACTGAAAATCACAAGCAGTTGCATCAATAAAGGAATTCAGGAAGAAATATTGGAAATTATACTCTTTTATGATGTATTTGTTTTAAAAAATCACTTTGTAAGAAGAGCTAAATTAAATCTGACCCATAAAAATAAAAAAAAAAATAAAAAAAAAAAAAACAGGAAGAAAAGGTCTATTAAAAGACAAGTATATAATGTGATATGTTAAAATAATTGTATTATAGACTTCTGGCTGCTTGTACCCACCAGGGGGCAGAAGACAAGTATTAGATTGTGTAAAACAAGGATTTGATTTGCAGGTTTTACATTAAAGTGATGCAAAAGGTCTCAGATAGTGTCAAATATGATCAATATGGCATGAAAGGGTTAAACCAACCAACATCCAGTGAAGTGAGTCATACACAGTTTACAGTGCAACATCCTGCTGGCATTTACATGGATGCTGTTTGGCCTCTTTTCCAAGCGTTTATGAAAACCAGGCAAACTCAACATAGAGCACGTGAACGCCAGTAAAACAGCAACATTCCCCCACAGGACCCTCATAGCTCTGCATGGGCTTGAACAAGTCAGCCCCCAAGCTCTTTGTGCCAGTCTGATGGGATGTGTGATGCCATGTGTGGAAAGTACGGAACACACACCACAACATATAGGACATAAAACATTATCATGGATCATAACATAGGTAATTAGAGTATACTGGAAAAAAAAAATGGCTCTTGCTTTCTTTCTTATACACATAATACACACACACACACACACACATATACACACATATATATATATATATATATATATATATATATATATATATATATATATATATATATATATATATATATATATATATATATATGGTGTGTGTGTGTGTGTGTGTGTGTCACTTTGGCTGGTTGTCAGAACACTTCTTTTCCTTCTCCTGCTTTCTCTCCCATCTTTCATTTTTAGCTCCTTCCCTGAAAAAGTATTAATTTATTAAATTTCCTCTCCATTTAACGACCCCATTTGGAGAATTTGTGTTTGATCCTCACCGGCTCGGCGAGGCGTGAAGATGGCAAGACGGGAAAGGGAAGAGATGGATCCGTCAGCGTGTCACATAAATATCTTATTAGCCAGTGATCTTATCATCATAAAGCAGCCCATTTATACAGTTAGGCATGTCATGTTGGTCAATTGCACAAAAAAGAAAGAAAAAAACTAACCACATGCAATATTAAACCCTGCATCTCATGCCAACACCATTAGGGGGGTTTCTTTCCATCTCTTGTTCCTCTACTGCATGTGTCTGAGTCATGAATCTCCTGGTTATGGTTTTCTCTCTCTTTTAAAATAATTTCAAACATTCTCTTTATCTCACGTTATTTCCAACCGTGGAGGACTGGTATTCATTCTCTGTATGGCGGGATTCATGGAAGCCATTGACCGTATTAAATTTACGCAGGTGGAATAATCACACATTTTTATGCGCCGTTATGGTGAACTGCCCTCCAACGTCTTAGAGTTTTAGACATTTTTAAATATTAATGCATTACACATAAGTCTAAAAGTTAATAACTTGAAGACTTTAAACATTGCTTTACAGTGAGTTACATATATTTTAAGACCATATTACCAGGTACTGATCTTCTTTAAACTCCTTTTAAAACAATAAACATTTAGGTTTTCATTCTTAGCTGACAGTGGCAGTGTCTGTGTTGTCTGTCTATCTGTCAGCCCTGTACTGGACCCCTACAGTCGCACATTGGCAGGTGAGATAAGGATAGTTTCTGATGGGATGGGAGGTCATCATGGCACAGAGGCAGGCTGACATACATGCAGAATATCATTTCAGACATGTACAGGCAGAAATCCTAGCATGATGAGAAATGCTCAGCTAAAAGACTCTACCAAGCATTGGCATCCAAATCGAGCAAAGTTCAAGCCAAAGCAGTTATATGGGAAAGAGGAAAACTAAGAGAATAGCACTGTCCTCTTCAGAGCTTCTGCTCTCCACCAGAACAATAAAACCACCTGAACGAGGTGTCAAATGAAAGCAGAGACGATTTCTTTCTCATCATGGTGGGAAAAAAAACTCTTATGCTGTTTTTTTGGTCAAACATTTTATTCCAGCTCTAAAAAAGTCTGTCACTGTGTACTCATACGACGTGCTCTCTTTTTTTAAATTAACCATGAAGGTCCTGGCATGGAGAGGAAGGGGTTTCATAGTGAAGGACTCAGTCTTCCTCTTGTTTGTGGGTGTGCTAGCAAGCCAAGTTTATCGGTGCCATGCTGATGAGACCCACGTCACTATTACAAGCAGCTAAAGAATGAATTTTATTTACATATAGTTCCCTTTTTTCCCCCTATTTTCAGTATTATTGAGGTTCGGCTGTGCACTCATCTGTGAAGATGGATTTTGTCTCACTTTTCTCCACAGAACTGTTGTAAGTCAGCCACTTTGGAAGGTTTTCTAGAAAGGACTGCCAGTTTAAGTTCTCACCACAGCATTTCAGCAGGATTCAAGGCTGGACTTTGAATCTGCCGCTCCAAAACCTTCATTTAGTTTCATGGAAGCCCTTCAGAGGTGGACTTTTGGGTCGTTGTCCTGTTGCAGAACGCAAGTAGCTTAAGCTTGAGGCCACAAACTGATGGCCAAACGTTTTTTTTACAACATTTTCTGATAGAAGCAGAAGTCATGGTTCCATCAATCAAAGCAAGTTGTCCAGGTCCTGAAAGAGCAGTGCAGGCCCTGACCATCACACTGCCACCACCATGTTTGACTGTTGGCATGGGATCTTCCAGATGTGATGTGTGTAGGCAGATGTGAGACGAGCAAGTGTGTTCTCTTTGGTCAGTAGTGGTTTTGGCCTTGTAATTCTCCCATGATGCATTTCTGCCCAGTCTCTTTCTGATTGTTGAAGCATGAACACTGACCTTAACTGAGTTCTTCAGATGATGTTCGGGGTTTTTGTGACCTCCTGCATCAGTCATCGTCGTGTTCTTGGAATAATTTTGGAAGGTCAACCACTCCTAGGAAGCTTTGCCACTGGTCCCAGTTCCCTCCGTGTCTGAATAATGGCTCTGACTGTGGTTTTTCTCACTTCTTCTTGAATTTCTTTGGATGATGTGTTTCTTTGCTAGATTCACACTCGGCTTCTCTTCCTCAGAAAGCTTCTTTTTAAGTCATTTCTTAACTGAACACTAATTAGGCCTGGATGTGGTCAGTAAAACTGAACCCAGCTCTCCAAAAAATGTGGTTAATCACAGTTAACTTGTGACTTTATAAGAGGGGGGAATTACTTTTTCACGTAGGGTCATGTGGATTTGGAAAGCTGCTTTTCCTTAATAAATAAAATCACCATTTAAAGATTGCATTTTGTATTTACTCGTGTTATTTTTGTCCAATATTAAAATTTGTGTGATAATCTGAGATATTTAACTGTGACAAATTTGCTAAATAGTAAGAAATCACAAGGGAGTAAATACTTTTCACAACAATGCACATGAGAACGATATTTGTTCTGCAAACGACCACTAGATGTTGTGAAAACCACCAAAAGCGAAGAAAACGTACAACTTTGAAAAATACTGAGAGCTACAGCACAGATAGCTGTTTAGTCTGATGGACAGAAGAACATTTGGCTCAAATTAACTCCATGGATAAAATAAACTTTCAAGAGACAATGGGAAAATGTAGAATGAAGCAAAAGCAAGTGCAGAGAGCAGCAGACAGGCGGAGAGGATTATTATTCAGTTATCAGAGCTCCGTGGAGCAGAACTGACATGGACAGGAGCAGATTTCCTGCTTCTCACACTTCCATCTGCCACTTCGCCATGCAGAGGATACATACATGCACTTAAAGGCAAAATACGTATGGAACTAAGGCCCCCAGGAAGAATAACTGCAGCTAGCTGCTGCAAGCTAATGGGAATCCAAATAAATAAAAAATGAATAAAGAAAAACACAGGTGGTCATCGAGTTACGCAGTTCTCCACTTTCGTTGTTTTGACGCTCATTAAATAAATGTAAATGAAAAAATAGAGCAGGTTTTGAAGTTACAAAGTTCCATAAGCTCTTAGACGCACGATGTGGAGACCCAGATGATTCCTTATATTTATTTTATATTAATCAAAATGTCTATTTTAATTGCGTGTGCTATTTTCTCATGAATACAATGTATTTAGATATTTATTTAATGATTAAGGAGGTATTTAAGGGTAAAAATCCGACGTATGCTGAAATCCGGGTTGGTTTTTCGTGTTAGAACAGGAGCTCGTTCGTAAACTGAGGACACCTTTATTTACGTTGCGGTAACGTATTGTGTCATTTCCTGTTTCCCTAGCGTGTGTCACTGCGGATTGCTACGAGCCGTTGGCTCCTTTAACTTCTTTCTAACTTCTATCTATTGTTAACCAACCACTCATTTTAGCGCACAATATCTTCCCAAACCACTGTTCTATATATTGCATTTATTTTTGGGATCTTTGGCTTTCTGTTTACTGACTTAAACAGCTCAAGCACTCGGTTTTAGCATGGCTGCTAGCTCTCTTCCCACACCCCGGTCCCCTGCCTTTTCTTGCTCGCTGTGTCTGATGTTTAGCTACTCCTCCGCCTCCTTTAGTGATAACGGTAGGTGTATTAAGTGTAGCAGCTTGGCAGCCTTGGAGGCGAGGCTCTGTGAGTTAGAAGCCCAGCTCCGCACTCAGTTAGGGAAGCAGTTAGTCAGCAAGCCCCCATTAGCCAGTGCGGAGCTACCAGCCAGGGCAGCCATCCCGAGCCGTCCCTCAGCAGTTCCCGCGCAGCCGGGAGCCGAGGCGGGCTGGACGACGGTCAGGCGGAAGCGTAGCCCCAAACCAAAACCCACTGGCCACCACCGACCTGTTCACGTTTCTAACAGATTTTCCCCGCTCGGTGACACACCCGCTGAGGCAGAAACCCTGATTATAGGTAGTTCCATAGTCAGAAACGTGGCTCTAGAGACACCGGGGACCATAGTCAAATGCATTCCTGGGGCCAGAGCGGGCGACGTCGAATCGTATTTGAAACTGCTGGCTAAGGCTAAACGTAAATACCGTAAGATTGTAATTCACGTCGGCGGTAACGACACCCGGTTACGCCAATCGGAGGTCACTAAAATTAATGTTGCTTCGGTGTGTAACTTTGCCAAGAGCATGTCGGACTCCGTAGTTTTCTCTGGTCCCTTGCCAAATTTAATCAGCGATGACACATTTAGCCGCATGTCATCCTTCAACCGCTGGTTGTCTAGGTGGTGTCCCGATAACAACGTGGGTTTTGTAGATAATTGGAGCGCTTTTTGGGGAAAGCCTGGTCTTATTAGGAGAGATGGCATCCATCCCACGTTGGATGGAGCCGCTCTCTTATCTAGCAATATGGACTCTTTTATTAGTCAGCTAAATTGACAACTCAGGGTTGGGACCAGCAGGCAGAATTGTAGTCCTACACACTTTTCTGCAGCTTCCCACCTGCCGCCGCCCACCCAAAACCCCATTCCGACCTTATACAACTTCCCAGCAGTAAGAATTAAACAACACAAAAACACTTCTGGGGTTAATCGTGAAAACCTCATAAAAATATAAACAATGGATCTAATAAAATCTGAAAATAAGACAATAAAGTGTGGCCTACTGAATATTAGATCCCTCCCAAATAAGTCTTTATTAGTCAATGACTTGATAGGTGATCACCACATTGATTTATTCTGTCTTATGGAAACCTGGTTACAGCAAGAGGATTATGTTAGTATTAATGAAGCTACGCCAGCTAACTATTTAAACTTTCACATTCCTAGAACTACAGGCAGAGGAGGAGGTGTTGCAGCTATTTTTAAGTCAGAATTTTTAATTAATCCTAAGCACAAAACTAACTATAAATCCTTTGAATTCCTGACATTAAATTTATCTCATCCAAAATGGAATTCAGAGAAACCGCTCCTTTTAGCATTAGTGTATCGCCCACCTGGAGCTTACTCCGAGTTTCTGACCGAATTCTCTGATCTCTTGTCTGAGTTAGTGCTGACTACTGATAAGGTCATTGTACTAGGTGATTTTAATATTCATGTTGACGTTGAAAATGATAGTTTAAACATTTCCTTTAGCTCTATTCTAAACTCAATTGGGTTTTCACAAAATGTCCATGGAGCCACTCACTCTCATGGTCACACTCTTGATCTTGTTCTAACATATGGTATTGAGACTGATAAGCTCAAAGTATTTCCTCAAAACCCTGTCTTGTCCGATCACGTCTTATTAACCTTTGAATTCACTTTATTTGATTACTCACTGACCAAAAATAAATTCTACTATAGTAGATGTTTATCAGACAATAATATTACAAAATTTAAACAATCAATTGAATCAATTTTTTCACATCTACCATGTGTTAGCATGACCGAGAGTCCCCCTTTAAGCCTTACTCCTGCTCAGATTGATCAACATGCTGATACTATAACAGCTTCAATGCGTACAACCTTGGATAATGTTGCTCCCCTAAAGAAGAAGAAATTAGGTAAGATTATGAAGGCTCCCTGGTTTAATTCCCAGCTTCGAGCTCTAAAACAGGCATCAAGGCGTTTGGAAAACAGATGGCGTTCATCAGGACTACAGGAGTCTCACTTAACCTGGAAAGAAAGTTTAAGCGTATACAAAAAAGCCTTACGTATGGCAAGAACAGCTTATTATTCATCATTGATAGAGGAAAACAAAAACAACCCTCGGTTTCTTTTCAGCACTGTAGCTAGGCTTACTAGGAGCCGGAGCGCTGTGGAGCCATGTATTCCTTTCTCACTTAGCTGTGATGATTTCATGTATTTTTTCAGGAATAAAATTGACACTATTAGAGATCAAATTCACAATACTCTTCCTTCTACCTATAATGTTGAGCCTGTTGTGGTCTCCGAAGCATCCTTAGAACCAGGATCTGACTTGTGTCTAAATAGTTTCTGTCCTGTCCAACCCTCTGAATTAACTAAAATAATAGCTTCATCTAAACCATCCACCTGTATCTTAGACCCTCTCCCAATGAGCCTCTTTAAGGACATTTTCCCTTTAATTAATACATCACTACTAAATCTTATCAATATGTCTTTAGTGACAGGATATGTACCACAATCATTTAAAACTGCTGTAATCAAGCCTTTACTTAAAAAGCAATCTCTGGATCCAGAGGTGATAGCAAATTATAGACCTATATCTAACCTCCCGTTTATGTCCAAAATTCTGGAGAAAATAGTTTCAGCTCAGCTACATGCCCACCTGAGCAGAAATAATTTATGCGAGGAGTTTCAGTCAGGATTTAGAGCTCATCATAGTACTGAGACAGCATTGGTGAAAGTTACTAATGACCTTCTTATGGCCTCAGACAAAGGACTTGTGTCCGTACTTATCTTGCTTGATCTTAGTGCTGCATTTGATACAGTCGATTATAACATTCTGTTACAAAGACTAGAACAGGTGATTGGAATTACAGGTACAGCGTTAAGCTGGTTTAAATCATATTTATCGGACAGACTTCAGTTTGTTCATGTAAATGACAAGTCCTCCTCCCAAACTACAGTAAGTCATGGAGTTCCTCAAGGTTCTGTACTTGGACCAATACTCTTCACGCTATATATGCTCCCTTTAGGCAAAATTATTAGACAGCATGGAATAAACTTTCATTGTTATGCAGATGATACTCAACTATACTTATCCTTTAAACCAGATGAAACAAATCAGCCCAATAGGCTACAAAATTGTCTCATAGACATAAAGACTTGGATGTCTAGAAATTTTCTCCTCTTAAACTCAGATAAGACTGAAGTAATTCTAGTTGGATCTGAAAAACTCAGAGCTAAATTTTCCGGTTTTGTAATGAACCTGGATGGCATTACTTTAGCTTCCAGTGCTACAGTGAGAAACCTTGGAGTAATATTTGACCCTGACCTGTCCTTTGGCCCACATATTAAGCAGGTTACCAAAACAGCCTTCTTTCATTTACGTAATATAGCCAAAATTAGGGACATTCTGTCTCGGAGTGATGCAGAAAAACTGGTTCACGCTTTTGTTACTTCGAGACTAGATTACTGTAACTCTCTATTACTGGGCTGTCCTAAATATGCCCTGAAAAGCCTTCAGCTGATCCAGAATTCTGCAGCCAGAGTCCTGACCAGAACCAGCATGAGAGATCATATTTCTCCAGTTTTAGCCTCTCTTCATTGGCTGCCTGTTGAATCTAGAATAGAATTTAAAATCCTTCTCCTTACATATAAAGCCCTCCACAACCAGGCACCACTATATATCAAAGACCTCATTGTTCCTTATATACCTAGTAGAGTACTTCGTTCGCAGACTGCAGGCTTACTTGTGGTTCCTAGAGTCTCAAAGAGCCGAGCAGGAGGCAGAGCCTTTGGTTATCAGGCCCCTCTCTTATGGAATAAGCTCCCAGTTAGTGTTAGGGAAGCAGACACCCTCCCCACCTTTAAGACTAGGCTGAAGACTTATCTTTTTGATAAGTCCTATAGCTAGGGATGGATAGCATCCCTTAGTTATGCTGCTATAGGTTTAGACTGCTGAGGGACATTTCCTGATACACTGAGCTTCTTTCTTTTTCTAGCAGTTCCTGTTGTCTGTTGTCTTTCTGTCCTCTTCCCCCCACACAGCAGAGGCAGATGGCTGCCTGTCCTGAGCCGGGTTCTGCCGGAGGTTTCCTTCCTGTTAAAAGGGAGTTTTTTCCTTCCCACTGTTGCCAGTGTGCTTGCTCAGGATGGGAGGTTGAGTTGGACTCAACTCAATCTGTTGGTTTCCTTATATAGGCTGTTATGAATTGGCCTTCATTATGTTTTCCCCTCTGTCTGTAAAGCGTCTTGAGATGGCATTGCCGTGATTTGACGCTATATAAATAAAGTTGAATTGAATTGAATTGAATTTTACAATCCTCCAGCTCAACATGAAACCCAAACTATGTAATACAGAGGCAGGATTGCTGCTCCAGTTTTCACTACAACAGACTGCTTTATCATCATCACTATGAAGCTCTGAATTTAAAGAGAAAAAAGTTCTTAACCTTTAACACAGGCGTGTCATGTGTCATCAGTAGATGGAGACGAGTGACATGAGAGTGAGAACAACACAAGCATGAAATGAAACAGTAGAGGATAACTTAGGAAGATGGGACTGCAGAAAGTCCTGTTGGACGCAGGCGTTGACATGTAGGATGTGTGTTTATTTTTTCCTTCCCCACCCCACAGTGTTCCATATGTTAAAATAAAAAGAATAAATCCACAAATATTTGTTGCAAAGAACTGGGCAAAGTTCTCCAACTCCTCTGACAAATATAGCTACCGCCGCCAAGGAGGTTATGTTTTTACCGGCGTTTATCTGTCTGTTGGTTTTCAAGATAAATAAGAAAGTTATGGATGGATTTTCATGAGATTTTCAGGAGTTGCTGGAAATGTGAAAAGAAAGAACTGATTTGATTATGGTGGTGATCCGGATCACCATTTGGATCCAGGAACTTTCTAAAGAATTTGCCATTAGCGGAGGTTTGGGCTGTTTTCTAGTTAAACTAAGTGTGAAAGCGCTTCTTGAAGAGCTGAGTCTTTAGCTTGTTCTTAAAAGCAGACAAGGACTCTGCAGATCGGACAGAGTTTGGAAAGTCATTCCACCATTGTGAAACAACAGAGGAAAAGAGCCTGGCTAGTGATTCAGCCCCACGTAGTGGTGGTCTTTCATCGGTAGAGTGTAACTGGGAATGTAGCCCTATAATAAGGAGTGAAGGTAGACAGGAGCCATTTGGCTTATTGTTCAGTAAGTCAGAAGAGACCGAAGCACTTATATATGAAAGAAGTACATATTGATACATGTTCAGTGCAAAATTAACAACATATTTGAATTTTTTTTAATTTAGTTTTGTTCTGTTTATTTTGTTTTGTCATAACTGTTTTGTTCCTCTGGATGACATATAGAGTCATAAAAAAAAGTTTCACATTAAAATGAAACCCAGCTGTTTCCAAATATTTGTCTGGTATATTTCACTTGGACCGGCAGTGCCAGGCCTGTACGGCTGTGGGAGGTTAGGGTTGATGTTGGTAAGGTTAGCCCAGTTTGGTTGTAAATGTAAATATCAACATCATTATAACATCAAGTGTAGAAAAAAATCTTTTACTTATTAACAGTGACCCTCATTTCCTTTGCTGGTTTTACTCTGTTTTTTACAGCCCCAAATCTGTCTCATTATCATGTTTTGATGTTGCACTTACTCAAAATGGGGCTTGACGTCTTCAGGCCTCGAAACGCATCTGAACTGGATGCAAGAAGGAGGAGAAGAAGAAGCAGGAGCGCTCACATCATCTCAGCGCCGCCTCTGTTGACAACAACAAGAAAGACCATCACAGTGAAACGCCTGCCTGTATGGACATCAATTATTTTTTAATTGTGAAGGAGTACAGTACACTAATTAAAACTAGTATATCTTGCCATGCCAAAGGCAAAATTAAAAATTGATATTTTATTAATATTCAAAAGTAGCACTGGGAATATATTAAAGCGATTTTGTGGTTGTAGAAATGATCTGGTGTGTGTATGTGTGTGTGTGTGTGTGTGTGCATGTCCTGTTTCCAGTGAATTAAACTACTCCACCCTACTTTAGCCTGGCGAAGACCTGTGACTAAAAGCCATGAATTAGTTTAACGGTAGTTCCTGTGATGGCTGCGTAAATATCTCAACCACAAAAAACATAGATAATAAAACCAAAAGCAAATACACACACACTGGAAAAAAAGAACACAAATACAGACGACATGTCAATGTTTGATAAGAAGGAAGAAAAGGTGTGAATATTGATATATAATAAATGCAGGACGAAAGGAAATATTTAAAATAGACAAATGGATTCATACACAAGTACATATGAAATAAATGAACAATAAATAAATTAAAATAAACAATGCGCACATAATGTAAAAATAAAAGCATATTTGAAATATAAAATAAAAGTGCATATTTAAATAAAATGAATGAATGAAATAAAATAAAATTGGAAATATGTTGCTACAAAACTTTTCAAACATTGAGACTTTCTGAGAATGTAAGAGACCTAAATGAACCTAAAACATGGTTTAAATAATACTGTATTATATTTTAGAGAGACTAAAGAAGGGGGAGGTGTGTGTGTGTGTGTAGCTCCTCTACAGGTGTATTGTGGAGAACATGCTGACTCTGCAGTCTGCAGTGAACCAGGCCTCTCAGACATCTGCAGCAGCTGTTGTGAGGACGGATTCCTACCATCACGAACAATGATGCCACTTCACGACTTTACATCCAGTATTGTTTTAAAATGTCTTTCTTATTTAGGCACTTTTATGTTTTATGTTGTTATGTATACATACATATTAATTTTAGTTTTGATGGTTGCCATCAGGCTGCGTGCTAATTTTGCTCTCTGCATGTTTTATTCATGCTTTGTGAACAACAATAACGTAGTCTTCAAGGAGTTTCATAGTTTAAGATGAATGCATGAATATGGCTTAAAAAGGCTGAAAAAACTGTGATTATGGCTGGATCATTGTCTAATAGAATACATAAAGAATAAATAGATTTACAGAATCACATTTAGGAACATGCTCATGCCTCATTCTGGATCCTTTTCAACACTTAAGTTTTATCATTTTCTCATTTTAAAGTGTCGCCAGTGACTGATAAGACCCTTGAGTCTGCATATGAGTGTGTTTGTGTGTGTGTTTTGGGGTCCTATAAAATCATATTATCTCCACAGCGTTCTGTTGTTGAATATTCATATTAGGGAGAGATTGTGCTAATTTAAAATTTCTAATTAAAACTATTTGGTTGGCAGTAGCATATAAACACTATTATTGTTTAATATCGCTTCCTGTCGTGTGGAATGATCCATCATTCTGCCAGGGGCTGCCCCGTCCTCCATCCAACCAACCCACCCTCCACCTCATATCATAACCCCTTAAAAAAATCTGAAGCAAAACGGGTAATGACACCACCTCTCCTGCAGCCACAATGCATGCGTCTCTCTTTCTTATTTAAAAGAAAGCTTGGGTTGAATGGAGGAGGGGGGGTAGTTTGAGTGTGTGTTTAGTATTTTTTTAATAAGCGTCCTCAGTACTATTGAGTGGGTCCCTTTGTTCATACGGTAAGATTAATTATGCTGTCAGCCACTCTCAGGGGCTGCTTAACAAAGATTCAGTGATATAATGGCCTGGCCCTGCGCTTGGCAATCACAATCGCTGGGAGACAATTTGAAATCCTCCCTTCTCCACTCAACGGCAAACCCTCGGCAGGCCTTTTCATCAAAGAGGAAGTCATTTTGCCCCGGACGACGGCTAAACATCCTTCTCTTTTGCATCTGCGCAGACACAGAAACACACAAATACACACAAAATAAGTTTCCTTTCACGACGTACGATTTAACTTCTCAGCTGTCGTTCATAACTCGCTCTCACAATGTGTATGAACAAGGGTCTCTTCAAGGACAGCGCCTCCAAGTAATGGAGGTTTAAACTCTGCTTCTGTCACTGGTAATTCATGAAAGTGCTCCACACACTTGCATTCCTTCCCTTCTCCTTCCAAACCCCCCCCCCCGTCCCTGCCGTTATTAAGCTGAGGATGGTTTTGCATTGCAGATTGAAGATGCTGTGGCTGCATCAACACCAGCAGCACTGATGAGATAGATGTTTTCGTCATAGTCCACAGCAGACCAGGGGATGGTGAACTGATTGGATGTGGCAACTTCTACTTAAGTGATTTCACAGCCATGATTTGTATGTTTGGGTTTTCGAACCTGCTGTCTTGGTAAGAACAAAGCCGGATGTGATCCAAGAGGAAGAAATGGAGAGAAGTGAGAAAACGAGGGATTTTTTAGTGGTTGTGAAATGTGTTATTACTGAGGAAGATTAAGCCCAGACATTTTACAGGCAGATAGCTCTAACAAACTGCAGACCTGTGTGTGTGTGCACATGCAGGCTGAACTCCAGCCAGTTGATAACTAGAACAAGATCAGAGCCAGGGGGAGGGAACACCGGAGGACACCGTGAGGGCTGATGTGTGTGTCTGCAGCTGTGTGGATGTGTGTGAAATGCTGATCCAGTGTTTGAGGAAAAAAAGCTTTACTGTATAAAAATGTTCAGCCGGATCTTGTCCAGCTCACAAAAGTCATCCTGTTTGCAGCTTGCAAGTGTTGAAGTGCTTCTTCTAATGGAAGTCATCGGTGATGCCCATACTGTGTGTAAGATGCCAACCAAGTCATATAATGCACATATCTGATCTCCATGTGAGTGGAGTTTAAACAGCTTTGCATGCATCACATCCTGTTTTCTTTTATTTACAAGCTCAGATTGTTAACGTCTTGTATGGAGGCAAAGAGAGGTGTAAAAGGGAAAAAGTAAAATGTAATTTAAAGTCTATTATTAAATCATTGAAGAAGACCTAAAGGAGACAAAATCATGGTAAGAAAAAAAATAAAAGCTCAGAAGAGAACCTCCGAAGCTTTCCCTTCTTTGCTCAAGATGTGCTTCGCGTCATGTCCCAAGTCCTCTTTGTGAATTATTATAAATTTTATATTTTTGATCAAATCTTGTATAAAAGATTTTAGATTTTATTTATTATATTTTTTTATAAACAATATTCTAATGTTCATCACTGAGGATTGAGCAGGGTTTCATGTGACATCGTCACGGAGCATTTGGCATTTCAGGCACTCTGTAATCAGTCGGTTGAGCAAGTTTAACTGGAGCATTTAACCGTGACGTCTTTGCATACCAGTTTGCTGAAAAGATTTTTTTCTTTTTCTCCAATAAAAATTTGGACACAAAACGAGATTTTCAGCAGATCCGTCTCAGAAATGCTCCCTTCCTCGTGTCTTTGACTCCAGCATCGCCACACAAGGCAACTACGTCATGACCCCCGACATAAACTAGGACTGATGCAACAGTAATCATGATGAATGGAAGGCGGAAGACACGTCACTGTTTCCTCCCTGCTTGATAAATGGTGTAATATACTTTTATTTAGCAAAAAAGGGACCTAATCATAGATCTTTGGATTGCGGTTTTATTCCACATAATATGTGTTCAAAGAGCACTTGCAGAACATCCTTTTCTTTACACTTTCCTTTACCTTTTGCTTTAAAATAAAAATAATAAAAAACACTCACTAAGTGGCTTTTATCTGATGGCTGCTGAGACTAGCATTTTAAATATGTTTGTAACATCTATAAAAAATGTTTTATTGTTGTATTTTGTTCTCATTTTAATACTCTGCACAGATTTTAGTGAAATACTTTTAAAAATGTATTTTTAAAAAGATATCATGCAACATATGGTCTCAAGCGAGAAGCTACACTGTTTTGATGAACAAAACAGTGCAGGGAGTCCAACCGAGATATTTAGGAAATACATGTAAAATTAAAAAGAAAAAGAAAAGATTTTTAAGTATGTGGAAAATGTCATCAGAGTGGAAAACATATTTTTATAGCTTCACATGCAGCAGCTGAACATAAAAGTGTGCAAAAGCTTCCTGTCACCAAAAACAATAAAATCATTTGAGATTAGCTCAGTGGTCGATTTACAACCTTTAACCACAAAAACCTTTTTTCATTATATGCAGTCATGTTGCAAAAAGAATATGATAATTATTGTTCATATCTCAACTCATTATTGGCCCTTATTGTTTTGCCAGATAGAGTTCAGGTTAATATATTCTAGCTTTTAGGCCACATTATCCCCCTAATTATGATTCAACCTTGGTTTTGCTCTCTGCATTTCTCTATTTTCATCCCATTCTTTTTGTCCTTGACTCTCCTAATGAATGCTTTCTGTTGTTCTCTTAGCATTGTACAATATTTGTCATATGGACCTCCACCCCCCCACCCCCATTGCTGATATAAATTACAATATGACTTGAGAAACTTGAAATTCGTCTGCCACCATCTTGGGCCTTGTATGAAATTAATTGCTGCCATGACAGATGATTGCAGGCTGTGCTGACGTTAAGGTCATTAAGTTCTACATATACTGTAATGAGGTAGACACCAGCACATGCGATTGGCTGCCTATTATTTACCACTCCACTGAGGTTGGCTTGTGCTATTTTGCCCTTGATAGTGAAAGAGGGGATTTTTCCTCACATGGGAGCAAGTGAGCAGTAGGAGAAGGGAAAGACATGAAACATTGCTTTCTCTCTTGCAAACATCACATGGAAGCAGTCATGTTGGTGTATGTGTGGTGAGACGGAGTGCAAAAAGGTAGCTGGGAGAGGGGTGGGGATGACGGGGATTTAGGCAGTGGATGTGACAGTTTTAAAGAGTCTGAACATGTAAATCAAAAATAGTTTGGGCTTTAATGGATGTGTTTTAGTAGATCTCTCCCAGGCAAAGCCCCCTCATCCTGCGTTCCTGCGACCCGCTTGCCTGTCTGGTGGGATGATGTTTACAATAATGGGGAGAGGCAGTCCAATTTCACCCAACACGCCAGGCACGGCAGCCACCTCTCTGCACAACCCCTGCGCTACATTTGAAAAGAGATGAGATTGAAAACAACACTAAGTTCATGTAGAGGGGGACACGGGGAGAGGCAGAGTCGTGCCACAGACGAGCATCAGACGCAATTTCACCTTGGCAGGGTGCTTGTCAAAAGCCAAAAATATCACACTTTGCTTCTTTGTCTCTCCCTATGTTTCCTCTTCTTTCCCTCTAACTGTATTTTCTTCTTTTGGGGTGTCACTCTGACATGCAAACACATTTTCATATGAATGGAAAACACACACACAGAAAATCCAAATAGACTTCTGTGTATCAGGTGACAGTTCTCAGAGGAAACAAACACACACACCAACACCCGGGTTTTGAAGGACTGGTGTAAAGGACCTAAGATCTGACCTTTCAATGCCAGTCCTTACAGTTAATGATCAACTTTACATTGACATTATTTGACCTGTCCAAACACGATGCACAACTGGTTCAGACAAACGGTGTCTCTCATTTGAGATTTCAACTTTATTTTAATATCAGTTCTGGCAATGTTGGTAAAATGAAGACTGACAGTTATACAGCAAAACAAGTACAGATTATTTATTTATTTTAAGGTCGTAAAATAATATATATATATATATATATATTTTAATATGAATCATCTGCTTATAATTAATTACATTCTAAAATATAAACATTACACCTGAAGTTGAATGTGTGTTTGGCATTGGTTCTACAAGCCAAACTTTCCACCCAAAGATCGACAGCTTTTTTGGATTCCATCGTCCTGCTCAGGTGAAAATCAGCCATTATACAGATACAATGCTTTATTTTTCTTGCCTGTTAGCACAATTATTTGTAGTATTACCACCACCAGCTGTTCAGAACAGTAGACCAGAATAGCAGGTGTGACAACTGGGTGGCTAATTGTGTGATATATTCATTAGTATTGTTGCATTCATTTTTGTTATTTGTAAATTGTTATATTTTTAACATTGTGTGGGTTCTGAGGTCCCTTATAAACAGGAGCTAATTGAGAAAGTGGGTTATGGGGGATCAAGATTGAGCCTGTGTAGCTGCGTTAAATGGGTTGCTGCTATTCCAGATAATCAAAACATGCAACCACAGGTGTGTTCAGCCACAACAAAACCAGGTATTTTCCTTCTTTTTCCTTCTGGTCTGGGTGTTTAGTAATCTTGCTGCTCTCCTCTGTTACTTTGTCAGTGAAAGTAAAAACAGACAAAGCCTTTAAACTTTCTTGCTTTTGCCTTCGAGCCATGGTTGCAAGTCTGAGCTGAGGTGATTCTTCCTGGGTGAAACAGCAGCCAGCTTTCAGTGTAAACTCCCTTCACTTTACCCAGCAGTGGTGAAGCTCTGCTGCAACTACATGAGCCGTGATAGTATTTATTGCAAAAGCTTGTAGCAAATCATTCACCACTAAACAGGGAGGGTTCTCAAAGCTAACTTTCTCTGTTCCTGCAAAAGTCTGTCCCTCTATTGATCAACCTTAAAGGGGCCATGGTGTTTTTTAAGAAGGACAATGTCTCTGGAGATTGAGATATGACTTTTGTCAAAATTAAAACCAAGTGGCAACCTCCAGCTGTAAAAAAAAAAAAAAAAAGTGAAGCCTATGCAGAAGTGCATAAAACTGTGCCCATTCATTAATTTTTCTAACCGCTTAATCCAATTCAGGGCTCTGGGGAAGCTGAAGCCTATCCCAGCAGTTTTTCGGCAAAAGGCAGGGTACACCCTGGACAGCTCACCAGTCCATGAACTTGTTCAGTGATTTTAAGACCTCAAATCTCAATACTGCATGTATTCAGTGCTGCCTCTCTTCTATTTTAGCAAACAAAATAATCTACTGTAAGTTTTGTCCTTAATTCATTGTAGAAAAATGATCTCTCTCCTGGCTGTTTATTTGCTTTGGACACTGTCAGTGTATGTAGGTGTTTTTAAGCTAAGGTAAAATGCTTAAGGTAGATACTCTGTCAACATAGGTGAAAAACTCTAATATGGAAGTGTTAATTAAGAGACATAAAGGACATAAAATGTCAGTGATTTTTGAGCATGTCTGTTGCAGACATCATTCTGCTGGATTTACGGAAGTGTAACTTCATAGACATAGAGCCTGTGTCCTTAACTGGTCTGCTGCGGACAGTTCTTTCTCCTATCTATCCTCCAAAACTGCATTACCTAATATCCTAAATTCCCAAAATACCTAAATAAAACGAGAACTAAAATAAAAACAATGTGTGATGTAAAACATGTATATTTTAAAGAACATATTATTGCCATTTCTTTTCCAATTGGTTTGTGAACACAGAAAATTCATTATTTTCTTGCTGTGTTTATTAAATAATAATAATACGATAAAATGAGAAAACTATTTATTATTCAGAGCTAGAAATTGCGTTTTTGTATTAGTTTTAACATTATTGAATGACACTATTGGTGAGACAGCAGCAGGTACTAAGAAGACAAAAGAATATGTGAAACTGAAGGTTTGGATGATTCGGTTATGCTTTTGATCCAAGGTCCAGGCTGCAGTGATGAGTGCTAACCCAGACTCCGTCCTCCCTCCAACAACACGTTCTGTCCTACTATAAGTGTCCCTGCATTTGGATCCTTTCTCCCTGACCCATCTCACCTTGTATTGTCCCCTGGAATGTTCCATACTCTAATTCATGCCCTGCTACTTTCTCAGGTCACCCTCATAAATAAGGTCAGCACGGACAAAGAGAGGAGATGTTGGGTAGAAAATCTCATTAAAGGAATTAAACTTGGATATTTTCGTACAGTCCAAGGAATCCTGATTCTGTGAAGGGCCAAGCACCTTTCACTTTGTTCTGATCTCTCTGAAAGGTGGAGGATGAGAGGAGAGAGAGGGAGAAGTTTCTAATGTTAGAAAAAGACAAAGAGGATTTCATTTACAAGTGAAGAAGAATGAAAAGGTTAATTGGGCGATTTCCCAGCTGTAGATTTTGAGGGATTTATAAGATGTCCTGGTCTCGCTCTCACTTTCTCTCATTTGGTTGAAGACTTGCTCTCATGTGCACTCAACCTCACACTTGTCCATATGTGCAGCCACAGTTTTCATCAGGATTTCCAAGAGGAGGAGAATGAGGGTGACAGAAGAGCAAAAAGGGATTCGTCTGAATGCAGGCCACTGGATTGGTTTGGTTTCAGTAATGCACTGGCTCAACATCTGTCTGTTAATGTTCGCAAGTGCAGCATTGCATGCTGCGTTTCAATCCCATCCATTAAGAATAAAGTTCAGACAGACTAAAAAACCTGGATGATGCTGTGTTGTTATGTTGCCTGGCAAGAGGATCCATGTATGCTTGTGCTGATGTTGTAACATCTTATTAAATTCACTTGATCATAGAGTTTTATGTGGGGTTATATTTGAGCCTGATGACCTAACCAGCTGTTAGGACCAATTCTCTAACATGTTGATGGTATTTTTCCCTCTGCAGGCTCTTGACTTGGATTGTGGTTAAACTGGCATGAAGGTGGGTCGGTTTGCCAGAAAGTGAGAACCAGAACCATGTCGGTATGAAAGCGCTAATAAACTGCTTGCTGAATTGAGGCAAGATAAGGGTTTGGTCAGTGGCCTTTCTGTGTGGAGTTTGCATGTTCTCCCCGTGTATGCGTGGGTTCTCTCCGGGTTCTCTGACTTCCTTCCACTGTCCAAAGACATGCATGTTAGGTTAATTGGTTACTCTAATTTCTTCAAGAAAAGGACAGCATAAAAAAAAAAAAAGAAAAAAAATAACTCACACAAAACATGGAAGTGATGATCTGCACTTATTACCGGTTTGTTGTTTAACTATTTAATGAGTGACTGCTGTGGAGAAGAAACTGCTCAGGTGCCGGCTACTCTTGGTCTATCAGGCTTTTTAGGTGCCTGCCAGATGACAGCAGTTCACAGATTAAGTACAGGTTAGAATTCACTTCTTTAATGTTGACTGCCATCTTTAGAGTCCCGAAGGGGGACAAGTCCTCAGTAGTGGGCAGGAGTTTTAAAGTTATAGCTAGTCAGAAAGTTAGGCTAGGGCCTGGACTCTGTAGTGGCCAGGCCATGCATGGGCTTAACGTGCTACAATGTGTAATATTGCCATTTGAAAAACCCTAAGCTGCTGGGAAAATGTTCCTGACTATAACACTGTGCAAGGTACACACTTGTGCAGCAATAAATTATTGCATAACTGCAAAGTTGTGAACATTTAGTTATCAGAGTGGGGAATAAAGACAAAAAAAAAAAAAAAACAACAACAAAAAACACTGCGATGGACTGGCGAGCTGTCCAGGGTGTACCCTGCCTGTCGCCCAAAGCCAGCTGGGATAGGCTCCAGCTTCCCCGCGACCCTGAATTGGATTAAGCGGTTCAGAAAATGAATGAATGAATGAACAAAAAACAAGAAACATGAGAAACTCTTTTGGGGGTTTTCTTGTTTGCGTCTATATTAAATAATATATTTATATATCTGGCCTGGGTTTATCTAGTTGCACAAGAAGTATGCACACTGGTAGGACAATCATTTTAGAATTATTTGTGTGCCATTTCATTTGAAATTTAAATAAGTCGTCTTTGTAGACTAAAAGTGCTTGTAGATGCATTGACATAAACATACTTTACAATATGTCAAGAGTTAAGTCCAAAACAACAGAAATGAGGTGAGATCTCACTGAGTTTTATGTCCTTAAATCCATTTGATTTAAGTTTTCTACTGAAAATGTCATTTTAAAGTCACCTTTTATAGAAAGTTCCACATTCAACCTTGGTATGAACTTTAGTGTTTCACTGATGCTATCAATAGAATGATGCCATCCCAGTCTTATCAGTGAGTAAGAGATCTTTAAAATAAATCTGATCAATGAGAAGACTCTTTATCAAGAAGATGGAATGAAAATAAGCAAGGCTGAATTCACAAATAAATGCTTACATAACTAGAAAGGCGATTAGGAAGTGCAGACCTCTGTCAAGCAGCTCATTTCTGCTATTGTTTGCTTCCAACCCAACGTTCTAGTTCTACATTAATTTTATATGGAGACACCATTTGATTCCTAGATACGTTGTTTATAAATCCACGGTGTGTTAACTATATTGTGGCGTTTGTTTAATTTTTATCTCTTGCAGTGATGAAAATGCCAAAGACTCCCTCTTTTGTCCTGTTCTGGATGGTACTAGCCACAGTTTTGCTGGGTTCCAAATCGGTCTTTGATATCTTGTAAAACCTTTCGAGTTATATGCATGTATACTGAAAAAAGCCCTATCTCTTAATAATAAACAATCCAGCAAAAAATTCCTGGATCCTGGTAGTGATCCCGATCACTCCCAAAATTTGATTAAATCTAAGCTAGACTCTCTAAGAAAAAAACCTGAAAATCCATCCATTTATTATTGAATAAAATTGCTAACAGAAAGACAGACATGAAATTTCTGAGACTAAACTGTATGTTATAAACCAGAATTTTAAAACAAATTGACTGATGCATTTGTCAATATCTGCAACTGGATTCAATTTGCTCTTTGATTCATTAGTATTTTAACTATTTTGAGCAGAAGGGTTGCAGGGAAGCTGGAGCCTATCCCAGCAGTCTGAGAGTGAAAGGCAGGGTACACCCTGGACAGCTCACCAGTCCATCACAGACCCACACTCACACTCACTCCTATGGCCAATGTAGAGTAACCTAACATGCATCTCTCTGGACAGTGGGAGGAAGCTGGAGTTCCCAGAGAGAACCCACGGAAACCCCACACAGAAACTGTCCAACCCCAACTGAGTATTGAACCAGCAACATTCATACTGTGAGGCAGTAGGGCTAACCACCAGGCAATGGACCAGGATTGATACAGTAAATATGAAAATGACAGAATACATTAGCCAAATTTCTTTTTAGATAAACCATTTCCAAAGCAGATTACTAGTTTTACCTTTTTATAGACCATTCACAGCTATAATGACTTGCACATCCGCAACGTTCGTGTGTGAAAAAAAAAAAAAACCAACCAGGTACCGCTACTATCTCGGCCACTGGAGTAACTCTGCAGTATTGTTGCTGTGGCTTTGGATGTTCCAGCAGACGACAGGATAAATGCACACTTTAATCAAACAGGATAACTAGAAGCCCTAAGAGAGCGCTCGGCTAAACTAGCACTTTGCTAGTGTTAAAGGGGTGTTATGATGGTATTTGGAGTTTTCTGAGCTTTCTCCAGTGTTACAGTGTTGAATCCTCATCAGACATGTGAACGGAACTGTTTTTTTATCACCTAAACACATGTTTGAGTTTGAGTTCCAGCACTCTCTCCGTTCGGTTTCCATGGCGACAAAAAACGCTTCGTTTTAGAGAGTTTTTTTCTACTTGGAAATCCTTGTGACGTCCCGGGGCATAAGGTTCAGTGATTGGTTACCTTCTACTGGTTAACAATGACATGTACAAATGCATCAGGCGGGTGGAAAACGTGGCTGAATAACTCTAACTTCAGTTTATACGATGATCTAAGTGGGCTCACAGATCAGGATAAATATACATGGAAAACCTGCACGTAAGAACATTTAAAATAACCTCTGTATCTTAAGTTTTTATCATTCTATAAAATACTGTAGTTTTAAAGAAAAGTTTGGTTAAATGTTCTGTGATTTTGTAGAATCGGTGTAATCTGTACATTTTAATGATTAAGTAAAATAATGTTATAACAGAAGAGAAAATTTAATGTTGTTCATACTATGTTTTCCAAGAGGGTAATTCAATAAACATAAATATCTTGGTGATGTTTCTGGGGCTTCTTTGCTCTAAAACAAAAAAGAAAAAAGTTTCCCCCCCCCCCCCCCCCCCCCTTTTTTTTTTTTTTTATTATGGTTGTTATGCCAGGTTGTAATGGTCCAGCTCAAACTGCACTTGTGCTCAAATCTTGTTAAACTAAAATGAGTTTTCAAAAATCATATAAAAATCATATAAACCATATAATCGTATGGTGGAACATTAACATTCACTCTTTACATTATCTTTCAGTCTGTGGAAGTTCCTTTATTTTATGTCACATATATTTTCCTCATAAGCTTCCTCTTTATGTTTACTGATAATTGTCTATAAGTGTAAAAAATACAGTTTTTATCTGAATCGTTTGTTTCAGAGTCAAAGTCGATAATATGAAACACTTGTTAGGGAGAATTTTTGTAGTGTTTCAGGTTCAGAAGTTGTCACTTCTTGATGATGTAGTATCTATACCACACGTCATAAGTATCAGCAAATTAAAACAACAATCGTTCTGCAGTGGCTCAGAAAGAAAAGAAGTTTCTTAAGGGACCCTCATGTAGACCCTCTTATCGTCTGCTTGTCTCACCAATGACATGAGCCGAATGCACACACACACACACACACACACACACACTGCATGCAGCCACACATTTCTTTAGTTACTTATTCACTTACTTACCTTGGAGAGTGAAGGGAAGCGAGGGCAGGAGTGTGCCCTTGAGAGTGGCCTCTTGATTAGCAACCACTCATTTGTGATGCTCTCTGGCAAATCAGCAGCCATTCACATGACGAAGGCTGCTGCTGAAAAAATGAACAGCTGTCACCGTGTGATGTGTTAATTTCCTGACAGTTTCGGCGCTGAAACCAATTACTGATTTAAGGGCAGGGAGAGAGAGGCCCTCTGCACACGCTCATTAGGCTCCTGCAAGACTAAAAGGACAAAAGGAAAACAAGGAGGGAGAGAGGAAGAAGAGCAGTGCAGGAAGAAAGAAATAGAGACTTTCACACTCTCACTGTCAGCTGAAAGACTTGTATGTACAAAATGCCACTTTGAAATAATTAAAAACAAATGCAACTACTAGAGGCTAGAAGCTTCCAAGAATCACATGTTAGTGAAGTTATATTTTGTGGAAAGAAGAAAGACTTTATCCGCATGCAGGCTGTGGATAATGTTCTACTCTCAGACATTTTTCAAAAACAGTTTCAACTGTTTTTCCTCGTGTTGCAGATGCAACCACTCACCTTGGAGTGACTGGTGAACTGGAATTAAATCAAACCAAAATGAATCAAACCTCTGGTCATGCACCCCTCTGACATTCAAAAATTCCAGTTATCAGACCTTCCTGAAAATCAGCTGAGAAAATTCCCGGCCGTTTGTTGGCTGCAAACCGCTAGTTCATTATCTGTTCCAAAACTTGGCATTATGCTGCTGGAGTCTTGATGTTGGAAACAAGAGTGGAAGCATGTAAAACAAAAGTATGTTTCCTCATGATAAATACATATGTTGACACTACAGCACTGGCTTTCCACTTAATGAGCGAAGGAGATGTTTATTCCAGCAGGTGAACTTTTAGGAGCTTCTATATCAGCTTTATGTCTGACACCAGATGCATCATCTTGTTTATGGTCTGTGGTAAAAAATATAACTTAATGAAGCCATGTCAATCTTCCCTAAACAAGCTAAATTTATACTATTTCAGTCTGACACAGCAATGCAGCATTTCTCTACATTAATATCAGCTGCTTCAGTGATAATTATCATTTGGATCCATAACTACTTGCTGATAATCTGTTCAGACATGTACATAAAAAGACTAAATGGAAAATATGAGTGTGTCCTGACGTCTTGTTGCCTGTTAGAGTTTGTTTTCTGCAGAATATTTCAGTCTTGGGGAATCAGTGTTGGGGAATGTGCCTGTAGATACAGTTGTGCTGGTGTTTATAAACCTTTGTCTGCTGTCCTGTGCTGAAAAGGAAACCCTGCAATCCATGTGGTCTGAAGCCTTTCTGACTGCAGCTTGTGTTCAACATGAGAAACTCTGGGAAATGTCCTCACCTGATTCTCAGGACATCCGCTGCTGTTTATGTTCATGCATGAAAACTTTTTAAAAATCCACCTGCTTTCATTTTCAGGCCTTCAAATGCTGCAGTTTTGTCGAAGCCTGAGGCATTTCTGAGACTAATGAGGTGTCCTTTGCCATCGGTGGTGACTCAGTGGCCCCGGCAACATGACACATCTCAGTAAAAGGCTCCAATGACATTTATTTATGGACAAACAATCTAGTTCTTATGAAAAAGACTGGAAGGAAAGGAAAGTCGCTGTGCTTTTTCACAGCCTTTTACTTGATGTTTACCTTTTATTTGTTTTATTGTTTTTGTTTGTTTTTTGTTTGTTTCTTTTGTCAAGTTGAGGCAGCTTAAATTTCAGTTAGTTTACATAGTAAAGTTGAATGGTTAAATTGGCAGAATTTGTTGCTGCATAGTTTGTAAGAAACAGGAACGTTTTTCCAAGCACACAGAGAAGAGCCAGAGTTACATTTTCCAGTTGACTTTGGGGGCAGCTGAAGACCTGATGAAACCTGGACTCATCTGCCACCCAGAAATTGGCTAAATTATCATAAACAAATATATGAATGAACTACATAATGAAGATGAGTTCATATTTCCTCTTCAGACTTGTTTTTATGCAAAGCATCCAAAGGACCCTGTAGCATGTACCAAGCCAATAAAACCCATCCTGGCTCTTATTCTGGTCATGAACCTTCAGGTCTTTCCTCAACCACACTCACTCATCTTCCCGTTCTCTAAGTGAACCCTACGTGACAGGATTTTCTGAAAGAAGTGACTGAATTTTATTTAATTTCTAACGAAGCTGCCACTTTTTTTGCCCCCAGTTTCGTCTGCTCTCATCAGTTTGTCACTCATTATTTGTTGCGCTTTCAATGCTTTCAGACACCAGGGGTGTGATTTTAATTGACAAGTGGACAACCAAAAAAAAGAAGAGCCAAAAAAAACCTTTATTGGCGAAGAACACAGACAGCTGCATCTGAGGAGGATTTTTAGAAACTATGTAAA
Source organism: Telmatherina bonti (assembly GCF_933228915.1). NCBI lineage: Eukaryota > Metazoa > Chordata > Actinopteri > Atheriniformes > Telmatherinidae > Telmatherina > Telmatherina bonti. The sequence continues at coordinate 6,233,992 of NC_136619.1, read as the reverse complement.
CTTTAGTTGACAAGTTTTGTCTCACATACAACCATGTTGCCGGCGTTTTATTTGAGCAATTTTAAGAGCATCAGGCATCAAAAGTAGGTCAACAGTTTTCTTACATACTGTTACTTCTTCACTTCTCATGCAACATAACAGCTTGGTCCAAGCAGGGATGACCAACCTTAAACCAGTTTATTCTCTCTACAAATAAATCTTAGAACATTGGATTAATAAAAATATCACTGCAACGTTGAAAGAAAATGATAACCTCCTTTGCTTTGAAAACAATCTTTTGTATTCAAACGTCTGCCTGGTGTGCAGGATTGTCCATGGCCTTGCATCTCCTCCCGAGCTCACCTGACAGAGGAAGTTCTGTGCGGGTGGGGACCAGAGGGGTCCTCAAGGGGAGTCTGGAAACGTAAGTTTAAGAGAAGAACTCAGCATTTTCTGTAAAAGTGGAATTTCCTTCCTGCTGATACGAGTGTCTGGCAGCTTTGTACTGATTAAGAACCGACGTAAACTTTGACTTAAATCAGTACAAGACTGCACCCATAACTAGCACCTGAATATTTTTCTTCATCCTGTGTTAAATAGACAATATTGTTTCTCTTGGATTCATGTAAATCTATTTTATATTGTCTGGTTTTATGATCTTGTTTTAATTTCCTGTCATCTGTTTTATGTCATGTCTCTTCTCCATTTTGTATTTACTGTTGTCAGTTTACCTGCCGATGGCCTGCAGGTGTAAACAAGCTCTTAGCTGACTCTGGTGCAGTCATGTAACCACACACTGTCACTGTTAAATAAACAATAAATAAAATCTATTCATTCAATAGTGTAGACTGTAGGAACTCTGTATGAGTAAATACATCATTTTGCACTGTCTGATAATTATATTCTTAATGCGTTGCTCCATATTAACATCTATTAACATTGAAATTTGTTAGCTAATTTGCATGACATGACCTGAACATCCTTCACTGGCAGAAAAGTTTCCCCAGTTTAAGCTTTCACCTTCATGAATCTGTTACTGCTAACTGGTAGACATCTCCATACACCAGACTCGCTCTGCTTTGGAATATTTGTGTCACTGATAACCACATAATCTTCCCTCTGTATTTCCAAGACCCCTCCAGTCTGAGGGCCATTGGGGGGCAGCTGTATTCCCTGTGGGCCCTCTTGTTCTCTTCTCTCTTTCACAAGTGGAGATAATGTGTGAATATTTATTCACTGTCCTTTGTGACCCACTATGTGTGTGCATATGAGTGTGGAGTGCAGGGCCACTGTAATTGGGCCGGTGGTTAAGGGGGTTGCTGAGTTATTCCAACGATAAGCTTGGCATCTTTAGAAACATGGCCCCCGGTCTCTGTCCTGTCCCCGCTCCCTCGCTCAGTCTAATCTACTAATAATACCTCAGTCTAATGGTGTCAATGGCCATATATCACCCAAGGACTGAAAAGAGGGAGGGGTGGGGGTGGGGGGGGGGGGGGGGGGCGACTGAGGGAAGCAGATTTAAAGGCACGCTTCCTGACACAGCTCAGGATTCATGGAATATATTCACCAAAAATGGTAATGGCATTTTTTTTTTTTTCAGAATTTTCAGGTCGTTGAGTGAACATAAAAGCATTTTATTATAACTTAAAGTGACAACGCTCAGATATGAGACATAACAGAACAACGACTTAATATCCATCTATCAATAACACAATTAAACATAAATACAGAATATCAGGTTTGTGTATATATATATATATATATATATATATATATATATATATATATATATATATATATATATATATATATATATATATGTAGAAATGTGTGTGTCTGTCAAAAAACCTATTATTTTTCTGTTCTTACATTCTTGCAGGTCATTTTTAGAAAAACAAGCACTAATTTAGTCTACAACAACATTTTGGGACAGTAAACACGAGCATATAAATCAACATCTGAGTTTCCTAACAAGGTTAGTCATCACACGGCCATGGTCACCAATTGCCTCTAAATGAAGGCAGATACTAATGAGCTCTTGATGCAGCTGAGCTTTTGTTTGAAATGCCTTGATGTTTCGAGCTATAACAAGACATTCTCATCAGCAGCCTTCCTCAAGTCTTTGGAGATCAAATTATGTCTGGATATGAAATAAATCAGTAACTTAAACTTAATTTAACAAAGAGGGTGAAGGAAAATAATTGATTCCTTGATTTTCTTACAGCTGAAAAAGACAGAGAATTGTAAAATAAAATAAAAAATAAATAAAAAAAACAATCCTTCTTTTTGTTCATAAATAGATGATTATTTTTAATTTCTTTAGATGAAATGCATGGCGTCTCCCATGAGATGCACTTGGTGAGCTTTTCTGCAGTTTGTGTATTTTATTCAGTCGAGTAAACAAACTTCTTTTTTTCTTGACAAACTAACTTAAAAGACACAGAAAGGCATCTGTTTGTAGTGTAAAAACAAACTGTAACTAAATGAGTTCAGGCCAGACGACGACGGGCCCACACTTTCACAGCAACCACATTCTCAGACGGCAGGTAAGCATGACAGCGCGTTATCACATCCTCTTCTCTTACAGGACACTCATGCACTTTATCAGCCTTCTGAGGTCATTATCAGATTACTAATTACATCTGTCCTGAACTTTTGACAACTTCCTGCAGCAAGTGTGTTATAAAAAGACACAGTCAAAGAAATTTTTCGTTTAAGCATAATTTATGAAACAGTTCGTAGTTCTCGGTAGCTCCAGCTCTCCTGATGTGTCTCCAACTCAGCGAGGTGTCCTCCTGAGGACGACAATGATGTCTACTACCTCTGGACAACAGTGTGGGAGGACAGCTTGATCTTCAGGCTTCTGTATTGACTGGGACTGGGGCAGTGGTTCTGGCTGGCTGCTCCTCTGAAGCCAGTATTGACACCAGGGTTCTGGTTTGGATAGCAGGGTCGCAGGACTAGGCTTCTCTGCTTTTGATTAATTGAGCACTAGCCTTGATTAATTATGCCCTCGCCACAATCTTCTTGCAGTGAACTCAAACTTTTACACAGCTTTGCTATAGGGGCGTCCTGGGGAGAAGTCAGCATGAGGCAGCTGTTCTTCCTTCTTTTTCCTTTTATTTAGTAAAAATTTGTTAGAATATGGTCTTCTGTTATAAAACATTGGCTCCCATCCCTCATATTCACACAATTTTTGATGAGTCACTCGATAAGTGTTGTTAAAAAATGATTGTGTTGCTGGAATAGTTTTGTTTTCTCTAATCTTTAATATTTTACATGGATAAATGTTTGGCTTGGACATTTATAGGGTCATAAAAGTTACGCACCAATGTCAAAACTTACATTTAGACAAGAAGGTAGTTTGCACAGTGGTGTGACCATTAACATCAGAAATGCGCTTTAATCCAACGGGACAAGAAATCCACCACTTTAATGGATCCCCTTAAAGCACCTCTAAGATTTCTAGTTTTCTGAGCTTTTGACAGGGTTATAATGTTGAATACTCATCAGACGTATAGGCGGGACAGGTTTTTTTTTGTTTTTTTTTAATCTATCATGGATAAGTTTTAGAAAAAATTTTTCTACTTAGAAATTTTAGTGACGTCCCAGGGGTGGGACTCACTGATTGGTGATGAAACGCTGGTAAACCTTAATTATGACATACATCATCTTGCTTATAGCTGTAATGTGATTCACTTCAAATGGAAAGAATTTGTGATGTTAGTGGGAATATTGTTTATTATCATTATTAAATTATCATTTAAATTATTTATGAAGAAGACAATAGTGTCAGAATTGGGAATATCTGATGGCAGAAAGCTCCAGAGCTGCGGAGCAGAGTGACTGGAGGCTCGGCTCTTTATGGTGTTGAGGCAGAGGGCTGGGGTTATCTGGTCTTGGAGATAAACAGGAGGAGTTTGAACTGGATACAGTGGAATACTGGGAGCCAGTGAAGTTCCTGTTTGTAATATGGTGATATGATGGGTTTTTAGTGATGATTTAAGCAGCAGATTTTGAACCAGATGAAGGGAAGTTTGTGGAAGGCCAATGAGAAAGTTCCAGTAATCAATACATGCGGTAACAAGACAGTGAATGAGGATAGTGGCAGAATGGGGGGAGAAGTGGCAGAATGGAGGGAGAAGGGCAGAGGCGATTGATGTTTTGTAGGTGGAAATATGCAGACCGGGTAAGGCTATTGATTGAGATTGAAATGGTGATGTAGAGTCAAGGATGACACGCAGGCTCTTAACCTGAGGGGAAGGGGAGAACTGTGGAGCTGCCAATGGTCATGGAGAAACTGTCAGCTTTAGATAATTTGGATTTTGTTGCAATTAGAATTTATGTTTCATTTGGTTTAGTTTCAGGAGGTTTCAAATGAATCAAGTTTTTATTTCAGATAAATAGGAGGTGAGGGAGGTGGGTTGGAGTGTGCAGTTCGGTCTACAGAAGAGGTAAAGCTGTGTGTAATCTGTGAAGCAGTGAAAATTCATGTTAAATTTGCAGAACATGTGGCTAAGGGGGAGGAGGTATGTGATAACTAAAAGGGTCCCAGGACAGAACCCTGAGGCACACCTGTAATGGCCGTGGAGGGGTCAAATGTATGATTTCAACTGTGCGAAACGACTCAAGAGATTAGTAAAACCATCCCTTAGTTTGGTGTCTCTCCATTGGGAAAGGAGAGGAGAGGAGATGAAAGAAATTGTGTTGAAGGTCACTCTTAGATCCAGAAAGACGAGAATGGAGAGTAAACTGCGGTTAGCTGTGATGAGGAGGTCATTGGTTATTTTAAGAGGATGGTTTCTGGGCTATGATGGGTGAAGAAACCAGACCAGAAAGGCTCATAGAGGCAATTTTAAGATAGATGTGAGGGGAGTTCAGTAGCAACTATTCATTCAAGAATTCTGGAGAAGTGATGCGGGTTATAAGGACTCCTCTGCTGTGAGTCCTGCCTAAATGAAGTGTTTCTGTGATGAAAGCTAATGAGGAAAACTCAGGAGTTGCTGGATACTGGAGAACAGATCCCAATCATACCTGCCAAATTCTACAGCCATGCACTCAACTCAGTAGTCCAAAGAGAAGTTTCTTGAAGATTACCAACTTTTTAAGAATTTCAGTATAAACTAATGTGGGAAACACTTGCACATATGTGAACACATATATATCAATTTTTCAGATAATGAAAATGGTGATAAGTTTAAAATAATACATATTTTGTTTTAAACTGAAATGCACAATGCTACTCTTTGAAATTAATGAGTAAATAACTAGAAGTGATCGATACTCTAAAACATCTTCGCTGTGGTGCAGCTGAGTCATCAGTGATAGTTCAGTGTGCTCCACAGACTGCGTTGTTCTGAATGAACTGAAAGCTCCACAGCAGACCTCTCCGTCCTGTGTGCCTTAATATGCGTTAGTGTAAGCAGGCTGGGCTGGAGCTCGGTGTGGGATAATGCATGCAGTTTGTGCAGCTGTAGCCTGGACAGCAGACAGCCGATCATGGCGTGATTTATGACGCTGACCGCTGGCTGTGTGGTGCAGGCTAATGACACATACACTAAAGTCATTGATTTGTATGAATGCCCTCCGCTCTTCATCTATCACAATTTAATATTGGAGTTTGCAATGCAGAGGTAGAGGATGAGGAAGAGGACGAGTGGGCTTTAGAATCTGGGAGGAAATGAGGGAGGTGAAGAAAGGAGTTGAGTTGATTTAACTGACCTACAACCAGCCTTCAGTAAAAACGGAGGCAGCTGAGATCAGAAGTATGTAGACTTCTTATACTCTGTGACCAAACATAGTTTCTGCGCTTATGTCATGACTAGTCTGCTGCTCCGCTAATATCTCCTCCTTTTTCCTGCTGGATGGAAATGCCTGGGATTTCTGCACAGTGGACTCAGCAAGGAAAATCTACAAGCAGAAAAAGCAACAACTAAACAAGAAGCAACAATATTCATTAATTCATTATGCTAACCGCTTAGTCCAATGAAGGGTCGCGCAGAAGCTGGAGCCTATCCCAGCAAACAAAACTCAAACTCACTCCGGCAATTTACAAAACCAATTAACCTAACTTTTGTACCTGAGTTCCTCATCACTGTTGCTGTTTTCTTTATTCTACAAGTTTGCGACGGATTTGTCAGTGAAAAACTGTCCAGTAAGAATCATGTAGCTCAACTTTGATGTTTTTATAACATTACAATAATGGTCAATCTGTCAAGTGCAGTTTGATAATAAATATCATATCTGCTGTTTGGTTACACAGTCTTTATTATGAGTAGAAAACTGTCTTTATGTTGTCTGATACTTACACTCTTACATAATGCATCATTTTACATTATTTTGTGTCTTGCTGACTGTAATATTATAGATTCTTTGTTGTTGTTTTAGATGTCATAAATAGCAAGTATCAGCCATAGGTTTTGCGTTTCTCTCACGTTGAGTGGAGTGCTTGTGAGATGTGATGTTTAGATATGTCGTCACTGTTCATCCCTGCACTGCTGGCATACGGTGGGACAGTTATGGCGGACAGCCACTCTGATGATTTAACTCTGATTTTGACACAGAAATATTTGATTGTGTTCCTGAATCAGCAGCGTATTTCAAAACTGATCAGTTTTCACTTTTTACTTTCACAAATGGACTAAAAATTGAATTGTGAAGGTGAACTGAGGCAAGAAGAGAGTTTATATGTGAGTTACATGGGTTTGATCTCATTGTTCTGGCCGTGGTGCTCCTATCCTCCGGTTTAGCTTACTACCACCCTCTGTCTGTATCTTTGTGCTCTTCTCACCATCGGCATTTCTCACTTGATGACATGGTGCAGATGGAGCCATGACTCACGGCTGCAGCCAGTTTAATTATAGCGGATGTAAACAAGCCTGTCAGTTATGCTAATCTGAACCATATCTGCTTTGTGGAGACAATAACAACAGATGAACAACAGGAAGAGGACCAGTTGGACACCTGCTTCCTACAGACTGGTCTTTCAAACTTTACACGAACACCATGTTATGCCCATTTGGAAAGACTTTTTAAACCTCCAGTGCTTCCTTCTCAGACTGGATCATTTGGACTGGGACTGTACACAACCTTTGTTTTCATTGATGACTGCACACAGCATTTAAAGTCAACTAAACCATATTTGGAAACATTGCAGAAGTTTCTCAGCTGACATGTTCAATTGGTTCCATATTTTAAAATACATGCAAGAATCATTTATGCAGGTTTTCTTTATCTGCTTTAACAATTTGTTTAGAAGGACATTTTGACATGCAACTGCTTTTCATCAAACTTAAGTTTATACTTTCGCTGCACATTTTTTCCTGTTGTCAACATGAAAGCACAATAGTCCAAACTTACCAGAGTGTACTAACCCTATACTGAACAAATCAAACACGTATCTTTGCATCCTTTTTGATAAGATGGAGCAGAATATAGAAATAAGATGCTAATTTAAATGGTTCTGTAACTGAGTAAAAGTTTTTCACTTTTCAAAAGGATGAACATCACAGAGATTTCTAGGTTTTGAATAAATTTCTAGGTTTTCTTGAATAAAACACATTATGGCTCCTTTAAGCAGTTAGACTCTACTTTAAACCTAACCGAGTTATTTTAGCCAATAACAAACAGTAAACAAAGTCAAACTGAAGACAAACAAGAAGAAAAAGGAGTCTCATGGCTGGACTTCACACAGCTCCTTTACTTGGCAGCTGGATATTAAACCCTCCTCAGGAAATCTACCCCCAGCATATAATGTGAGGAAGCACTGAACAGTAAGTGACAACATACAGTAAATGCAGATAACAATGCGCATGTCTGTCACCTGCTGTCCTCCATGAACAGCAGGTGACATGAACACTTGTCGCTTCACAGCCAATGTAACCTCATGAAAGATCCGGAAATGCATGTTAGTGCATGAAACAGCCGTTTTCAATCAAGGCTTAAAGTCTGTAAGATACTTAAGCTTTCCTTCTTCCATTCTCTACAGAGCTCTCACCCTGCTACTGATCCAATGTCTGCAGTTTCTACTATGTTAAAATGTTGACACTTTTCTCTGTTAACAAAGACAAAAATCCAGTATCAGGAGGAAGGTTGGAGTCGTGGGTGGGGTTATTTCCCCAACCTTCATGTGAATTATTCCTGGTTCAAATCTTGATAAATAAAAGTTAGTACCGTTTATAATTAGCTTAATAACTACAGTCAAGAGTTTAAAAGAAAAAAAACACATGTAGATGAAATGTATGTAGTTAGCTAGAATGTTTAAAGCTACACAGCTTTGGTGGGTAGTACCCAAGCGGCAACCTCCGGCGGTTAAAAGTGAAGCCTTTGCGGAAGTGCATAAAACTGCAGTTCCCCCTTCATCCACTAGGGGCTGCAAAACAGAGCAAATCCCCATAGACTCCCATGTTAAAAAGACCAACTTCACGGACGGAATAAACATGTTCATTTCGTCCAGGCAGCGACGGGCAGCTGCAGCTCAGGAGCAAGAGCAGTTGGCTTGTAACTGAGAAGTTGGGAATTTGATTCCATGCTTCCCCTGACTATGTGCTGAAATGTCCCTGGGCAAGACACTGAACCCTAAGTTGCCCCCCGATGTGCCTATCATGATATTAGCGTGTATGTAAGTCGTTTTGGATAAAAGCATCAGCTAAATGACTGTAGAATCAAATGTTTACAGTATGACAACTGTGGTGGGAGTGATTTTTTTTTTTCTAACTGACCCATTTAAAAGTAATTTAATCTCGAAGTTTGGCATATTTAGGGGCGGGTCCTTTTGATTGACAGGTACCAATCTCTGGCTTCAAGTCAGAAAAACATAGAACAACTGCAGTTTTTAGCCGGTGAAGAATGTGACTTAGCTTTAGCCCGCTTACCTCCGTTAGCTGGTTAGCTCCTGTTATCTCGGGGTTAGCTTGGTTAGCAATTAGCTACAGAAAGCTCGGAGTTCGCTTGATGTCAATCATCCACCATGACGCTCACAGTCCCCCTCTCAGCTCCACCTCTTTACCCATATTTGTATTTTCCGGGCGAGACGACACGCATAACGCTGCCAACATGGTGATGGTAGGAACCGCCCACCGAGCTTCAATTCAGCTCTTCAGAAACCTGTGGGTGACGTCACGGAGACTCCGTCCATCTCTTTATATATGGCATATATGGTCTATGGTAGTACCATCAAAATGGTTTGGACGCACATAACCATTAAAAGTGCATGCACAGGTGTCTGGTTATCTACCAGGACATTGTGAACACCCACACAGACAGCTAACTTACAGGTATGTCCTTTCATAGTTCTGAAGACTGGATTCTGTCTGATCTGCAAACATTCATATTTTTACAATTTCTGATGAAACAGAGTCACAAGCTGGGTGTGAATGTGGTGAGTCTCACTGCAGCGCTGACGTCTTTTCCTAGATTTTACTGATCTTCTTTTTCCTCATCGTAATGATTTCAATAAGGTCAAAGAAAAACATGAAGGATTCATTCTTGAAACTACTTTGTCCAGTTCAGGGTAATAGGAAGCTGGATCTTATTGCAGTAATCAGACTACAACCTGGAAACGTTGCCACTCCATCCTCCTAAAATGTGAGTGACCAACTCACACACAGGTCATTGTTTTTGGATAGTGGGAGGAAGCCAGACAGAATCCATACGTACAACCCAGTAATCAGTCTTGCAAACTGGTTTTGAAAAAAAAAGAAAATAACTTTTTTTTTTAATAAAACATATTTATTTTCTTCATAATATAAACAAATAACTTGAGTATAATGTGATTCATCCGGCTCCTCTGTAGACCCTCTCCAGCCAGTTATTGTGTCAATGTATTTATTTGTCTAGCTCATTAAGTTAATGTAAAGAGTACAAGCAGAGGTAGAAAATCCTTCATATTTCCAGAAGATGTCCATCCTACTGAATAACTTAAATTATTACACATAGTCTGAGTCAGGTGTCGGAGTGTGAGTAGGATGTCAGAAGCAGCAGACTTCATACTTTTTGGAAGACCTTTGGAAATCATTAAAAAGCCATGGCTTTCTAGGATTGCCCTGTATTTCCAGCTCTTCTAAAGAGTTGAAGATCAGTTTGCATTTCTAAGTGTTGAGCAGAACATGGTTCAATAGCCGTTCAGGATTTTGATGCAAACAACAGAATGTAGAACACAAACAAAGCAAAGTGCCTCACATCTTAATGCATTTATAAGGATTCTTGGACATGACATGAATAATAAATTTATGCTTTTCATTCATTAGCAAAACTGTTTGGTGACTGAACTTCCCTGTCTACACTTCAGAAAAATCTCAATTTAAAATTTTAAAAAGATGGCTGACAAAAATACATTTTGAAGTCATTTCTGTTTTCATGTTTACTTTTCTGTGACATGAAGTTAACATATAAGTTATTTTCCTAATTAAATTTTCTGAGTAAAATTAAAATCTGCCCTGTGATGGACTGGCAACCTGTCCATGGTGTACTCCCCCTCTCGCCTGAAGGCTGCTGGGATCGGCTCCAGTTTCACCTTGAAGATTAAGATTAATCAGGTGAAGTAGTTCAGATCATGAATGAAAGGATGAAATAATAATCTGAGACAGATGGCATTCAGTACAAAATTATTCAAAAAGTTTCAAACTATTATTATTTTATTTTATTTCTTTTTTGTTTTGTTTTTTGTTGTTTTTTTAATAAGGCTAACAAAAATGAAAAATATTTTAAATCACAAAAATGCAATGAAATAACCCTGGATGGAGTGGAAAGTGAAGTATATAAGTAAACAATACATACTAAAATTTGAATCTTTGTAAAGTAGTAGTAATTAAAATATAATTTGTATCAGTATCTGTACCAGCAGTACTGTTTTCACTCCTTCTCGGCACACAGACTCACTAGAAGCAGATGACATCCACATTAAGCGGACCGCTGCAACCAGCAATACGCCACATCAACTAGATCAGCCGTTTCTGGAGAAAATGCAGGGTTAGAATATAATTTGATAGATAAAAGTGACTTGGAAAGATGTTGTGAAATGTATTTTTATCTCATTTTGAATTTCAATACATAAAATTACAAATGAAATACTTCTTAATAGAAGTTCAATTTTAATTTTGTTTTATTTTAAATTATTAAAATATCTTAGTATCTTGAGTCAAGTACTAGAAAATATAAATGATCTGTATTTTTTAATCTATCTTCAAATAATTCCGATATAAAAGCTAAGATTAATAATCCCAGATTCAGCTTTAATAGCAACATCTGATGTTTCTTCTGAGAATAAAGTTTAACCTGATTATTTTTTTCATAAACTATCATTTTAAGGTTTCAAAAAATTTAAAAAATAGTAAGGATTTTTTGGCATTTCTGTAAAATATTTTTGACAAAATTACAGTTTCATTTAAAATCAAGAAAGAAGTGAAAATATAAGTATTGTTAATCTAAGAGGTGCTTCCAAATGTTCTGCTGTTTAAAATATTTTATGCCTCTGATAGTTTTCCTTTCTGTGGGAATAAAAATGATTAACATAAGAATTCTTGGATTATCCTTTATTTAGCCAAAATGAGTTTATGGAAATGACTTGCCATCTTCCCCAGAAGGAAAGTAAAAGCTAGTTGCTGCTGATCAAATGGACTTTATAGTTTTAGTTGGGTCTAAAGCTCCGTTCACACTGCAAATAAAACCGACTTGGTCCAACTTTGTTTTCCCCACATGAACATCACAAATCTGACCCAGGCGACTCTAACATGGTCTTACATGGGATGTATATCTGATCTTTCTTCATGTGTGCTAGATCCTGGATTTGACACCAGTCTGAATGGTCATTTTGCATTTCATTTAAATTGTACGTGTTTAGAGTCATGTTTTTACACTGGTGGAGACGGAACATGCTAAGATCAAATGTAAACAAAGGATAGTATTATATTTTATTGTTATTTTTGTCATTTTGAGTTTAACAACAGCTATGAAACTGAACTAACAAGTGTTCATATTTATGTCCATAGACACACTGTAATGTAAAAATATATGATGTCACGTCTTTCTCTGTGCATGTGGGTCACTTTAGGGACAGTTCACACTGAAGTGTGATGGAGGTACATCTAAAGATAATGACAGCATGGTAAAAGTCTGATTTGTGTTGCAGTAGTCTAACCATGGGGATCCGCTGAACGCATGGCGGAAGCGTTGTGGAAGCTCCGCTGAGCGGACACGTTTCAGACTGAAACGTCTGTGTCGCGGTTCATTGTGCCATAGTTGGAGCAGGCCTAATTAAAATCCTTCATGAACAGGATGACTGTAGAATAGAATAGAAATGGAACAGAATTTATCCAGGGCATTTCCATCATAGTGAGGTGTTCTGGGCACATCCCTGCTGGAGGAGACCCTGGGGAAGACCCAGGTCACACTGGAGGGATTATATCTCTTAGCTGGCCCAGGAATGCCAGGGACCCCCCCCTCCTCTTAAGCGAGCAAATGTTGCTGGGAAACGGGAAGTCTGACTTTTCCTGTGGTGACTTCCATCCCTTTGAGCAAATCCCAGATTAGAAGCAGAAAATTGATGGATGAATTTCCAGTTATGTTGACCACTCAAAGCTCTTTGTCACAGTCCCCCATACAGATACATACTAATACCCTGATGTGCCAAGTGGAAAACACAGGGTTCAGAGTCTTCTCCAGGACACTCAGGGGTAAGACTGGAGTCAGTCCACTAGCCTTCCAGATGGATAAAAACTGCTCTTCCACCTCAGGTACAGGTATATCATGTTTATCATTATAACAATGAATCAAGTATTGTATCTGTAGTCATAGTTTATAATCACTTGCTGGAATGATCAACTCTGCATCCTGTATTCTTATTTACTTTATGAGAATGCTTCTTTATTAGACAGAAAATAACGTTAATGCAACTTTTACCAAATATCCCAAAACAACAAAGACAATTGCAGAAACAGACAAACAAAAGTCTTTAGTTTATGACTTAAACTTGCCCAGACAGCCCCCCCCTCCCAACCTATCACACTGTAGCCTGGTAGATGTACGTAGTTTATTTGATTGCTGGAACCCTTGAATCTCATCTGAGGGATGATAACGAGACGTCGCAGCTTTATACTCAGGTTTTAGAAGACGATGGAGCATTTGTCATTTAAGTGTCTTGCGCTTTAAGCGTCTGTCAGCCATTGCTCCATTCTAACACCAAGACGGATCCAATTACCATCCGCAGAAATCTCTAACAAGGTGCCAGGAAAAAGCTGCCTGGACAACAACACCCAGGCCCAATAATGAGAGGCCCTCATTTGAGTGATTTGAGTCTTTCTGTCTTTCTCACTCTCTCTCATTCCTGCATAGAAATGTGCTTCAAAATACATGACATCATTTTATACAGCCTTTCTTTTATTTCCCTGTAAGTATTGCTCTTAATTTGAAGCACAGAGAAAGAAACAGTTGTAAGAAATAAAAATAAGAAATCATACATCTCTGCATAAAACCTGTATGCACTACCTGTAACACACACACACACACACACACACTTAAACTTTGGGACTGCTGATTATTAATCATTCCAAAGCCAAGATTGTCAATACAAATGATACAAATAACAGCGCTGCATCTCCAACACTCAGCGAAGGGAGAGAAGCGCTTTCACAAGTAGCTCATTTTACCTCATTCTCGCGCATAACTAACCAGGCCATGGATTGTCAATGCTGGGGCTGGGATCAATGTGCCAGGGCTCTGTGCACCCCATCGATTTCTCAACTCCCAGATATCACAGCGACTCTTCATCAACAAAAGCACTTTGTCCTTCCCAAATAATCAGATCGAAGGAGCTCCTCTCCTGAGACAAAGTCACTTCAGTCGCAACAGTGCCACACATCCCCCCCCCAACCCCTCTGGGAAACTAAAGCGTTCTGCTGTCCTCGCAGCTTCCTATGAGTTAGACGAAGGCTCAACAAATGATTGCTTGCTGAGAACCTGCGTATAAATGTGTATAAATGAATATCCAAGAAGCAGCAATCACAAATCAATATACCTTGCCAAGAATGAAAGAGGAGAAAATATGTAAAAACCTCACTGCATTTTAGCTGCTGTAAATTATATATTGCATGGTATTTCATTGATTTGTTTTTTTTTTTCTTTCAATTCCCGAGAACTGTAAATATTTAAATAATGATAATGATAATAACAATAATAATAATGATTATGATGATACTTTTTATACAACACACTTGATTTATGGGCACATTTTAATGCTCCCAAGGTCTCCTTAAGCAGTGAGTTAACATTGCATAGCCAAGAGACCTGTGTCCCCATGGTTGACTTAGCATGTTGGACAGTGTGTTTATTTCCAGTAGAAATTTGGGGAGCAAGCTTGTGGAAGGACATGGGGTGATATGTTAGGTAGCGAGGTTTCTGGTGATGATGCAGGTAGTTTTGGACAATTTGAAGTTTATGAATAAATCTATGGATAAACCAAAAAACAAGTGTAACAGTAATCAAAAGAAGATGTGAGAATCTGTATGGCAGTGTGGAACCACTGGGTGAAAGCTGGAGATGGTTACAAACATGGAAGTAATATATTATGTTATATTACACAGTAACCCTCCTATGATGGCTTTTAGTGAAAATTCAATTTAATTCAACTTTATTTATATAGCGTCCAATCCCGGCAATGCCATCTCAAGGCGCTTTACAGACAGAAAAAAAAAAAAGAAAACATAATGAAAGCCAATTCATAACAGCCGATATAAGAAAACCAACAGATTGAGTTGGAGGCTCCAACTCAATCTCCCATCCTGAGCAAGCACACTGGCGACAGTGGGAAGGAAAAAACTCATTGTGAATGAGGAAAAACTCATTGAGCAAAGACAATGAATATGAGTTCAGTGTAAAAGCCTCCACTGCAGGAACCTTTCACTCCAATACAAAAACCTGGTCATTGATGGGAAATCATCTGGACCCCCTGCCCCACCCTGTGCTGAAACTATGCTAGGTTTTTATCCAAGATTCTCACTTTAAATACTGGCAGAGTATTGTTCTTCAATTAAACCATAGTTAAATTAACAACATGAAGCCTTCTATTAAGAAAAAAGAAGAAAAAAAAATCCCTCTGTGGACAAAACCTCAAGAACCCCCCATGGCCTTTAGGGAAACCCTTTTGGGGGTCCTGGACCCAAGTTTGGGAAGTTAAATGCTCCAAGTGATAAGCTTGTGTGTACCTCTGCTGTGAGGCCATCATGAAATCCCTTCCTACTGGTTAACACTTCTTCTTAAAGAACTGTATTTCAGGGTGTTGTGTTCTGTTGTAATCACTGCATTTAAAAACAGATTCACTGTGAAAACACAAAGTAGGAAATAAATGTTTGACGGTGGCAACTTTTTAACCTTCAACCTCCATCGTTGGGACTCATGTGATGGTACAGATGAATTTATTATGGGCATTTCTGGAGCCGTTGCAGCCCAGAGGTCAACATTTTGTTTTGCCAATGTAACATAGATCTGGAATGTAACAATAGATATGTATTCATAGAAAGTCCAGAATTTCAGCTAAAAGCTCAATAAAACCATCTCTATGGCCACCAAACACAGGAAACACAACAAATAATTACAAGACCAGGTAAACAAAGTCTGAATAAAATCTGTAGATACAAACATCCCCTGTCCACCCGACAGCATGCACACTGACAAACGACAGCTCTGACAGAACACGTCACAGATAACAAAACTAGAGGATTCATCTCACTATGAAGCAGATTCACTGAACCTGAGGCAAAAGGCTAGGTGAGCGTTTTTGAATGGACTGTGTCATGTGCAAAGTCTGTCTGTTTTGTATTTATTGCTTTTGTTTTGTATGTTTTCTTTTTGGATACATATAAAAAATAAAAACAAAAAGTTTTTGACATAAAAGCTAGGAGTAGGACTATTTTTTTAAAAAGTTATGTAATTATTTCCAGGATTTGTACTGAAAATATCTTCATTAATCCAATCCATTTTTATCAAATAACAATATTTGTCACAAAAAAAGCCACATTTTTTTTTTTTTATTTCAATGGATTTTAGTGGATGACTAACTATAAACTAAAAATGAAATGTCGTACAGGACGACCTGGCAACACCTGCACCCAGCTGGACTCGCAGCAGTCTGACGAGCACTTATCCATCATGTCCTCTACTGTTTGATTCCTTGCTTGTGTTGCTTCTGGCCAGCAGCGTTCTGAGGCTGAGAAACCACAGGACAATATTCAAGTTTTTCATGCAGGACATTGAATGACCGACATTGAATGGCCAACAAACAGAAACATACAGACCACTTGGAATGCCTACTGTGGCTGACTCAGCTACGACACTCAACAAGACATTATAAAACAACAGGAATGAAAGAGAGACTTTTACTGTCTAGCTCAGGTTTAAGGGGGGGGGGGGGGGGGGGGGGGGGGGGGGGGGGGGGGGGGATCTGTAGGGGGAAATTTGAGGAAATTGCACAAGTTTTGTAACTCATCCAATAATTTGTTTTTCTTTTTAGAAAAACCTGATTTTTATTGTGATGGTGGGACTTGTCAGCACGCCTAACTCTGGTTCTGGTTCTAGTTCTTCTAGACACAGGAAGGTCCACCGTTCCTATCCCATGCAGGTGAAGACAGTGCGTTTATCAAATATGATTGGTCAAACCAAAAGCTTAATTCTTTTCATCTACCCAATGAAAATGCATCATTTTGTCAATTTGAGGGTATTAATAGATTTGGCTCCGTTGACCATAAATCTGCTTTAATATTTTAACAGGGTCTTGGAAAAGAGATTGGGAAAAAAGACAGAGGGGAAGGTGGATGGGAGGGGGGGGGGGTCACACTTAACTTGCTGCCCAATTTGATCAATCACCACTGTCCTGCCTCTACTCTCAGAAAATTAGAAATGGGAATCTTAAAATCTGGAGCCGTTTATCATCGCAGGTAGCACGAGGAGGAGGATGAGTCTGGTCTTGCTGTATGTGTCTGTGGAGAGAATGGGTGGAAATATTTCAGCTGCGAGCTTAATCTAAGTTTCTTCCACTGTAAAGAACTTATGAGTAGTGATACACTTTACACCAATGTACACACACACACACACTCACACACACACACACACATGCATTCACTCCTTTTGAGATCACATGCTTTGCTGTGAACTGAAGAGTTGTTTTGAGCTAGCGGAAAATTGACACAGGCAAACAAATCTGGAAACACAACAGTGAAGTTTATACTATCTTTCTGTTGCAAGCTGCTCACATACACACAGAAACCCACACACACACTAGAAGTTAGTTAAATTGACACTCATTAGGCACCTATTTTAATCTCCCTGTATGACATGGAACTCTCAGATACCATCTAAGACCTAATTGTTTTGATTAGCTGATATAATTGGTACACCTAACGATGCTGTTAGAGTGATGGTAATGTGTGCAACTTGCAGAAAGCAGCACACAAATGGAGAAAGGATGAGCGTGAACTAAAAAGGATGTGAGACAGAGAAGGAGCTCTTTTGTAAATTGAGATGAAGATATTTGATAGCTAGGCTCGAGCTGTTATTGGAGAGGAGTCTCTTGTGATTCTAACTAAGGCCAGAGTCAACCTTTATAATTAGGAGACATGAGAATTTATTGCAGAGCTGCCATGGCGTTTCCTCTAATGGAGGTGTCATATGCGAGCTGCTAAACAAGTAGTCTGCCTATTTGTTAAAAATAAAGTCCTAACTACTTGACGTTGGACGTCCCAAAATTTCATGATGTGTTACAAAATAATGACCAGTGGCTTGTACAGTCAAGGCTTCTCTGCATTCTCAAATGAGCCCAATGTGTTATGATAAAGTTAATATTTTAGCCATTTGTCAGGCAGAAGCAGGATCCCTTTTTAATGTATTGATTTATCTCTAAAACAAGTCTGTCCTCTTTTCAGAGAGAGCATGCAAAGAAATGTTAATATTACAGGCAAATGACATGCAGGGTGAGCAGGGGGTGTGTGTGTGTGTGGGGGGGGGGGGGGGGGGGGGGGGGGGGGGGTAAAGAATGAGACTGGGATTAATTGATGCATAAAAACTTACTTTAACTTATTTCCTGAAAGAGCTGTATTACAAATATACTTCTGCAATACTCTGTAACTCTTCATAAGTTATGTTTTTAATTATTTATAATTAATCTTAACCAGCAGTTCTGCAAGCTTTTATGATGCAATATTTTTAATCTTAAACCAAAGAAATTACCTCTCTGAGCACATTTTTTAAAAAAATGTGTTTTATTGGTACCTGCACATTGAATCATGTGTGAGGACCAAACTGAGGAGGCCCATGTGAATGCCAGACATGTTTAATCCATCCATCTCTCCACTAACACAGCAGAGTGGTAAACTAACTAGCTTGTGTGGATGTCAGCTCTAAACCATACTGGGGAGCTGAATTATGTGAATATATTTTGAATACCAGCATAATTTTTTTTTAGTTGATCGAAGAAGTGATTGCAATAGTTTAGGCTAGAAAGAAGTTATATGCTGGAGAAAGAAAGCCAAACCCAGCACACAAACTGGGTGGTAAAGAACACAGAACTTCAGCTGTGGGATGCAACATGGGTACAGTCTTCCAACTTTCACAAATAGAAAGTAAAATAGTTGGACACAACCAGCAATGCTCCTGGCTCTGAGTTTTCCTCGTTTCTCTGCTCTTACACACCTGATTCTAATAAAAATGGATCCAACAGCCCATGAAGTTCTGCACTGTGACACAGTCATTTGAGTGAAGTGTGTTGGGGCAGGAAAACACTGAAAACTGACTTTCAGAGTCTCCATCAGTGCTGGTGTTGCTCCTAATTTTTACAAACACTTTACCTTAAAGAGGTCAAATATCCTGGCTTGCCTCTGATTCTGAACGTTTGAACTGAATTAAAGTCATAATCCGATAAGTTTAGCCAAACTGAAGCAGATTCATGAAAACATGAGAAACAATGATGTTAAATTCCCACAAGCCATTTTTTAAATAGAGAATAAAACATGTTAAGATGTCAAATTAGATTTTATTTTCCCTCAAAATTATAACAAGGCAGGGTTTTAATTTATATTTATCTAATTTCCAAATGATAAGGATTGGCCAATCTGGCTTTCATCCAGAGAATTCATGTTGGGTTAGAATTATAGTAAAAGGACCCTGAGTTCAACCATTCCTCTTCTTCCTGACACAACTTCCCAGCTCTGTCTTCCCCTGACTCAGACACAACGCACTCATTCCGGCCGCTTACTCGTATCGCAGCAGCATGGAGACAGATGCCCACCGGAGCTGAACTGATGAAAAGGAGCTGGTGGGTAAAAGGAGAAGTGTTGGTTTGGTTATTTGGAGATGCTTTGTTTTCAGAGTTGTTGCAGAGCAATATTCCTGCTGAAAACAGGTTTTAACCGTTAAGTTCAGCTAATCTGCGTACTCCACTGTTTACAACAGCTCCATGAAGTCAGTATGAAGAGCATGGGCTGCAACCCAGATGATAAACCTGGTTCCCAACGCCTACCCCACAGCAAGCAAGGTACAAATAGGGATGTGATTAACTATTCAAGTATTTGTTATTGCCCAATTTTTTTTAAAAAAGTTGACTAATTTTTGTTTTCAGCAGCAGAAGAATTATGAATCAGTACTCAGAGACAAAGAAATAATCTTTACAGCACTTTCTGCCAGAGTTTGCACCTAAAGTGCAAGCACCTGAGCATATGTTGGCAACAGCAACAGGATGAAGAGAAACAGGCAGTATTTCACTGAACTTCCAGTCACTTTACGCCTTACGCTGCCAATTCACAACAAAGTTATCAAAGGGCAGTTTACTGATAGATTAATTTAAGCCAATCCATTATTATTCCGTTTGAACATTAATCCAATTTATAACTACCTTCACAAAGACCAGTTCATAAAATCGTTGCTTTGCTTAGCTAAGGAAACCAGTGGATTGCATGAAATGATCATCAGACGGGACAAAGCTAACTCATCACTGTAAAACCAGCACAATGAACACACACATACTAAAAATTGCTGATGCTAAATGCTAAATGCCTGTGTGTCCATAACAGTTGGCTCACCAGGTCGGGCAGCAACCCTTAGCAAAATCTGTTACTACTTGATGTGACCAGCTCAGGTTCAAATCCTATCCTGGGGTCTTCTGCTGCACGTCATGCTCTTTTTCTTCTTACTTGTTTTTATTATTTAGCATTTTGGGCAACTGAGATTTGTGTAAACATGCTATACAAATAAGCATGAATTTGAACCTAAATATGAACTTGTATGTCATCGGTAAGCCAAAAACTGTACGATAGATATAAGTTGTGGAGTTATATCGCCCAGACCTAACTCCACATCTGACTTTCGGAGTCACAGGCCACAGAAAACAACAAACATTTTTACTTTACCACTGAAATACGACTTTATTGTCTTTTCCACCAATTTTGAAAAATCTGACTTCCAGGGAAAATTTGACTTGTCGATTCCAGCAGAAACTCTTGGGTGGGCGGACACTCGCCATGTACAACGCCTTGTCTGCCTCGCCATCTTTGTTCTAAGGCAACTTTGATTCAGGCAATTACCAAGCAACTGGAGACTGGCTGACATTTGTCTATCAACAGAGCTGGAGTCACTTCTTTAATTAGCGCCTGTGGAAATGGAAGCAGGAGAGCAGGCAGACAGGAAGAGGGAAGGAGCTCGACAAAGACACTAAACTGACAGATGAGCAAGTCAGCTCACAGAACTCAAGAAAAAAAAACATTTAAATGTTATTGTTCCCTGACAAAATACACCACAGCACCACAAAGCTCTAAAAGGCTTCCTGCTTTATGTGCACCTGAAATGGCTGGTGGAATTTAATCAAACCTTTGTAGCCCAATCAGAGTTGCACACTGAGATACTAGGGATGTCCACTGCAAATATAAGAGGTTCTTTACTCATTCTTTTACTCTGGGGTCTTTGAAAAAAAAGCAGCATTTGCACCCACCAGATAGCCCAGAATAAAATATGTATTAGTTTCCTCCAGCACCCCCCCCCCTCAGCCTATCTCTCTCATATTTGGATGACAAAAAACAGGGAATGGAGAGAAAACAGATGGGAGTGGTGAAGGAGATAGTATAGATTTGAATCTATGCACTTGGAGGAATGGCCAGTGTTGATGCAACAACTACAAAGCTGCACATAAACACCACAACAATAGCAAGATTTTAAAAGCAGCTGTGATTCCTCTTCTTTCTACACTTCCTACCCCCATGTCTGAAAGTAAAAGCATTAAGCTGCCCTGAATTTCATCCATATTCTCTGCTCCATGCTGATTTTCTTTTATTCCTCACATCTCCCTTTTTCTCTCCCCACCACTCTATGTTTTTCTAATTTCCTCCTCTTCCTCCTCTCCTCCCCCAGCTGACAGGCTCTGGGTTTTCAAGAGAAGAAAGCCAGCATTAATTAAGACAGTGCCAGCTGTAATTTTCTGGGGAAGTAAATTTCTGCACAACTAAAGGTTACGGGGACCTTTTCACTGTCAGAATTTACTACAGCCTGTGAATGTTAATGCAGCTAATGAAGACATGCTCTCAGAGTCTGAACTTAAAAAACGTCCAACAGGAGGAGAGGGATGGAGGAGAGAAGAGAGGGATAGAGGATGGAGGGAAATGGACTGAAATTTGGGATGTGAATAAAAGACAGGTATAGTTATATATTTAACTTGAATATGATAACTCAGTGTGAAATAGGGGTTTTATTGAATGACAGTTACTGAGCTTCTGTTGACACGATCTACACTCAGCTGAATTAGGAGTATCACAAAAGTAAAACTAAGGACCAACTGATATAATTTTAATCAGAAGTGTTGTGAAAAATATCATCCTGACAGAACTAACAAGGATTGTTATTCGGCTTTGTTGTTAGTTTTAGTGGACATGCATTGTTTACTGTCTAAGTTCTTCATTTTGCTTGTCTTTCACTGACAATGTCTTTCAGCTGTGGATACAAAAATAAATCCAAGACCTTGACCTAGAACAGTGTAGGTGTTTGGGAGTGTGCCTCTTTTTGCCGTGCTTCAAATGTGGCAAACATGATGAATGAAGGGCTTTAAATGTCTCTGATCCAGATAACAAGTTCAGCAGCAGAGGCAGCAGCATCATGAACGGGCTCGAAAACATTCACATTTTTAAAATATTTTACTTCTTCTTTTACATTGTGTCGTGTTGCAAAGACTTTTCTGCATTTAACTTCTAAACTTAAAGTTAATAACTGGTTATTCTCTTTGAAAGAAAACATCAATCCATTCATCCATCCATCCATCCATCCACCCACCCTGCCAGCTAGCCACCCATCCATCAATCCATTCATCCATCCATCCATCCATCCATCCACCCACCCTGCCAGCTAGCCACCCATCCATCAATCCATTCATCCATCCATCCATCCACCCACCCTGCCAGCTAGCCACCCATCCATCAATCCATTCATCCATCCATCCATCCATCCACCCACCCTGCCAGCTAGCCACCCATCCATCAATCCATTCATCCATCCATCCATCCATCCACCCACCCTGCCAGCTAGCCACCCATCCATCAATCCATTCATCCATCCATCCATCCATCCATCCACCCACCCATCCATCCATCCATCCACCCAGCCAGCTAGCCACTCATCCATCAATCCATTCATCCATCCATCCATCCATCCATCTATCCATCCATCCATCCATCCATTAATCCATCCATCCACCCTGCCAGCTAGCCACCCATCCATCAATCCATTCATCCATCCATCCATCCATCCACCCACCCTGCCAGCTAGCCACTCATCCATCAATCCATTCATCCATCCATCCATCCATCCATCCACCCACCCTGCCAGCTAGCCACCCATCCATCAATCCATTCATCCATCCATCCATCCATCCATCCATCCATCCACCCACCCATCCATCCATCCATCCACCCAGCCAGCTAGCCACTCATCCATCAATCCATTCATCCATCCATCCATCCATCCATCCATCTATCCATTCATCCATCCATCCATTAATCCATCCATCCACCCAGCCAGCTAGCCATCCATCCATCCATCCATCCATCCATCCAGCCATCTATTCAGCCAATCAGCCATCATATACACCTGATCGTGCACAAGGTCTTTGATTCTGCTCTATTTGAGGCAGAATACACACTTCACAGGTCACTAACCCATCAAAGGAAATACGGTTCTAGAGCTGAGCCACATCCTTCTTTCTGGTAAAACAGCCCTTTATGTATTTATCAAAATCCTCTTGATGCATATTTTAGATGTGCAAATTTGCCCAGCATAATGAAAAGTAGAGAGGAGGCCACAAAGAGTTTGGATACTGATATTATAATAATGACAAAGCATATTTAGTTTTCTGTGAAGACTCAAATAACGACAAAGCAAACCATCAATCTTTAACACTGACTTCTGCCACCAGCTGTCGTGATTACTCATCAATGAGCAAGTGCAGAATTATAGGTTGTAGCTGTACATCCCGAGATAAAATATAGGCCTCTGCTGGTCTGCTAGCTGGCTGTATTAAACGAATCATGCATGCTACCTTGCTTTCTCTCATAAAAGTCATGACCCATAAAAGTTATGCCAGACAACACAGTTTTCATTTTATCAGACCAACAATCCTATTCCTCAACAGACAAAAGGCCATAAATCTAAAATCACTGGAGTGATGGTTCTCTCATAGGAAGTTCCTCTTATTACCAGTGGTCAAACAGGGCCGGGACTATCCATGGCCGAGCCCCACAACATACGCTTGTGCTGCATCATGAGATCTTAAACAAGAAATTATTTTTTAGCCATTTTCGGCAAGACTACGGTTCTGTCCTACCGCTGTAGGTTCAGCAGGTAGGGCCAGCAGGTTTTCAACATTTTCCTGCTCAGACAAACCTAACTTAAGATGAGTAGATCCAACAACTTTTAAAATTCTGCATGACGACTCATTCATTTGAGTCAGCTGTGTTGGAGCAAGGAAACACAGAACACCTAAAAGGCCTCGTAGAACTGAATTTAGTAGTGCTGTTTTAGAGATTTAGACTGATTTCTTTGAAGCAGCTTTGTCCGTCTGAGTCAGTTACAAGGACAACGGGAAAAGAACAGCAGGTATGTAAAGAAAACAGGAGCTTAGAGGATGTTATGCCTTATCGATAAAGAATTTTTTTTTAGGTGTTTGATTGGTGAACTTTCATCATTTAGAAGTGAATCTGAGGAGGTGGCAACATTGCTAATATGATGGGTTAATGTTAGTTAACATTACACAAGGATCTGTATCACTTACACTGACAACAAACCTGTATCAGCTCATAGTCAGAGCAAGTCTGGAAAGAAGTTGATAGGAGGCCTTGCAAGGAGGAGGACACAGGCTGGTGAAAGGGTGGCACATTTAAATGAGACCTTTGACAATAGATATGTAAAAGAAACTATAAATAAAACAAAAAGGTCTGCAGTTTGGTTAATAATTGCAACTGATTACTTTCAAAGTGTTAAATATAAAGCACATAGCGGCATTTTTTCATATAAAGCCTGCATGTATCTTGTGGTGATTTGTGATGTTTGTATAAATAACAGGGTTTTCTGTAAAACTGCTTTTCTGTCACAGAACATAACATTTTTTGTTCTTATTAGCAAATAATTCATTTTTCCTTTTTCCAGTATTGTAACTGTGGTCAAAAAGTCACTGTATGAATCTGTATTTACTGTCCATGTGACACATCATGACTGTTCACATCTTAAATGGACAAACTTTAACCATTCAAGAGGTCTTTCTTGTCATACGACATGATGGTGATAGCTGAGGGTTAACTTAAACTGTTCACAATAATTCTCTTAAAAATGAGTCAAGTTAATCCAAATGGTTCTTTGTACACTACAGAGCAAAAAACATAATGTTTGTTACAGAATTTGTTAAAACAGCAGGACATGGTGCCAACACTCCTAAATCACGAAAGCCTCCTTCGCAGTCATTTTCAGTCACGGCAGAATCCAAATTTTTATGCAAATAAAGCTTTTTCCAAAAGGCCTTGAGGCCTCTCAAACAAAAGCAGGCTCTCCTTTAGCCAAAGAAATGAAGAAAAATAATGGAAACAGATGACACAGTGAGAGATTCGGAGATCGGGGGAAGATGAGGGTGAGGTAGATCAATGACAAGGTCAGAAAGCAGCAAGTAACCAGCAGACCTGAAGAAGTCCTGCAGAAAAGTAATATTTAACCTGAGGCTAGAGAATAATTTCACTTTCCCTCAAATCAGTTTAAAAAATCTCTTGCTGTCAGAGCTTGGCAGATTTATACAAATTAATGGCCTTTAGTTGAAAGTCTCCCAGCGCTTGGTTTATTAATTGTTAAAGTGCATACATTAAACAAAATGAGCAAAAAGTAATTTTCATAAATTATCTCGTACTAAAAAAAACTTGGTAGGTAAAAAAGGATTGTTGGTCTGGCTTTAATGTGATACTCGCTCAATAATACCAGACACACAATGTACTGGTCCTGCAGACAGAAGGGAGGCGAGCAGAATGTAATAATAATAACAAATCTATGAAAATGGAGACAATCGGGAAGAGTTGTGCAGTTAGTATAAAAAAATAAAAATGTTTGCCCTCTCATTCCCTCCCTTAGTTTTTGGACTGTAACTCTGAATAAATCTGAACTTTTGCCTATATTTGTGTGCGATGTTGTTATAGTTGTGTTGCGAGGACGTGACTGGTCTGAGACCACCATCCCATCAATCTGATGTTTATTTAAGGAAAAACTCAAAAAGTCAGGGTTGAAAAAAACGCATTAGTAAAGATAAACACTAACTAACTCACGTGACTGCCCACAGAAGTCATCAGGAGAAAGGAGATTCTGACATTTGCTTAACAAAATCATAAAACTTGAAAAGGTTTTAATGCCTAACCTGAACTAATCATCATGTCAACGTGTCGTAAACCAAGTCTACCAAGACTTTCTCAAGGGGGGTGGGCAGACTGGCAAAATGGTGGCACGTTTAAAGGATGTAAAATTTTAGAAGATAATCAGCTCAGTGACAAAAGCTGTCATTCATTCATCATCCTAAGGTCTGATGAAGGGTCACAGGGAAGCTGGAGCCTGTAGCCGATCCCAGCAGTCTTTGAACGAAAGGCACCAAAAGGACCCTGAACAGGTTGCTGGTCTCCGTCTGAGAGAACACACACGGGGAGCACACGCAAACTCCACACTGAATGGAGGCCGACCAAACATAACATATCGATAACATAACATAACATGACATAACATAACATAACATAACATAACATAACATAACATAACATAACAATAACATAACATAACATAACATAAGATAACATAACAAAACATAACATAACATATCAATAACATAACATATCAATAACATAACATAACATAAAATAACATAACATAACATAACATAACAATAACATAACATGACATAACAACAACAATAACAATAACATAACAATAACATAACATAACATAACATAACATAAAAATACCAATAACATAACATGACATAACAATAACATGACATACCATAACATAACATAACATATCAATATCAATATCAATAATATCAACAATATCAATAATAATAACAATAACATATCAATAACAATAACAATAACATAACATGACATAACATAACATAACAATAACATAACATAACATAACATATCAGTAACATAACAACATAAAACATAACATAACATAACAAATCAATAACATAACATATCAATAACATAACATAAAATAACATAACATAACATAACATAACATAACAATAACATAACATGACATAACAATAACAATAACATAACAATAACATAACATAACATAACATAACATAAAAATAACAATAACATAACATGACATAACAATAACATGACATACCATAACATAACATAACATAACATATCAATAACAAAAGATAACATAACATAACATAACATAACATATCAATATCAATATCAATATCAATATCAATAATAATAACAATAACATATCAATAACAATAACAATAACATAACATGACATAACATAACATAACATAACATAACATAACATAACATAACAATAACATAACATAACATATCAATAACATAACATAACACAACATAAGATAACATAACAAAACATAACATAACATATCAGTAACATAACATAAAACATAACATAACATAACAAATCAATAACATAACATATCAATAACATAACATAACATAAAATAACATAACATAACATAACATAACATAACATAACAATAACATAACATGACATAACAATAACAATAACAATAACATAACAATAACATAACATAACATAACATAAAAATAACAATAACATAACATGACATAACAATAACATGACATACCATAACATAACATAACATAACATATCAATAACAAAAGATAACATAACATAACATAACATAACATATCAATATCAATATCAATATCAATAATAATAACAATATCAATAATAATAACAATAACATATCAATAACAATATCAATAACATAACATGACATAACATAACATAACATAACATATCAGTAACATAACATAAAACATAACATAACATAACAAATCAATAACATAACATATCAATAACATAACATAACATAACATAACATAAAATAACATAACATAACATAACATAACATAACATAACATAACAATGACATAACAATAACAATAACATAACAATAACATAACATAACATAACATATCAATAACAAAAGATAACATAACATAACATAACATAACATAACATAACATAACATAACATATCAATATCAATATCAATATCAATAATAATAACAATATCAATAATAATAACAATAACATATCAATAACAATAACAATAACATAACATAACATAATAACAATAACAATAACATAACATAACATAACAATAACATAACATAACATAACATCACATATCAATAACATAACATAACACAACATAAAATAACATAACAAATCAATAACATAACATAAAATGACATAACATATCAATAACATAACATTACATAAAATAACATAACATAACAAATCAATAACATAACATATCAATAACATAACATAACATAAAATAACATAACATAACATACCATAACATAACATAACATAACATAACATAACATAACATAACATAACATAACATAACAAATCAATAACAAATCAATAACAATAACATAACATGACATAACAATAACAATAACAAAACACAACATAACATAAAAATAACAATAACATAACATGACATAACAATAACATGACTTACCATAACATAACATAACACAACATAACAATAACATAACATAACATGACATAACAATAACATGACATGACATGATATAACATAACATAACATAACATATCAATAACATAACATAACATGACATATCAATAACATAACATAACATAAAATAACATAACAAATCAATAACATAACATATTAATAACATAACATAACATAAAATAACATAACATAACATAACATAACATATCAATAAGAAAAGATAACAAAACATAACATAACATATCAATATCAATAACATAACATAACATAACATAACATAACATAACATAACATAACATAACAATAACATAACATAACAATAACATAAGTAAGGATTAAACAACGAGGAAGCGTGCATTAGACCATTCTAAGGCACGACGCGGAGTGGGAACACCACGACGCGCAGCGGACACACACACTGAAGGCTGAGTGATAGGCACTTGAGGTATCATTGGTCCTGCAGCAGGTAGGGGTAAGGGGGCGAAGAGTGTAGGACGAGATATTATTTCCTAAATTTGGCCCGTAGGACAAAGGAAAGGTCTGTTTGATATTCATCTATCCGCCACTGGCAGACTGGCGAGGGAACCTGTGAAAATCTATTCACTATGATAATGAACAAATTGTCATACATTGGGCTCTGTCTCCCCTTGACAGTGATAGTTATCAAAGAGAGAGATTCAGGCAAAGGCCCGGTGTGTGTGTAGACGTGTGTGTGTATGTGTGTGCCTTCCAGATTGTCAGTGTTCCAGCGCAGTGGCTGTCATTAGAAAGACAAGCCTCCTGGCAGGAGGCTCCTATCATGTCACAGCTTCGCACTTAAATGCTGTCATACCTGATTGATACATACAGCACCGCTGCTTGTGTGTGTGTGTGTGTGTGTGTGTGTGGCTACTACACACACATTTCTACACCTAATGAATATTTTCTTTAGCGCTGAATTTAATTGTGGTAACACAACCTGCAGTCGGCATCAGACTTTTGTCATCGCCACAGAATCTGTTCGTGACACCAGAAAGGCGGCTGCTACTTCGGCAGGAATTCCTCTTTTCTGCTCTACAAAACCCAGTAGCAATAGTTCTGTCTTTACACAAACTTCTTACAACAATACCATGTCAATTATGATGTTTTACGGCAGAGAAGATGCCATGGGACAAATAAATGGCTAAATGGTGGCGTTTATGCCTTTTGACGTTCACTGCTCCACTGTTAAATCACTCTTTTTATGTTCCGTCTAAAGTGTCTAAGCTATCATATAATTCACATGGAATTAGCATAGAGATGCCCTTTGGGCGTCACCTAGTCGGAAAAGTCGAACATGTTCGTTAAGCAGATTTCTGCACTTTACTGTATTCACTGGAGAGATTCCTTTTTTTTTCTTTCAAAAACAGGGCTCTGTGTACTTGGTTTTACCTGAGGATGAGTTATATAAGTCACATATGCACATCATATGCTGAATTTCTTGGACTTGTTACATAAAAAAAAAACAAAGGATTAATTGTTTGCAGAAATACAGAAATTTTAATATCAATGAAAAATGTTCACATTTGCCTTTGCTGTGGGACATTTTGTGTTGGAGATGTCATCTCACTGTTATAGATTTAGGAAAGCAGCTTTTAGGTACATCACAGAACATGCTGGGTATCAGGTATGGAAGTCGCGTTGTATATCTAATAATAAAGTCCATTTAAGTCCACAATAATTGGTCATAACATATATAAATGAACATTCATTCATTCATTTTCCAAACTGCTTATTCCAACACCCTGGACAGCTTGCCAGTCCATTGCAGGGCCACACACAGAGAGACGAACAACCACACTCATTCCTAGGGGCAATTTAGAGTGACCAATTAACCTATCATGCATGTCTTTGGATGGTGGGAGGAAGCTGGAGAACCCATGCCACGCATACACGGGGAGAACATGCAAACTCCACACAGAAAGGCCACTGACCAAACCAGCCAAGGATCGAACCAGCGACCTTCTTGCTGTGAGGCCACAGTGCTAACCACTGCGCCACTGTGCAGCCATAAATAAATATAAATATAGAAATATATATATATATATATATATATATATATATATATATATATATATATATATATATATATATATATATATATATATATATATATATATATATATATATATATATATATATATATATAGGTAGATAGATAGACAGATAGATAAACATATACAAGTTTTATACCACCATGTATAAAACATCAACCAACTTTGAGAGCGAAGCATCAATTCGCTAATTCCCTGTGAACGTATGTAGATCCTTGGCAGTGCAGCAACGTAAAAAGGCAGCATAGCGATTTGCCTTTTTATCTATATGATTTTTTTGGGGTGAACAGACTGTGCATGCCTGAACACACAATATTGTATTGACATGGGAGGAAAAGGCGGTGCAGGACGGTGCCGATGGCCTCGATCATACAGCGCAGGGTGAGTTGTGCAGCTTCTCTGCCTGGCCAGGAGGAGGTGGTGTTGAGTCTTTTTTTTTTTTTTTTTTTTTTTTAACGAAACTTCATTAAAACTACAAAGAATACATACCATATATACAATATTGAACAACATTGGGACAAAAAGTCAATATTGATGGTCAAACAAGTTTATATACAAATTAATTATGATTCAGCTTGAAGCAGGAAGACATGAGAGGATTCAATTGAATTTGACAATAACGTAACATAACGTATACATTATGAAAAGAAGGAATCTACACAATTAAAAATATTTTCATGAAAATTGAGAAGTTTCATATTTTCCATATTATTTTTTAGGAGTTTTGAGATTTAAACTTCTATCTGGAAACAGTTTTTAGGAGTCTTTGTTCATGAATAAAAAAATATATATATGAAAAATAGTTACTTACATGTTCAGGACATGTTTTGCTGGGGTTTTTCTGGTTATTTGTGCATTTTGGCATATGTTACTTTATGCCATGCATAAATACAGTTGCATTGTAAAAAGAATGTAATTAAGCCCCTAATTCATGTGTGATATCCAACATTTGCAAAGTGGTTTGGATTTCTACCCCTAAACAAGTGATTTTACGGCCTCTTATGACCAAAAAATGAGAAGGTTTCACTCCAATAAGTTTTATTTTACATAACAGGCAACCTGACAATGTTGAGTATAAACCTCATCTTATACTTCCACCAAAGTGATCTTTTTGTATAAAGCTGCTTAGGTCTAGAAAGAGTTTTTTTTTTCTTTTTTTTTTTAAAAAAGACATTTTTGCCATTTTCAGTGCTGAATTACTGGTTGGCTTAATATCACCTCTAAAAGTTGTAAGGCCCGTAGCGCATCTTCTAACCACCCTTCCTTGCTCCTTATGAAAGCTTTGAGGCGTGATATGTTGGACGTGCCCTGCCTTGATATGGAAATGATTCTATACGTTGCATAACGCTGCTTGAAGGAAAATTATCGTACAGGCCACAATCCCATTCCATCCATTTTAACTTAAAATGTTTTCAATACATGAGTCTGCCATTACTCATACACCAAATATTAAAAAATTACAATGTAGTACCAAAACAAAAGAGTATTTAATTTAAAATGTCCTCAACATCTTTCCCCCAATCAAATGTTGAATCACTTGCTACATGGATGAAATTTGTTGTCCAGTTGTCCCTTCGAAGCATATGTGTAGGTCACAATTATCCACAGACACTTCAGCGCTTCATATTACAGGCCCACTTTGATGACCTTGAAGGTAGAAAGCTATCCTGGAGAGGTATGCTCCAGAGAGCATCTAGTAAATTACCCAAAGGAAATAGTAAAAAACAACAGTATTAAAAATGAGGCTGTAGGCGTCTTTCTGAACGCTTTGTGTGATTCTGTCCATAAATCCTCCCAATGCCTGACTTAAAATCCCTGCATAATTAAACAGGCAGGTGTATAATATACACATGAATAAAAACACCTGAGATACATGAATGGAGGCTGTTGAGATATGTACAAGTATCAGACATTACATTAACATGCTAAACGTGATCACAGAACTGTATAAAAACTTGATTTGTTCAGGCTGTGTTAATCCCTCTCTGCCTTTGCTTTCAGCAATCTGCAGTCTAATCTTGTTGGATTCCCATCAGCTCTGAAACAAAAAGTTGCTTTTGTGAGATTTAAAGTTACACTTGTCTAAACATCCAACAACAGCCTCTCCTCTAGGAGCCAACATGGTTATGAAAGGATCCTGGGAAAGACTTGGATCAGTTTCATGTGATGCAATGCAGACTGAAACAGTTTTTAACATTTGAATAATGTACGTTTTATTTAAAACGTTTCAGTTTTAAATAGAAGGAGCCATTTTAATGAGAGCAGCATCGGTTAGCTACGTCCAAACAGATCTGTTTAATAAAAATACTGGTAAATGAAAGTATTTCTGAAACAGTATTTCTGAAGAACAAGAGAAGTAATTATTTTTACTGGTTCCAGTTTGGGACCAAACAGTAAAATTCAGTCTCATTGGCATCTTTTACTACAACTCCCATAATTCTGGACTATAAGTCGCTTCTTTACGCAGATGATCTGAACAGTGGAGCTTAAACAACGATGCAGCTAATATATGGCTTTTTACAGACCAACGAGTTTCATGCTGCCAGTACATTCAGCCTTCTCACATCAGACCAATGAAATTGCCAAACAGGTCACAGTGGACCGATGAAAATGTTCAAATCAGATCAGATGCACTCACACGAAATTCTTCAGATCAGTCATTTTGCATGTAATGCAGCAGTTAAGTGAAAGGCAAGCTATTGACTTAAAAAGTGTGTGATAAAGTATCTCTGAGGTTGTTTTATTCTGACACTAAAGAGACTTTAGTGGTTGTAGTATGCTGAGGAAGATTAAGATAGCGATCGGTGATGCTTCTGATGGGCTACTGTGTAATCAGCTGTTTTACAGGCACTGTTTGGGGAAAAAAAACCAAAAAACATAATTTATTTAATTAAAAATTAAAAATATATATTTGGATGTAATATCTTTTTGTGTAAATATCCACATTTTACAAGCTGGACACTTGTGGCTTATAGACAAGTGCAGCCTAGACAGTATATGTACAAACATTCATTCATTATCCCAACCGCTTAGTACTATTAAGGGTCGTTGGGAAGCTGGAGCCTATCCCATCAGTCTTTGAGCCAAAGGCAGGGTACACCCTCGGCAACTCGCCAGTCCATCGCAGTACGTAAAAACAGTTTTTCTTTATAAATTTAGGGGGTGCAGCTTATATTCAGGTTAATTACGGTGAAAAAATTATACCAAAATATCAACTATTGTGACGGGGTCAATAGCATGGTTTTTAATTGAAATAGTTTTACTGCAACTGTTGTTGTTTGGTTACTAACCCCCTTGGAGGCCTATCAACCTCACCCTTTATTGTTAAGTGGGAACACCTGTGAGTGGCTGGGCAGACTCTGAAAAGGAGCAGCAGGTGTGGCAGGGAAAAAAAAGAGAGAAGCAGAAGAGCGCAGGACAAGGAAGGGGACAGAGCTCCTGAAAATGGAAGATGGTGATGACAATGATGGCGATGATGATGATGGCAATGACAATGATGGCGATGATGATGATGGCAATGACAATGATGGCGATGATGATGATGGCGATGACAATGATGGCGATGACGATGATGGCGATGACAATGATGGCGATGACGATGATGGCGATGACGATGATGGCGATGACGATGATGGCGATGACGATGATGGCGATGACGATGATGGCGATGACGATGATGGCGATGACGATGATGGCGATGACAATGATGGCGATGACGATGATGGCGATGACGATGATGGCGATGATGATGATGGCGATGACGATGATGGCGATGACAATGATGGCGATGACGATGATGGCGATGACGATGATGGCGATGACGATGATGGCGATGACGATGATGGCGATGACGATGATGATGATGGCGATGACTATGATGGCGATGACGATGATGGCGATGACAATGATGGCGATGACAATGATGGCGATGACGATGATGGCGATGACGATGATGGCGATGACAATGATGGCGATGATGATGATGGCGATGACAATGATGGCGATGATGATGATGGCGATGACAATGATGGCGATGACTATGATGGCGATGACGATGATGGCGATGACAATGATGGCGATGACAATGATGGCGATGATGATGATGGCGATGATGATGATGGCGATGATGATGATGGCGATGACAATGATGGCGATGACAATGATGGCGATGATGATGATGATGGCGATGACAATGATGGCGATGACAATGATGGCCATGATGATGATGGCGATGATGATGATGGCGATGATGATGATGGCGATGACAATGATGGCGATGACAATGATGGCGATGATGATGATGATGGCGATGACGATGATGGCGATGACAATGATGGCGATGACAATGATGGCGATGATGATGATGATGGCGATGACGATGATGGCGATGACGATGATGGCAATGACAATGATGGCGATGATGATGATGATGGCGATGACGATGATGGCGATGACGATGATGGCAATGACAATGATGGCGATGACAATGATGGCGATGACAATGATGGCGATGACGATGATGGCGATGATGATGATGGCGATGATGATGATGGCGATGACAATGATGGCGATGACGATGATGGCGATGACGATGATGGCGATGACTGCGATGCTGGCGATGATGACGACGACGAGGAAGGTACTCCTGAGGGGCCAGTAACGACTGGTCCTACCGCGGCTTGGTGGTGGCCAGGCGGAGCCTGAAGTGCAGCAGGCGGTCTGGACTCTAAGGCGCAGCTACTCAGTCCTGGGCCAACGGATACTCCTGGCCCAGGACCAAGCATGAGTATAAATAGCTTAGTTTAGGGTCCAGAGGGAGAGGCTGGCTGCAGGGCCAGGCAGGAGGGTCCCCTCTAAAGATTGTAGACTGCCGCGTATGCTCCTCTCTGCAGGTCCTGGACGTGACGTCGCTTAAAGAAGGCTGAAGACTGGATCCGTCGCTGCAGAGAGGAGGGCCACCCCAAGCCGCACAGTGGTCATTTTCAAGGACATTTTAGAAGACCTTTTAGAGGACTGGGGTTTTATTATTTTAACTTTTATCTTGTTTTTATTGTTTTATCTTGTTTTTATTAAACCTTTTTTATTGAGATGTTAGTATGTTTGACTCTGCTCCCCCAGATTTTTAAAAGAACCAAGGTGGCCGAGAGGACCCTCTTTTACCTGTTTTTATTTTCTTTATTTATTTTGTTTTAACATGCCCCGGCCACCCCTTTTACACTATACTAGAAGGCTTCAGCTCTTCTGTGAAAAACTAACAGGTGCTGTTAGGACAAATCACCTGTCTGATTTCAGAGAAGTTGTATGTGGAAAAATGTTGAGCATCTTTATAATCAGTATGTTGTTATCTTGTGTAACTTTGTTGGGACTTCTGCGTGACAGACTAGCTAAGGAGTTGTGCTGCAGCTGCTGGTTCTGCAGTGCAATTCTTTTAGTTGTAAATTCAAATAATTTCCAGAATAATATTTATGTTGCATTAGAAACCATGCCAACATTAGTTGTCAGACAGATTTGTGATTTTCCCAACAGAAGCCCAGGTTGGTGTGTATGTTGCTCTTCTCAGCTGATCTGCACATGGCACTCTGTAGAGAACATTCTGCTTACTAGACCCACCATAATGATGCAGACTCACTCTAATCTGTGCTCTGGTGCTGATGCAGAAGTCTCTAATTGATTGTGTGCATAATCTGACAAAAATATGAATCAATGGGATTTCAAATGCTGTGACAGCATTAAAATATGGCTGTAAATCTTATATGAACATTTCTACTTTTCTCTGCTTGAATGATTATTTCTCACCCAGGTGACTTTGGGTAAGAAAATGTTTTTCAAAAATGACAAAAAGTAAGGCTTCATGTACAATCACATCATTAGTCTGTGTCAGAACAACCCATCCTGCTAGTGCTCAGGATTCCTAATAATGTTGTCTTTAGTTTTTGTGAAATGTTAGGAATGCCTAAAAGGGACTGCAAACTAAAAGTGAGAAAAAAATACAAGTAGCAAGCTGAAGCGCTGCTAAAACAAGGTCATTATCTTAGATTCCTGCAATCATTAGCAAATCCCTGTAGTTCTTTCTTGTTTTAATTCTTTTGTTTTATTCAGAAATTATATATCAAAAATAGCAATGGTGAAACTATGAAGACTTCAGATATAAACAGCTGCGATGAAGAAGAGCGGCTTG
The DNA here is from genome assembly GCF_933228915.1 of Telmatherina bonti. Taxonomy (NCBI): domain Eukaryota; kingdom Metazoa; phylum Chordata; class Actinopteri; order Atheriniformes; family Telmatherinidae; genus Telmatherina; species Telmatherina bonti. The sequence goes on along the minus strand of NC_136619.1, from coordinate 6,197,458 downwards.
TGCATAACAAGCACACATGCACAAAAGTTTACGCCACTGTTCTTCTCCAAGCTACATCGCAAATGAATGACAGGAGAAACATATGCTCTCTGCAGTCTCCAATCTACCTGTCTAGCAAGCCCCATTGATAGAAGGCAGCAGTGGGTGAGTAGGAAAAGAGGTGTGTGTGTGTGTGTGTGTGTGTGTGTTGGTGTGGAGGGAGGGGGGGTTGTGTCACTGATATACATGCCGTGCCCTTAAGGAGATGACGGCCGCTGTCACAAGCCAGAGGGCCTTGCGACACACAGGGATATAAATCTACGCTGGAGATAAAGAAAGTACATGATGAATTAAGCCGGTGCGTATAAATTCTTAAGAGCCTCCATTTTAATGCTGGTCATTATTCAACAAATTTTTCTAAGAAATGCCACATGGGCAGGAACAAGTAATTAGAGGGAGAAAAGTGAAACTGTCACCCATAATGGTTTACTCCACTGCCCTGCCTTATCAGGGAAAGGAAAGAAAGAAGGAATGAGAGACGGAGTGAGAGACCTCCATGGGGCCATCGTACAGCTACCAAACTACCATTAGGCCAATTCTGAAAGACTAAGTGTTAAGGAGCTGCAAATCCACCCACAGTCTCCGTCTTGCATTCAAAGCATTGTTAAAGGTGATGGTGTTGTGCTTACCTTTCCCTCTGTCTCTCTCTCTCCCTCTCTCCTTTTTCTCCTCTCTCAAATCAGCCGAGACCTCAATAAATCTGTGGTCACGGGGGATATTGTTAGTGTTGGCCAAAGTACTATTAAAATGAAGGGAAATTTATGGATGACACTTTGTAACAATTAATCAGGAAATGTTGATTAATAAAGTTGGTCGGTTATTCTCTTGGAACCGAGGGAGGCTTCACTACATTGTCAGGCTGATCATTTTATTCATTATTTTTGATTTATGTACCCAGATACCCTGACTCTAAGAGAAAAGAGGAAATCGGTTTGTGTGTGTGTCTTTCTGTGTATCGCTGGTTGGGGGGGGGGGGCATTATCCTCTATGCAAAATCATAAATAGTGAATGAGTGTGTGTACGGGTATAACCTTGGCCATGGCAGGGAGATTTGAGGGGAAGGAGGGTGGGATGTGGGAGGAGAGGGGGGAGTGAATGTGCACATTCAGCAACTAAATTGTAAGCAGGGATTAAGGAAACAAAATGGGAGGGGGCAGCGTGATGAACATCACCTCTCTGGACCTGTCCGTCTTCTCTGGACGCCCATGATTAATTAGTTTGTTTAGATACTCAATTAGTTCAGCCATGCAAAGAAAGGCATGGCAAAAGTGTGTACGTGTGTGTGTGTGTGTGTGTGATGGAGAGATGAAGGTTTGAGGGAGGGGAGGGGGGTTAATGAAACTGAGAGGAAAAGATAAAAAAGAAAGGAGGTTGCCTGAAGGAAGGGTAGATGATAAACTGAGATATTGCAGCAAATGAAAGAAAAAGTCGTATTTATTGACGTCAGTCAGACGTGATGCAGAGAGTTGTTACATGATTCTGGTGTTAAAATCTTTTCAGGGCTTCTCAAGTGACTGGTGAGCTGTCCAGGGTGCTTCTCATGTTACAGCAGCTGCAACAGACTTCGCCTTCCCCACAACCCTGGACTGGAATAAGCAGGATAGATGGCTTTCTAAACATTTAAATAACAAGGATGCCTCTTTTCCAGACCATTAAGACAGAAATAATACCACTCCACACATAGCATAAACTCATCTTAAGTTTTTTCCTCTTGCTTTTACTGACATCCAACATATTTCTTTGCATGTGTGCACAACAAATGCAGCAACTTCATTATTTGTTTAATTAATTCTAGTCAACTTAACATTTTAATGAGGTCCTGTTATTTTCTGATGAGTGGTAAAAATGTTTAGATATGAGCTACTAGATTTTAGAATAAAACTTAATTATTCGCTCAGGTGCTTCTGATTATGTTTTAGGCATTTTACCTTTGATTTCAAAGCCTGAAAATAAATTAAAAAGGGCAACTTACAACCAGCAAGGTTACTTAAAAATGTGGAAATGTGCAGAAATAACTAGACTTTTTTCTAAAGCCAGTATATTCACTACAGCACCATCAAGGGCATAACTTTCACATGATGGGTGGTTGCCAGACGTCGTTCTACAATAAGAAAAATGGATCCACACACAAGTTTTGATGTAAAATAAGAAGCCATACAGACTTTGTTTCAGACACTAGGAGAGTCCAAGGATTGGGAAAAACAACGGCCATCAGGGAAAAATGAACTATGACTATGATGAGAACGCATGGAAAAGTGAGCCATTTGCTGCTGAGTTAGCCCTGTTAGCTTGTGTTAAACAGTGTGTAACACAGTCAGAGCTACATTTCATCATACCAGTGTATCTGAAGAAGAAAGGGAGGGAAAATCATAAAAGATATATTACAGACAATTAGAAATGAAAGCTAACAGCAGGACTACTCACCTGGGTCCTACGAGGGCTTCAGTCCTTCAGGTTTTCAAAGTTTCTGTGCTCCTACTCACCTGACTGAAATAATATGGATTCATGAGCTGATGAAGTTCTGCACAATGACTTGTTGTTGATGATTAGAGTCAGGTGTGTTGGAAGAGGTATACAATGAAAATTTGCCGGGATGTGGCCCCCATAAGACCAAACTGTGCAACCGTGGCTTATGGTGTGCGTTTCGAGTGTCTGTGTTGGGCTTCACCTCAGCTTCTTAATGTTGGCTTCTTCTCTTCGACTGGTGTCCTGGCAGCCTGATGCCACACGAAGTGGATCACTCTCTGCTGTCAATCTCATATGTTTCAACAGACTTATAAGCCTGCACTCGAGGCTCGATCCCTGCAACAAGGCAGGAAAAGCTAGCTCTGCGTTTTCCTCAAACGGGTTGCTCAACTCCTGTCCTCGAGGGTCACAATCCTGCATGTCTCCCTGCTCCAACACACCTGACTCAAACTAATCAGTCATTGTGCGGAACTTCATTGGCTGTTGGATCTATTTAATGGGAACCAGGTGTGTTGGAGCAGGAATGCAATGAAAACCTGCAGGACAGCGGCCCTTGAGGACAGATTTTGGACACCCTTGTCCAAAAATAACCTGTTGATGTTGTGTCATGGATAGACATGATGCAACCTGCATAAATACAAAAACTGACAGAGAGAAATATTCCCTTAAACAGCTGATTAGTTAACCATAACTAACCATAACCATAACTCACAGTTACCTACACTGCTGAAGTGAAACTCTAAATTGCAATTTTCACAATTCTTTAATATCGCTGATTTTTGTAGATTAAAAACAAACAAAAAAAAAATGTACAAAACTTTTTTTGTTGCTTGTTATTTTTCTTGATTTCAATTAGGAAAAAACAACACAGAAGCCAGACCATCATTCTGTTGCTGTAATCCCCAAGAAGAAAAGTAAATCTATCAATAAAAACAATAAAAATGATTTAAAAAATGTATTAATTGAAAAAAAAAAAAACAGTTTTTTTTTTTTTTAAATAAAAAATAATACAGATTTTAAAATTGTGATGTCATCAGACAGCAACCAGCAGTTCGGGATGCAACCTCGTGACAAATGGTTGGACATTTTAAGAAGAACGCTCTGCTTATTTCTGGTTCCCGATCTCATTGTAACGTGCGGGTTGTGTCGCTTCTGTTTGATTATGTATGAACCGAGCTTTATAAGGTTGATGAATGTAAATAAATGAAAAAGCACCGTGGAAAACCAGTAACAGTGTGTTGGCGAGTCACTCATCACCACGTTTTTCTCACGTAGCTACCTATTTAGCTTTCCACCCACACAACCAGATCCTGCTACATTATGTATGTATGTATAAACACATAATCCTTGCAAATAAGATGCCTGTAAGTTACACTGTAATCGTGGTAACAGTAGACAGATATTTTTATCTTAGAAAAAATTAGCCATTAGCACAAAAACTCACACTAGTGGTAACAAACACCACTGGGAGCAACTCGGGCTTGAGCTCAGCATGTCTTGTATACAGACACTTGAGCATGTGGACAGGAGGAGTCATGGAGAAAAAACTGCCAATCCTGCAGTTAGCAGACAGATGCCCTCATTACGGGCAGGATGCCTGCTGAGTGCAATATTGTTAGTGGTATATTTTAGTAGTTTTGTTGAATACGTTTGGAGGAAAATATAATAAAGTCCCCCAAATAAAGCTGCAAGGTTTTTTCTTGTACACACTGTTTCTCTACATAAATAAATAAAAACAAAACAAGTGTCAAAAGCTAGGTATCTTATTTTGGCAGTAGGTGAAGTTAAAATGAATAAAGTGAGACCAAGTGATAAACACAAACCAGGCAGCCAGGTAAGAAAGAAAGAAAAACAAGGTATGAAATCACACATTTGGAGAACATACTTGCTGTGTCTCAGTTCAGGGTCTGCACACTTCCGAGTCTGGAATTGTCGGCTGCATATGTTTTAGTGGCGCGCCAAGTGCCGTCTCAATTCAAAGGCTCCTTCCAATCCACCCTTCAAATCTGCAATTTGTTTGGCTCCAGATTAGCTTCAAACGAAGGATACAAGCGATCTTATGTGGCCTCTCCTATCCCAGAATTCATTGAGCCTGAGCAGCAGAAAAGACACTGTTTTACCATTAAAATCGAGTTAAAGAAAAAAATAAATTGGACAAGTTCGAGCACTTTTCTGACGAACAGTAGAACATAATATCTGTCAACAGGTCCAGAAGTTTGGTCAACAACATATTAGTTTATGACTGATGTAACATATGTTATTTTATCGTATGTGTTTGCTTTTTTTAAAAAATCTGTCAGCCGGAGGAGAGCTTGTCTAAACCGCCTCCTCCTCATTTTAGTCATTTAATCACAAAGGAAAATTAAAATAAATAAAATGAAAGTTACTGGCACCATTTTCTTTAGAAAATATTTTGGGTAATTCTTGTTGACTCGGTAGGCCGTCTCAGTGGTAAGTTAACTTTGTTGTGTGCAGACGATGTCGAACATTTCGTAGCCTACGCAGTCTTCACACTTGGAACTGTGCAGACCCTGAATTGGGGCACAGACATTGTTTTCTCTTTTTTCTGGGGTCATCTTCTAAAATAATGTTTGTTCATTTGGAATCCTAATAATAATAAATACATCCACACAATGTTGAAGAGAACACACATATATGCTAACCTTAAACCTCATTTTATGGTTAATATAGTTATTATATATATTATATATGTAATATCCATAAACATAATATAATTAAAGACAATGCTAAATGCACTGGAAGTGTATTTATACATTTTAATAGCTTAGATCAGATTTTACCACAGTCGTATCCCTAATTGTACTCTCTGCTAGTCAGTAAAGTGTCCCCACAATGTTTTTATTTCTTCTTTTTTACATTAATCAACACTTTGATAACCAGTACAATTTAATTTTGATTTGCCAAATAAATAAATGAATAAATATGCAACAGCACGGCTAGTAAAGGACTCTATGGGAGCCATTCTTCACAAGGTGACATTTGCATCCTAGCACTCATAAAAAAGCAGGAAGTACTCACCTACTGTAAAATGATCCGAATACAAATACATATGATTCTATCTAAAAACAAAAAACAAACAAAAGGTAAAAGTTGTTCTGGATGAGGCATTTTTTTGAGTGGGTTCATGGTAAATGTGGAATTAATGAACGTCTGAGTGGAAATGAACAGACAGGTATGTGGAAATAATCCACAAGTGTTTATGTGCTACCAGTAATACAGACTGGCCCATGGCTGGTCTAGCAGTGTAAGTCCTCAGGAGCTGCACTCCTGCAAGTTTTAGATGTTTCCTTGCTCCAACACACCTGATTCATTTTAAATGGATGCCCTCAACAATTTGTAAAGTTCTGTCCAATCATGTTCACCATTAATCAGATTCTTGTGTGCTGCAGCAGGAAACGTCTAAAACCTGCTGAAAAGTGATCTGCGAGGATCAACTCTGGACACACCTAGCTTAACCTAAAAAAACAGACGACTGATGGAAGTTAAAAAAGGAAACCTATGAGGATTATTCAGGAAGGGCACATTTAGATGATTTAAAGTGATTACTACTGAAACACATTTGATCTTTTTGTCTTAAAATTTACAGCAAGCCGTAAATTGCAACATGAGATCTTATTCTTTTTGATATTAACTATTGAATCTCATCATTAGCCTTGTTATACCTTTAAACTTTTGAAATTTGAGACTTTGCACTAAAAGCTTGTGTGTTTAGATGAGATAAAAAGAAAACTGAAAAAATCATGGAGCTTTCTGGATGCATGACTTTTTCTTGTTAAAGGAATATGTTTAAAAAAACTAATGAAATAGATCTTTTTGTTCTAACTTAAGTAGACATGAAGATAGTGTGCATAAGTGTCATTACTCTGTCTTTTCCAGAGTTAAAACCAAGGTTCAGATAAACCAACAAGACATGATTGTTAAGCTGAAATATTTCTCTTGAAACTGACATGAGTATTTATTTTGATGAAAGCTGTAAAGGCCAGTCAAGTTTCAGTAATTTGAAACATTTTCCTGTAAAGTATATGAAATCACAAAAGGTTGAAAGTGATTAAATTTTATTCATCAAACAGTCCATATGCACACACCCATGTCCAAAGATGATGTTAGGTATGTGTTAAGTCAGAAGCAGCATGGAGCCAAGAAACCCCCTCTTCACTTTGTCACAACACATTTGCTAAAACAACTGTGAAAAGTGTTCTCTCTGACTGCCTCTTTTCCTTTGTTCTCTTTTCTGCTTTCCTCCCTTCTGCTCACTGCAAGCTGGGACAAATGGCTGCTTTGGGACAGTGAATGCAAGAGTGTGTGCATGTGTGTGTGTGTGTGTATTTTCTAGGATTGTGTCTTGTTGTGTTATATGTGATAAACTGCTGTGACAGCAGAAATGTTTGTGTGACATACACGCCATGGTTGGAGTCCATTAGCTGGCTCTTTTCAGTCTCCTTGGCATGTTATCACTTGAACACACATGCATGTATGCTTACACACACACACACAGACCTACACACAAGCACACAAATGAATGCATACTTTCTAACCATTTTCATGAACATATACACTACGCTAACAAAACAGCTTTGCATTACTCTTGATTTGTGTGTCTTAAAACATACATCTAAGGCCATTATCTGTGTGTTTGGGTGTGTAATTGTGCGCTTGCAGATGTGTGTATAAACGTGTCAGAGAGGAAAATCTGCGATCTTACCTTGTAAGTCACACGTCAGAAAAAAAAAATAACTAGGAGTTTAGCAATTGATCCTAATGTTTTAAAGTTACACAAAAATAATAATAATAAAAAAAAAAACCATTCTGAGTCAATTTCTTACCTGATTTCCAACAGCAGTTGTGCTTATATACAACACTTAATAAAATGTAATCCATGGATTTGCATTACTACTTGTCCATCCTTTAACAGCACTATAAATGTTGGAGTACTGGCCAAACCAGTTTCTTAAGTCACATTTTTTCAATTCATCTTTAAACAGGATTTCCAATATATAAGAATTTGGACTTTAAACCCTCATTTTGGGGGTGGGGTTATGAACAAATCACAGGACCACTTTTAAAACAAAGTGGTTTATAAAATTTCCCAGCGCACACTGGATACTTTGACAATGGTGGCAACACAAAGAATGCAGGACATCAATAAATGTGTATTCAGCATCATTAAGGATTAAGCAATTTTTTAAAATTTGAGTTCCACTTTGTGGCCATTTTTTTACAGCCTTTTCATCATGGGGCTGTTGTCAAAACAATGGCAGTAATTAACATTAACTAGTTTGCAAATGTCGGTAAAGTTTATCAGCATAGCACTCTGATTGTGTATTAAAGTTAAATGCTTTTCCAGTCAGCATGTTCACCAAAAGCACACACTTATATCCTGATAGACATATCAGGAGCTTATGCAGGCAAGGAAAATTAGACATGCAGTCAGGGGAAGCCCAAAACCAATTTATTACCGCTATATTTGGAAGACAACTCCTTCCTCCTAGCCAATGTTATCAGAAAACGTAACACCTCCTTTGTGAGTTGTGGTCAGCATCTTTGTTTTGTTGTTGCAGTTTGTTGCCATGTGGTTGTCATACATACTTGTCCATTCATATGATATAGCAAATAACAATGACTTCTGGCGATGTGTAGCGGTATAGTAGGGTTTTTATTTTCCTAGGGGAATATTTTTGCCCCCTACTTCTATACACCTTCCTTTTAAGGGAAGACAGGTGGAGAAAAGCACAGGGTAGAGGATGTAATAAAAAGCGAAATGGGATTAGGCCTTAAAGTTGACTTACTGGTTTCATTATTGGCCAATATTTTTTATTTGTGACAGATCTGAACTACTGGCAGATCAGTATCAAGATCATTTTACATAAGGCCATTTCGGTTTATTAATACAGTAGTAATTTTTGTGCTGGTTCACCTTACAAGCTTGCCATACACTTAGCTACCATGCCTATGCACATGTCACCTGGCAGACCAGAGAGTGACTGTTGTTTGTAAAATGTTGTTATGCTGCACTGTTTCTGGTGACAAATAAAGTGGTTAAACATGTGCATCGTAATGGATGATGAGAAAATCGGTTTTCAATGTGTAGTATACATTGAGTCTACATTTGTTGGTGGAAATGGCATACTTTTCCCAAACACCAGATGAATTCGAGCCAGAACAGGAGTTATGGTCAGCCTCTGTGGAGTGCATGGAGTTGCTGTTTGAAGCACTCGATGTGGTGGATAACAAGAAAGTTCTTATCTTGTTGATCTCCCTTGGTGCAGCAACAGACTTCTGCACAACCAGGATCAGCCTGACAAGCCCAAGGGCCATACTTTTACTCAGATTGTGACTGCTTTGAGGAATTAGTATGAACCAAAGCGAAAATGGACAGAAACCACAATGGAAATTGACACCTGAGTTGGAGTCAGCATAATCTGAAGATGTGTATGAACAGTCATCCTCACATGTGCCACTAGAGGGCAGCTGAGTGGCACTAAAGGGCTACTCATGAGAGACTTTTCCAGTAATAGGTCAGTTTATGGCGAGGGTGACTTACAAAAATTAGACTGCGTAACTAACACTAATAGTAGTGGCAAGTGAGGGCCTTCATTGTGTGTGCGGGAATAGCTGGAAAATGATCAGAAAAGTCACAGAAAGCACACCCCAACCAATAACAAAGCAAAAGTCAGTTCAACATGTGCTAGCTAAATATGATGATGTTGTCATAAAAAGCTAAAAAGCTTGAAGGAGCCATGCTAAAAGATATCCACAGCGGGCACCGTGGCATCGTAAAAATGAACAATTGCACGGAAATATGTCTGGAAGCCAAATGTAGACAATGACATAGAGAGAGTCTGCAAGCAGTGTGATACGTGTGAGCTGGAGCAGCACATGTTGCACTAAGTCCCTCCGCCCCTATGTGGAAAAGGCTTCACATTTTGTGGAGCCGTTCATGGATCACACGTTAATGATAGTAGTTGATGCATGCTTAAAATGGTTGGAAGTTTTTGAGTTGTCACAAATAACATCCTTCATGACCATTTCAAAACTTAAGAGATTTTTTGCGACATGTGGAATACCCAAGCAAATTGTCACAGACAACGCTGCAACCTTCACATCAAGTGAGTTTTAGGAGTTCATGAAAAGGAATGGCATCCTACACACCACTGGAGCACCAAGGCATCTGGCTATGAATAGCTTGGCTCAGTTGCCACATTCAAAGCAGGCATGATAAAGCTTGATGGAGAGGACATGAGTGTTGAGGACAAGATTTTACACTTCCTATTGCGATATTGCACATCTCCCGACAGCGCAACTGCAAGGTCGCCCTCAGACTTGCACCTGAAGAGTCATATGCATATGTGTTTGCACTTCCGAAAAACCAAGCATCATCGAGAGGTTACAGATGCAACAGTATCAGCAGAAAGAGGAACATGACTGGTGAGTTGCTGAGAGTCAATTTGAGGTGGATGACTGTGTATCTGCGCAACGGCGGGGAAGAAACCCAGATGGACCTCTGGAGTGGTAACTCAACAGACTGGTCCTGTCACATTTCGAGTGCAAGGAAAAACTGACCAGGTGTACAGGCGTTATGGAGGCCAGCTAAGATGTCGCAACACTCAGGGCATCTCATATCCAAACCCTGAATGTGGAACACCATCAGCAGGGCTGGAGAGCCATCGTCTGAGGCACCTGTGTCGCCAGTTGGAGAGCTAGACCAGAGCTAGACCAGTCTGAGCTGTCTAGCCCTGAGACTATGAGTTTGAGAAACTAAAGGCGCACAGCAAAACTGCTGTTGCGTTACAGGGAATAAATGTCATACTGAGTAGTGTTCTTGTTTTAAAGAGAATTGATTGTCTGAGTTATTTAAGAGTTACTACAAAGGATTCATTTTGAAGAGCACAATGAAATTTGTTTTTTGGTTAAGTATTGTTTTGCGTTGTTGGGGAGCTACATCTGATCTAATGGGGTGCTAATGTGATGTATTCATACAGTAGGGTTATTTGTGTGCTGGTTGACCTTACAAGCCTGCCATATACTTAGCTATCGTGCGTACTGTGCATGTCAGCTGGCAGATCAGGAAGGGACTGTTCTTTATAAACATCATTTTGGCTGCCTGGTCCCGGTGACATAGATAAAATGGTAAATGTGCGTATCGCCTCGTTATTCAAGTACATCACAGCCATGATGTTCCAAATTGTACAAAATGTGCAGGATATATTTCTGAATTAGGTACAGTTTCCTTGATGATGTCACCTGCATTTCTCCATTTTTTTATGCAGTTGTGTTTAGCAATAGCCCGTCCTTTAAGCTCTGTTGCTCGATTTCGACAGTGATTTCTTTAAGTCTTTGTGGTTTGAATTTTTTTCCGTTTTCCTAAAATTAATATTATTGAGCTCTTTGCTGATATTCTTTAGATTTTTTGGGGATATTCCACATGTATGCATTGATACAAGCATTAAACCACAATTGCCATACAAATATTGACACAACCAAATTAAGAGCTTAATTTTGCCTCATAAAATGTGTTACTTTTTGTTTTAGGACCTTCAAATTCTGCCTATTATGATACAAAATTCTATGGTGTACTTTAATATGGGTATTTTATTTGATGGATGCAGATTTTACTAACCATCAATATACTCAGAATGATGACTGAAGATTCATTCACTGTCAGTGATAAAACACTGACAAAGACATAAAATTCAAGAGTCTGTATGTGCCTTTTACCTTCTTCTGTGGTGCATGAATATCAGAAAATGCCTCTGCCTTTGGGATCCAGTGCTTCTTCTCTTCCATGGCTAGGCTGCATTTTGTAAATATCGCTTAATTTCCATAGTCCATATTCCCTTTGGACTGAGCTTCGCTTGTTTCTCTGATGTCTGGCGTTTATCCCAGCTTCACTTTCCAAATGGGCCTAACCTTCAGGGACTTGTTTGACCCCAGCCCCCACCCTCATTCACCACAACAAACCCCTGTTATGTGCACATGTGCACAAACACACATAGACACATATTTTTCCAAACCTAGTAGATTGAATAATTGATGCCTATCCTTCTGATGCATTTGTTAAGCTACACAAGTCAGACAGGGACTGACAGAATGTGTAGCTCTGCTGGTCTCTGTGTGTGTTTGTGTCATATTTAGTATGTCTTCCAAAATTCTGCCCCCAACCCCTCCCTTCTTTCATCACTGAAAACATGTCCTGTCCCCTCTGACATCCATCATAAATGCCATATGTTGTCCTTGCCCTTTTTTCTCCCTCTTTCTTTCCATCTTGGTGTCTCTTGTTTCATTCTCCCAGAGACACAGAACTGACAAACACACAAACCATTTCTGATGTGAAGCTATGGACCAGACAAGCTTTTAGACCTCGTACACTGACAGTTGAGGGAATAGACTGTAGACAACTATGAGCAGAGGGGACATGCAAATTTAAACAGACAATAAAAGAGGGTGGGGGTGTCGTTAGGTGGGGCATGTTTATTTGTTTTCTATTTTTTTCCTTCATCTATTTTAGAAAGAGGGAGAGAAGATGCCGACAGATGAAACGGGAAAATTGCAGAGAGGAGTTGGAAAAGAATAGGATTCACTTTTTGCTTTTCCAAGTCAAAAATCTTGACCATCTTCCCCCCGTGGTGGCAACCCTGTTTTTGTGGCATGCTGCCATGTCCTTTTTTCTTTCTTTCAGTTTCTTTTATTGAGGGAGAAGGCTGTCATCATGAAAAAAATATCAGACTTTTAACACACGGGCAACACTACGAGGCATTGTAGCAAAATATTGAAAATTTGTTTTCCCTTGAAACACAGATTTATCACCGTTTTATTTAATTAATGGCTACTTAGCCTGCATGGTCAGTAATTATAATACATCAATTGTTATTTTGGTTGCTGCAATGCTCCCTCCAAGCAAGCAGCAGGTAAAAATGACAACAAAAAGACAACACGAGAGAAAAGCAATAACAAACATTCATCAAAACTACAGATAGGATGAGGCTATTTATTCTAGAGGCAGGAAAGAGAAATATCATCAATATTTGACATTGTTTTATGGAGAAGCCACTTGATTTCGTCCCAGGTCCTGTGCGGGTGACCAGCAGCGATCAATTACCATTGACAAGATTTGTGTACATGGAAGGCCTTCGCACTTTATTTTGCCCTGCCCTGCCTCTGTGAAGTTGCCTCCTCAGAGATCACAAAGCAAGTCCTTAGTGAGTGCTCCATCTTCTTTGTGATTGCCTGGCATTGTTTCCATGACCCTGCCTGTATCTAGACAACAGTGGACTCATTATGTTGTGTGTTAATGTGATTCAAAAGGAGTAGGTCTTCCAAAGACTGCAAGCTTGAAAAAAAAACAAAAAACAACAACAAAAAAAAACCTCTTACTATACCCCAAATTTAAAATCCATTTCAGGTATCATGTCATATTGACTTTGCAATTATAGTAATTTAGGTGAATTTTGAAACATTGTAACTGATCAGTCTATATGAATATGGGCAAAATGGTAATCACAATCATTTTTGACATTGTTGATCAATTATCTTTATTTTTATTATTCATAGATTTTGGAATGAAAAAAAAATATGATGTTTTCTATTAATTTATTGGTCATACAATGATTTGCGAAGGCTTGATTGGCTTCGGCTTCCTATTAGTAAAGCATGCCTTTAAATATAGTACATTTATTCATTTCAAGGTGCAGTTTGAAACAAAATCAAAGGTCAGTGACAAAAAATGTAATATCTAATTAAAAACTGAGCCTATTGTAATGTAATCTCCCAAACATTTAGACACCTTTTTACCACATTCTTCTTATTAATTAAGAATGAGCCCTTGATATCTACTTGCTCGCATTCCACATACATGGCAGCTAACATATTTGTGTGACCATTGTTACCAAAGGGTCTCTACATGGGCTGTACGGTGGGGTGGTAGTTAGTGCAGCAGCCTCACAGCAAGATGGTCATTGTATCAAATCTTGGCTGTGGAGAGGTAAGATGGGGAGAGATTTTTGTATAGAATCTACATTCTGTATGCATTGCTTTTCTGCAGGTATACTCTAGCTTCCTCCCACAGTCCACAAAGCATGCAAGTGATAATTACTGGTCACTCTAAATAGGAGTAAGTGTGAGGATGAGGGGTCGTTTGTTTCTCTGTTTTGGCCCTGTGTGTGACCTGTCCACAGTGTACCTTGAGTGTGTACACAATGTTGTAGTTAACCGTATTAAAGTCATTACGTTAACTACTGCATCATTTTCTGGTGCTGATGCTGGCTGCTGGATCCAGTCACAGATGAAAATATTACTATGTCTGTATTCATGGGCCTTGATGGCCACCATCCATTCACAACTGTGAATGGATGGTGGCCACCAATGAGAAATGAATATTTCTGTGCTCATCCCTACCGCTGTCAGTCATTCCAACACACACTGTAGATTTAATTTTAAGATGCCACAACTGTTATCAAAATTTAAATTCAGTTCATTATACAACCCCAGCGGGATCCAAAATTAATGACTGAACCATCCATTAAAAGAAAAAACAGCTTCTAGTGGGTCTGGAGAGGAACTGCATGTAAAATGTCCACCTGCCATCACTGGCACAGAAATTGTAATGATGACATAGTACACATGATTTATTACAACTCTTAAAAAGTCCAGTTCCTACCTTTTCCAACCTTGTGATTTTAACAGGTGATATTGTCAAAAATTATTGATGAGGTAAGCAAATGTCATCGTAAAGAGTTAATATGTCTCCGAGGCAACCTGCAAAGTGGCATCTGTTAAGGCGATCATAACTTGTAAATAAATACTGTTTTAGTCTTATTTGTGACCATTGCTGAGGGTTAATTAAGACATGTCATTACTTAAACTCACCTAAAATGTAATAAAGTGCTGGTTTATGGTTAAAGATGTGAACAAACCATTTTGTCATTTTCATGGGATGTATTTGTAATTTGAGATTAAAATTAATATTTAAAATTTAGAATTTAATGTAATTAAATTAGATTAGATTAAGATTAAATCTATGATTTAATGTAATTTGGGGTTGAATGTAAGAGATCAAATCAGAAAAAGAATGCATCCTGTTCTGTAGAGAGAACATTTAGGTTGGCAAGAACCATGAATAAACTAAGACAAGGACTATAGACAGTAGTAGGTGCAGAACTTTTCAACATATGAGCTGTACTTGCTCATTAAAAGCTCATTTAATGCGCCTCGCACTCAGCAAAATCATTAACGATGCTGTTCAGGCCCAAGATGCTGCTTCCTTTGTGGAGCTAACAACCAAGGTACCACTAGCCTTTAGTGGCATGCTAGCTTCTACCTGTGCTGCCTGGCTTTGAGAAAAAACATCTTCTCTAATTTGATCATTTTATCTTTGCCCTTATCCTGCTCATTCCTTTCCTTCGTCGTTTGGGCACCTTGTTTTTGTTTTGCATTACCTTTCCGACCCACCCCAGCTGCTTGTGACCGAATCCTGCCCTCATATCCGATAAGCCAATCCATTCGCACCAACATTGTCGGTATGGACGCCCAGTGAAGCACATTAGACAACATGAGATTTGTTCAGTTTTCAGATTGTTTTGATATTTAAAGAAATTGGTAAAGGGGTGTGCATGTCATTAATACAACTGATACGCCACTTATTCAATATTCAAGCGTATTTTATCCTTTCCTAAGCCTGACAGACAACGGCTATGTTTTCCCTTGCTGGATGGGCCCCTGATGACATCTGGGCCCGTTTGCAGCTGCAATGGTTGCACAGTTGATGGGGACTGTGTGGCACGAACACGTAAGAATGAATAACATGTTTAATTACATCTGGTATTGGAAGATAGATGATTATTTAAATAAATTATCTTGCATGTACATCAAATCATTTCTAAAAGAAAATGTTTTTGTTCTTTTTATATTTTTCAATAATCACTCTAGCTGTGGTTTCAGCATACTTAAAACATCAAATAGTCAAGGCCTTTGTGAGGACAGTTCAGAGTCTGTTAAGTTTTCTCTGACATGTAGATTAATGCAACACCTATGACCTGCATTAGCTAATCAGGTAATGATTTTCATCCATGAAAGCTTAAGTGCTTCTTTTCAGTCAGCTTGAAATAAAACATCTATATGCATGAGTCCCAAATAACTGCTGTCCTACCAGGCTACAGTCTGGCAGTTCACTATTTGTATGGGTCACTGAGGTGTTGTTGTTGAACCGCAATCTCATTGCTCTTTAATTGAATGCATTTTTTATTCACCCTTGAAAAAGCTTCTGAAAGATGACTGTTGAATTTTACGAAACAGCTGAAAAAATTTGTGTTTGATATCTTGGTCTGGAATTATAATCTCTGTAAAAAATTTTAAGAAGTTGTTCAGTTTGCACTTAGATGCATAACACTGTTGTCTTCAAATTAGTTTCTCAAACCAGCGTTTGATTCATGTATCGTGAAATCAGCGTTTGATTCATGTATCGTGTTTAACTTAATTCAGTGAAGAATGTTGGTGAATAAAGTCCTTGTTTGGGTTTTCCTGTGTATGTATAGAACATGCATTCATGTTCTATTCTGCCTGTTGCAGTTCAGGGTCAACTTAGGAAAGCTGGAGTCTATCCCAGCGATCAACGGGCCAGAGAAACAGTACAAGCCGGACAGCCCACCAGTCCATCACCAAGCATGTCAGATATATACTTATATGGGGAAAAAATGCAGAATAATGTGAAACCAGATGTAACTCATCCATCCATCCATCCATCCATCCATCCAATGTATCCGTCTATCTATCTATCTATCTATCTATCTATCTATCTATCTATCTATCTATCTATCTATCTATCTATCTATCTATCTATCTATCTATCTATCTATCTATCTATCTATCACCAGTCCTGTAAAAATGATCGTTTTATGCTAAAATATATTCAGTATTCAGAGAATTGTTTAAATACTTTTTAGGTTTTGTTTATATAGAAACATATCAAGCAGCACTGACCTGTGGTGGTTTTGCTCTGGTCAGACCGGTCCCGCTGCGTCCTGGTCGCAGGGGATGCGGGTGGTCCTGGGCCTGCGCAGAGAGCCAGCACCCCACACCTCAGTGCCCGGTGCCCGCCTGGCCTGCTCGCCGTCGCCCCGTACTACTCCGTGCCCCTGCCATGTCTCACCTTGAGTCTCTGGTCTGGGGGCCTCTTCGGCTCTGGGCTTGGTGTATCAGTTTTCTCTGCTTTGGCCGATGCTCTGTGGGCCTGCCGGGAGGTCCAGGGAGGTTGTGGTCCCCTTGCAAGCACACAGTCCACCGTTCCTGCATGATCACACGTGCACATTCACATGTGCATGCCCATGAAAGTGCTCTATTTTCCTGCTTCCTACTAAATGTTGCTGATGTTTATGTGTTGTTAAGTTTCTCTGCATGTAATTTTTATTCTACTTTATGTATCCTGTAGTACTGTAGTACAGTCACATTGTTTTTGTGAATATATTGTAATATGTGCAGCTCAGACAATTTTTCCTTTCACACTGTAATTCGATTCTTTATCTGTGAGGCAAAATATGACTGCCATTCTGTATGTTACGATGCTGCACAGGAGAAGGTAAAAAAAGAGAAAAAAATTCACTGTTTTGATATCTCTTGTCAAAATAAATCCCTTCTTCTCCAAAGCTAAAAGCTTGTTTGTTATGTTACTGCTGCTACGATACTAATTATAATCTATGCTTCACACAACAAAAGGAAGTTTAATGTAATATTGCTGAGACTGTTTTTAAGGAGGAAGTTCAGGGATTGTCACACTGTCATCACAGCTGGTGTTGTTTAGCTCAGCATGTTCACCTTTCACAAGGCCATCATCATCGTCATCATACCTGCAGTGGTTACAATGAACAAATGCTGGTTGAGCTCAGAATTAGATTTTTTAACATTTTTCTCTTCCAGAAATGAATTAATTCCCATTTATACATTAGAAAATGGAGTTCTGAATGAACTCTGACATGAGAAAGGGCAAATATGGTACCAGCATTTGTCAAATAAAGTCCTGCAGCCATGGTGTGTGTGTGTGTGTGGGTGTGTGTGTATGTGTGTGTGTGTAAGTGTGTGAAAGAGAGAGCAAGAGAGAGAGAGAGAGAGAATATTTGCCTGTATAGGAAGAAAAGATGAAAAGATTTCAATACATTTCCACTTTAACACTTCAGATTACTGTCAAATGGGAAAGTTTAGATTTTAAATACACACACAAAAAAACTTCCTATCAGCATAAACTGGCCAGCTGCTACATCTGAAACATAAACATCAATTTGTCAGTCAGTGGGACGAAATCGCTCAGATAAACTGAGCCATCAGAGGTTAATCAGAAGGAAGATGAGTTTTCCCTGTCAACATGTCAAACAGTAAATAAATTACACCCAAAAAATATATGTAGTTTAATAATAATCTGCTCATACCTACTGTGTTCTAATTTACTTATTTATTGTATTTAATAATAATGAAAAAGGTCTAATTTCCTATGTGAACATTTCTTTAACATAGAAAGACAGAAAATAAGAACAAAAAGCAAACAAGTTTCAGTTTTCATGGTAGATTATGCTGCACTTACACCTCATATGCCAGTGTTGATCCCTACCAACAGTAATATTGTATGTACAGAGTACTTTTGCATCGCTACATAACTCACTCATAATGGCTGCATGAATGGCCGGTCACTTTAGAATGGTGAGGTTGTAGTCTAGCAATACAGCCTTGGTAACACTGGTCCCTCTGAGTGCTGCAGCGCTAGCAGGTGATTTGTTGCTCGGGGAGACTAATGAAGTGGTCGCTCTGCCACCCTGCTTCTTTTGCAAGATCAATTCAGCGTCAGGACGCGTACGGCAGCCGCGCTTTATGAATGATGGAAACCTCCTTAGGCCATCCATATACCTGAATTCCCAGCATCACTATGCACTCTTCTGCCCCCCTCCTCCAGGCCCCCATGCTCCAGGAGGCAGGGATTCAGCAATCTTTCTTGTTTGGAGAAAAATACATTACCATCAGCCACCTCGGCTCTCTGGCCTTTGCCAAGTACACAGGAACACATTTAAACTGGATCCACTGTATAGGTTGGACTTTGTGAGTTGTACAAAACAGAAAATAAAGAGTTAATGATGTTTTTGCAGACGTGCGCATGCACACACACTGTCCTAATTTTTGCATGAGTGTGTGTCACCTTTTTCACAAAACCCACTAACAGAGCTGTCATCATTAGTACAAATGGTTTGATGGAATTGATGTGAGGCTTTCTGCTGTAATTCGGCCATGATGACGCCCTTTTTTTCTTATATAGAAAAGGTGTTGAATAGGCCGGGGAAAAGAGGAGCTTTTAAACTGTTAATGCATAATGCGATAGATGTTTTAGTCAGTGAATGATAATGAAAATGAGCTAAAGCGGTGAGCAAGGGAGCCAGTCCTTCTCTCCCTCGCTGGCCTTTGATCCCATCCAGTCTGGCTTTTAAAGCATCTGCTTCCATAATGAGGGAGAGTTTACCATAGCGGATGCAGATTCAGGAAATGAATTCAAAAGTTAATGGTGTATTTGTCCCGATGATTAAGAGCTGTGCCTCGTTCTTTATGACACTGCTAATCCTCGCTATAAAACAGGTTGAGAAAAAAACTGTATTTATCATAAGTTATAGCAATTATCCTAAAATAACTATGGGTAATTATTCCTTTTTAGGATCAGATATATTCAGTCTGGGTACTTTCAGTGTGGTGGTGAAAAAAAAATCTGTCAAAGGAGTGTTCATATTCCAAGATTAAAGTGCAACTCATCTGAGCACGTTTGTGGCATTTTGAGAACAGTTCATCATGTGAGAAAGTCATTTGCTGAGGCCTCCAGCTGAGAGGGGAAGTCGCAGCGACAATGAATACGTGTCAAAGTTTTCTGGAATTTCAAGGTTTTACCTTTTTGCTTCTCAGATAGATTAGAATCAGAAGAAAAAGGTAAAGATGGAGGGATGAAAACTTGGAGAACATAGTGTGAAAAAAAGGGAGGCAGCCGCAGGACAGGGAAAGGGAAGCTTGAAGGCTACAATATCAGTCGGAACTTTTTTTGATTGATTTGTTCCAGCTGCCTGTAAATCAGCATCTGTGTGGCCGTCGTCCTCTTTTATAATAATGTGTGTGTCAGCAGTGAAAGAGGGAGAACAAAATAGGTGGCGGTGAGGGGAGGCAGAGTATAGTCATCCAATTGAACCTGATAGCCCCACACCCATCTTCCATGGGCATCTTTCAACTCCCCTTCATCCTTCTTGTCCTGGCTGAGAGGAGGAGATGAGCAGGAAGAGTGTTTAATGTTTCTTCTGATGCTACAACAGAATAAAGTGGGCTCCCAGGGTGTGTATTAAAAAATGAGCTGTACACAGATTACACTGCAGCACTGCTGGAGAATATTTTTATTTTGTCGGAAACCAAAGGTGGTTCTGTTCAAGTGAAAACTATAAAAAGAATTAAACCATTTTTTAATGTAACAAACGATTCGTTTTCAATTTAGGGATAAAGCTGAAAAAAATTGTTTATCAAATGTCCTGATGATTTTTTTTTTTTTATAATTTCATTATTAAGTAATTTAACTTTTTCATTCACTTTACTTAGAGTGGAAGCAGAAGCTGCTGTAGAGGTCATGGAACCTCGTTTTGGTGAACATGTCAGCAAAAAGAAATCCATGTGACATTAAAACTCCTGTTTACTGGAGAGAAAATGTGAGATTTGGCTTCAAATCACACAAAGCTCATCACCAGGAGCTAAGAATATGTATTATCTTACCCAGAGTTTTTCTAAAAGTTTATTTAAATATTTTGTTTCCATTTGCTGAATTTTACTTCAGACTTCTAATGCAGTAATGCTGAACAGCAGCAGTGACTTTTACACAAGGCTCTCCTTGCTGTCAGGATAAAATTATCCACACAAATTGCAGGTTTTTGAGAACTCAGCTGGGTAAAAGATCTCAGGGAGCTCTTCCTGTTGGTGCAGACTTTTAGTGGTCTGTATGGATAAAAGGGCAGCTCTCCCCACCGACCCATCTGATGATTTATTGAGTTAAACTGATTTATGAAGTGGAATAAGACACCTTCTGAACTCCAAGTTTCTGACTTTTTATTGTTCATATTTCTGGAGCTTTTCCTGCAGAATTGCAAGGATGAGAAACCACACTTCATAGCTTTTATTTCCAGGAGGGGAGGCATAACGTGAAAGCAGAGGTGTAGAAAGTAGAAGTAGAAATAGAAAGTAGAAGTCCTGTCCGGCAGCTGCTTCCAACCAGTCACTAAAGCAGGTGAATGTAATCAGCTGCAGGTAGAGGAGCCTGTTGGAAACACCTGTTCTAAATGCATGGCTAGATCCAGAAACATGGCAGGACTTCTACTTTATTTCTACTTCTGCTTCTACTTCATACACCACTGCGTGAAAGCAGCATGTTGCTTTATGGCACCGCATCACACAACAGCAGCTGGATATCAGCTCTCATTTTGAAACTTTCACCATGGTGGGTTCAGCAGAGAAATGCAAGAGGACGTTATCAGAGGATCCACAGAGGAGAAAGACAGAAAGGGACAGACAAAAGACAAGAGTCAAGGTTGGACGGACTGACTGTCTGAAGAGAGCTCAGAGAAGAGACAGGATGAAAGGCTGATGCTGAATTAGCTTTTCTCAGAGGGCTCCCAAAGTTCATGTTTGTTGCTTTAATCATTTGGCATTTTTTAATCTGTTATGACGATAATGTGGCGTAATCAAACCTACAGTTTGACTCATGTTTTACTTCATCTGTTATCCACATTAATACACAAACACCTTGCGCTGAAAATAATGAAACATACATGTGACCTTCAGCAGGGCTGTCACACTGCAGATGGAAAAAAATGTTTACTGGTTAAACTGGGATGGGCTTAAAACATTAAAACTGGACCAAATTACTCCATCAAAGAACTTGAAGAAAAAAAAAGATTTCACAAAACTCAGCAGAACTACAGTTTGGTGTGGCTCTTTTATGATGCACATGCTGTGGTTATTTAATGTTTGCCCATTAAAACTATAAATGATTGAAGCTATAACTGTTGTTTTGACTCACGACTACACCCTGATGTCGACAGGACGTCAGAAATTTAATATTACAACATAAAAAAGACAACATGGTGAAGTCTGAACACTTAAGTTGTCTTCTTTTTCATATGCTATGGATGCATTTCTATTTTCCAGTTAATCCTATTCCAATATCTTTTTATGACACACATACATCCATACATGTGTCATGTATGTGATTATGTGATATTGAAGGTTTGTGACAATAGTTGTGATGAAAGAATGAAGAAAATAAACATAAAAATTAAACAAATGTGCATGTAGTTGCATTAAATGTGTATGTGTGTACACATGTGTACACACACCCTTCCAAAGCAAATGGGGATAAGATTGACTGGGAGATGCAGAATCTGTGCAGCAGTCGCAGCTGCAGCCCTGAATTGCTCTCCTTGTTTCCCCTGAGTGTTTTACATTTATTTTTCCTTTATATATTATTCAAGTTCAAGTAATTAATTCAGGATATCAAATCAAGATGTAGGAAATCAATCAAGAGCCTTTTTCAATCTGTGTTTCATTACCCAGAACCCCCAGTCCTGGCTGAGCCTGTAGCGGTGCTGGCCTAGACTTCTGTAAAGACAGACTGAAACACTTACGTGGCATCCCGTCCGCTGGAGAAGAAGACTGCTTTGCTTTGCAGGACCATGTTGAAGTACTTAGGCTGCATCCGATTGGGTGGTTGGAATTATTTTTGTTTTGCGCTGATATAAAAATGAACCACATGGCAGGAGGGGATCTAATGGTCCAGTCTGATAATGACATTGCTCAGCATTCATGCATTCTCTTGCCATTTTAAAGTGAGCTTTAGGATGTCAGTCTTAATCTACTAAAGAAGATGCTTAATGTGACAGAGAATGTATTAGAAAATCCCTCAGAAGAAACCTTTGAACTGGTTTTTCACACAAAAAAGCAGTGCTTAAAGTACACACTGTTTGAATTTACAAACTTACAAAGAAAGATTAGAAGCGTTTGTGCAACACGAAGCAGGCTGTGCCGAGAAGAGCTGCCTGTACATACGCTGCAGCTCTCAGCATCAAGCACTCTGGTCAAATGACACAAAGGGTTACATTCATCTCAGTCCCTTTCAGGCAGATGCCCCCCCATCTTTAGGCAGACACAATAATGTTGTGGTAAAAACGTCAGTCAAAGAGCAGCGAATATGAGAGAGAGTAGGATAGCGGACAGGTAATGAGTTGAGTGTGTGTGTGTGTGTGTGTGTGTGTGTGTGGTGGTAGAGTGCTCGTGGATGGAAGGGGTAATTTATTGAAGGAAATGTATCTATATTCTCATGGAGGCAGTGTGAAGCCGAGATCTCCATCGCGGTGATAATTTGCGGTTGTTAAAGTGACACAGTGTTGGTCGGCTGTTCGGGGCAAGGAATGTGGGGGCCAGACCTGACAATTAGAGCTCTGTATATCACACTGACTCTTAAAGAAGGGATGACAGAGAGAGGGCCAGTAGAGGTCAGGACAAGCACAGGCACATACACACACTCAGCAACACAAACACACACACACACACACGTAAAAATAAAAAAGGCAGGCATTCAAGGTGGTGGACATACTGTAAATACAAGTCTTTATAGTATGAGGTCAGAACATACCGTGCTGCACATGCACTCAGAAACACAACGTCCACTAATCAGACAACATGTGGATCTCATCTGCAGAGACGAAGACAAAACGGCAGAAACTTTACAGGTAATCAGAGGGTTTAGTTTGGTTTCCATCGCAGGAGGACTTGGAAGCTGTGACTGATGACGAAGATGCGTGACGGGTTTGTGTGTTTGTGTCAGACTCATCAGCAGGATGTTTTACATCTCTGTCTGACACAAATTCATCGTGTTATCATGCAACTGGACGGCACAGGAACTGAGGCACTGATGCAGCGTGCAGCGCGTGTAAAAAAGAAATGCAGTGCATCTTGCAGTCACAAAGCACACACACACACACACACACACCTATTGTGTCTTCAGGCAACAAAAATAGATGCTGAAAAAGTGTCAATATGTGTCTGATATGGGTTTGAATAATTGTTGTAATTAATGACCTGTGGGTTTTAACTGGAAGCATCTGATGGACCTCTGAGGCTAATTTTGCCACTGAATCTGCTGTGGAGAGCATCCTTTAAGCTCTCCAAACATCACACTAAACGATCCAGTTGTTTCTCCAGCCGCACATTCTATTCACCGTATCTATCTGTATGTGTGTGTGTGTGTGTATCCTGTACCCCTTGTGAGTTGTGTGGCAATACAATACTGCATAAAAACGGAATCTGTTGGTGTGTTTTCCACTCACGTCTGGTTCCCGCTCCGCTGTGAAACACTCCAGCCTGTCCAGGAAGTTTGAACTTATTACATGTAAGATAGCTGCAGCCATTAGCTTCATGTGACCTTTACCACTCTTTCTCTGCCAGCCGGTTTTCATGCTGAAGTGTGTGAGTTTGCATATGTGTGAGAATCGCTGTGAAAGTGTGTTTGACTGTAAAGAAAGAGAAAAAAAAAACATCCTTGCATGAACTGGTCCCTCTGCCTGAACCATGTAACTGTCTGCTTTATGTGAACAGATAGTTTGAACACAAACACATGCAGGCATGCATATACGATGGATTCTTCCTTTCTTTTATTTGCTGTAATTGGAAAATAATTCAGGCAACGTCAGGAAGAATCGATAAAGTATTAATGAAATGAAAGAAGGAGTCATTAAAGGCAATAAAAAAGGCGAGGTTATGATGAAGATGGCATCATGGAGAGACACAGAGGAGACAGGCAGCCATGCTGCTGCTGCTGCAAGGCAGACGGAGGGGGGGCGTTCTCCGTGTTGCACGATATCTGGCAACATTTTCACCGTTTCTGCTGTAAAAAGTCATGCAGGCCCAAATAAACACATTCATTTCTTAAAAATTCTGTCGCGAAAGGATGCCAGATGTTTAATTTTATTTGACTTTAGACTAATTCACACTTGCTATAATTTAGCTTCTTAGCATAATTTTTACACATTCATAACTTTTTTTTTTTTCTTTTAAATGATATAAAGAGCCATTCGGCTCAACAGTGTGGTCAGTGTCACAGTCAGTCATTCAAAAGGGTAATTATGTGAAAGCGCGAAGCTAAAATACCTGCAGTCCCTTAATAGGATCTGAGCCATCAAGATCCAACCCGAAGCTCCCTCCCAGCCCGACCAGTCATCTGAGTGCCATAAAGCTGCCAGAGGAAACAATACTGCCTCTCGCCTCACCGCTGAGGTTAATGGCAAATGGGGCTGTGGCTGCCGGTGATATTGTTGGATAAATGATTATTGATTAGGTAAAGGTTGAGCTAATCATTAGGCTTCATCCATTTTACGAACCCTCTCCGTGACCTTTCTGCCTTGCCCTGTTGGATCACCAGGATTTCTCCTTACGATGATTTGATCGCAGATGGGCACGGGGGAGGAGAGAGAGGTGGGGGAGGAGAAGCAGAGCGAGAGGGAAGAGGAGATGGAGTGGTGAAAGCGAGTTGGGAGGGAAGTGGAGGAAATGAGGACATGAGTGTGCTAAACATGCACATGTGCTGATTTGAGGCTGATATGGATGATGAGGTCACTCGTAACAACTCCAGCCGCCATGAAGTGTGCTACGTTTTACAGACTTCAGATTTTCATTTGCACAGCAGACATCTTCTGTCCTTTGTCCTTTTCAAAGGGTTGAATGGAAACTGGAAGACCTGAAAACAAGCCTTTAACAATCATCCCACTTGAGCATGTAAGCAAACAACGATTTAAGCTGTTGTATTAAAGTCTAAATATGAGTTTAAATGAATAGTTTAAGATCCACCCTGCAGCTTTTCAGACTACATTCTCAGGTTGCAGTTTGCTTTTCAGCCGAGTGTGTACTCTCAGCGCTGAACAGACTGAAGGCGGAGTGGAAACACTGCATGTGAAACATCCGCTCTGAAACCTTGACATGGTGACAAGGAAATGCCTTGCTCCTAACAGCTCTATTTATTGAATTGTTGCAAATATTTCTGGCAGTGGGACTTTAACCAAACCCAGACTGGGGCTCACATCTGCACCCAATCATCGGAGAAAACCCCTCTGTTCCTTCTCCATTTCATTTATTCACAAAGCCCGGCGGAGGGAAACAGAATGTTTATTTGAAGTAATACTTTTCTCTGAACTACTGGATGGCAGTACCAGCATTTTCGTGGCTGTAAACTCAATCTGTTGTGGAGAATAATGAATTCCATGCGCTCCACATCTCTTTCTTTCTTTCTACTAAAATAACCAGCAGTGCTGATATGCCTATAAAACATACATCGCCCCAAAAAGCTGCTTTTTTTATCCAGCTGGATTGTTCATGTGCCGTTCACCTCATGACCTGAACGTAGCCTTAATCCCACCAAGCCCTGATTTATTTATACGTCTTTTAAGTGTGCGATGCATGCAGGTGCTCTATATGTGCTCAGTTTATTTAATTTACTAATTACTTTATCAATTTGGGATTATTTCATGGTGAAAATAGTGGGAACATTTTATAAAACCACCTTTCTGCACAAAGAGACTGGAGTTTTTCAGACATCTGATTCATTTTCCACTCCCACTCGCAGGGTCACGCGGTGGGTTGTAGAACAGTGTATAAATTACAAACGACATCACACAGTTATCATAAAATCTTCATTTTTATTGATTTTTTCCCTTTTCAAATAAAAGGAGACACAATAAAGTTTTATTATTATGATTTTTCTTTCCCTTCACATACATGTCAGTGGTTGTGCTGTGCAAGCTAACGCCTCCACTTGCTTGGCAGATGAGTTTGATGCTCAGTAAGAATAAAAATATCGCTGCAAATATGAAGCAAACATGTTTGGTGATGTATATGCAGATTTATATGTGGTGACAAACACACTTACGCACACACACCTTCGATAAGCCTTTGCCATGAGTGTGAAAATAATTTGGGTTTCTACTGCAAATGTAAACACGTGAATAAAAATTACACACATGAGAGTGTGTTGCATTCTAACTGTGTCTTTTATCTTGTATGGTGGAGTAAAAGATAATGAAAACTGGACGAGTTTATCTGTTTGTGCGCTCGATGAGCATCTTAACGTTGTTTACTAACAACAACAAAAAGAAAAACAGAGACTTTACTGTGTAACTCTGAGAATTATAAGATATTTAAATGCAACAACAGCGGATTAATATAAAACTCATCGGACAGAGTTTTTTTTTATTATTTGCTTACTATTTACTATTAAATATTAATTTAGATTTTTGTATTTATGTATTTTGTTAATTGAGTGTTTAAACATATTTAATGAAATAAAGACATATTTGTAAGGCCTATAAACATGTATGTTTTCCAAACAAGTAATTATCATAAATCTCTAAACATTGTGGCGGTGTCGAGGACATTTATGTGTTATGTTTTTGTTTGTGTTTATACAAGTTTTAATATCTTGTGTATAATTTTTTACTATATTAGGTCATATGTAACAGCGGGATTGTTATTTAAAGTCTGTTATTAAGTTTATGATGAGTGTGAGAAGGGATGGGGAGGCAGATAGCTTATGTCATGTCCGGGCGGTGCTGCTTGGGATTTTCTGTCTTATAAGTGTCAGGTGGTGTGACAGAGAAGGAAATGTTTTCTGGACCACTTTCAATCATTTTATTGGCTTTTGTTAAATTAAATGAATTTATAGTAGTATAGTGAGCCAATTTAATTAATTTTGTTGAAACAAAAAAAAACAAAACCCAAACATATATATATATATATATATATATATATATATATATATATAATATTTTATATATATATACACATATACACATATATATATATCATGCTAAGAAAATTTCATACATAAGATTTTATAATCTATTATCATTTTTATTGTGATTGTCATTATTATTATTATCATGATCAGTATTATAATTATTGATATTATGATATATCTTTTATTTTATCTACACATGTATGAAACTAACTTTCATATATATATATATATATATATATATATATATATATATATATATATATATATATATATATATATATATATATATATATATATATATATTTATATATTTATACACAGTATATATATATTTTTTTTCTCAATCTTATTAGACCATCCTTGTTTACCAAACAAATCTGCCTTAAGTTGTACAAGATATTAAAAATTAAAATTAAGTATTTTCTTACTTGTGGGATCTGAAATGAAATATTAAAGTGTAAAGAAGCACAAAATGTTGAGGCAACAAACATGCCAAGTTCCTGTTAATTTCTGCTGATGCTGTCGGTCCTGAGTCTACATTTCTTCTCCATCATCATTATCAGTCTGCAAGCCTCAAACACTGTCAGAGCAATTCATCACAGACGTTCAGCAAGTTTCCGGCCAGTAACCTATTTTTAGTTTGTTTCAGATTCATACATACAGCAAAGAGACGTCTTGGAAATGTTTTTAAGCTTCTTTTATCTGGATGACAGAACGTTGTGGGTTTGATGTCCAGGCAGGATACATTCTCACCATTTAAAGACCTACAATTTGCACATAAATTTCAAAGCATGTAATCAAATCCTGAAACTTCTGATCTGAGATCTGCATATTCAGCAAAGATGAAGAACTCTGATGATCACATTCATTTTGGAAATCATTCATCAGGAAATCACTAGGATGATTATACTCGGTGTCTTTATCTGATTGAGTCAAATAAAAGTCCTGCAAACCTCGATGGTCATCGTAGAACATCATTGGTTGTAGAACATCATTGGTTGACTGTTTCCATGCTGTTCTGGTGCCAACAAAGCCCAACAGATTCTGCATGGACAACTTCTGCCTGACTTTTATGCTATTTTTCCTTCCTTAAAAAAAAAAAACTAGGTGATGATATTCTGACCTGAGCTTTTTCTGCTTCTACAGCTTCAGAAAGAAATCCCAGGCTCCAGAGAGTTAAAATGAAAAATATTGTTTAATTGTTGTCATTTCAGAGGAGCGAAGATGAATGCTGGAAGAAACCATCTTCAGCATGTTGTCATGTGATGTAGTCCAGTTGTGTGGATAAAATGACGTCTGAAATGTCAAAAAGAGATCATTTACAAAGTGTTTATGTGATGTCATACCTCCCATAATAAACTGGTAATTCTGCGGTGAAACCATTTCATGTCCTTCTGTTCCATCCATCATGTCATGTCACTCTTCCATCCTGCTCTTTTTTCTTGCATTATTTTTTCCCATCATTTATCCCCCCTTTATTTTCACCTCTCATGCTGTTTTTATTTAAATATTTCATGTGCTTGTCTTGCAGCCTTTGCAGCTCACTAAGTGTCATCTACATGCCAGGGCCCGGCGTTAAAATGGAGCGCAGAAGTCATTTTTAAAGGCGTGTGTGTTGGGAGGAGAGGCGGCAGAGAGAGGGGAGGACAGGGGTGGGATGAGACGAAGCCAGGTCTGAGACGTCTGTTGGTGATAAGAAGTGAAAAGGTGGAGAAGACAGAGGAGTGATAACTAATGTACTTCCTGTGTACTTCCTCTTCTAGCCTGTCAAGCTATCCTGCTACCAACAGGCCCTTCGCTCCTTCAGCTTAAAGCATATAACTGATGTGTGATGACTTGTGTGTGTGAATCTGGGGTAATCTGATGTGAGATGTAAGACGGCATGAATGTGAAAATGTACATTTAGGTGTCTGTCAGAGAAGGTGATGGCTGATGCTTAGTGGAGTGTGTGTGTGTGTGTGTGTGTGTGTGTGTGCATGTTGGACTAACTGATGGGTGAAGTGAGAGAGGAGCAGTCAGACGTGACGTGAACAGATGAGTGAAACTTCTACTTAACGTGAAGAAAGGAGTCTGCCCTGTTCAAGAGGCGGGTGTGTTTGTCCCTCCCTTTCCGTGTGTGTTTTCACATCTTCATCGTCTCGTAGCGCGGCAGTGTTGGCTCTGGCTGAGGTCAGGAAGCTGAATCAATGAACGATCTCACAAATCTTTGCATCGACCTAAAAAAACAGATAAAAAGGAGGAAAGGAAGCGAGAGATGAGAGCACGAAGTAGCAGTCCTCAGACAAACACCAACTATTGTTCTAGTTTGAATTGTAATGGTGAGAACATGATGACAAACACGGTTTGGCTTTTAACACATTTCTCAGTGAGTTGTCAGGTTTCTCCACCCCGCTGACATGCACCGCCTCCAGCTACAACGCCATAAACCTGGCTGGAAGACCTCAGGAATGGTAAAATCACATCAACACTACGTCTCTGTTTTCCTGCAGAGAGAAAAGCCTCATGGTGAGTGGAAATGAAAGTCATTCCTCTGCTGCTGCTGCTGCTGCTGCTGCTGCAGGTTGACGGGGTGAGCCTCGCATGCTATATAAAGAGCGATATTGGAAGAGGAAAAGAGAGGTGTACAGTAATTAGAAAATATCTGTCCGTGTCCATTTGGTCACTGCTGCAGATAAGAGTGTCTATTTTTACAGTATTCAGAGCGTTCATGCTGCACTTTGGAAACAAATCGGACCTTTTAATAAACCTGTTTCACTCTCCGCCGGATGCAAGAAAATATGGAGTTGCATCGCGTCTTAGTTGATCAGATTTCTATCATAACTTTGACTAAATTCTTCCTCTGGATCTGTGATCCAGTCCAGAGCTTCTGTTGTCCCACAACATGTATGGTTGGTTGTGTTTACCCTGCACAGAACCAATCTCTGTCTTCTTGTGTTTAGTCCTCTTGAAGCAGGTCGATCCACAGCTTCTTTGACCCGAATCAGAATCAGTTGGTGCATTCACATTTCCCCAAACGAAGCAGGCTTTCCAAACAAACTAACTCAGATGATGTGAATGTGCTCTTTCTGGGCTAAATTAGCAATAATTCATGATAGCCACTTAGAATTTAGCTCCACTAAATGGAAAAACACCAAAATCTAACAATATTTCACAAGAACTTTTCTCCAAATATGCATTTCTACTGATATGATTCTGTATCTCCTGTTGCCTCTGCTAGACTATTAACCTGCATGTATCCTGCATTCTTATCCATTATTTACCCTGGTTAGGCCGTTATCTGCTTCTTAAACTACTTTTTACCCTTTTGTTTGTCTGTTTTTGTTTACATCCAGGTAAGGAAACTCTTAGAAGTTTTAACTAACCTAAATGGAAAAGATGAATGCTGAACAGCACCGTGTGAACAAAGAGCTGTAAAAACGGGATGTGTGTACACAGATTAATCTTCTAAATATGTTTTAGTTAGAAGAATAAAACCCAAAAGGAGGAGGCAACGAAAAGCAACGAGTTTATTTAAAGGCTAAAGTTTGAATAGTAAATCTCAGAAAGGAAGATTTTTAAAACTGACAGAACGTGGATGATTTTATATTTAATAAAACCGGATTTCATTTCATCTGAACGGTGCTGAACGGTGTTTCTGCATGAATTAGACGTGACCATCAGCGAGGAGCTGGAGGGGAAAGTCATCTGGATCAGACACAACAAACACAACCACCATCAGCTCATGTTTAACACTTTTCCAGCATGTGCCTCTCACACACACACACACACACACACACACACACACAGTGTGTGGGACATGTGGGTTTCTGCGTATGAGGTTTCTGTTCCGCTTGCCAGCCTGCTCACTGACCCCCCACATGTGTGTTTGACCTTTCAACTCAATGCTTCCCTCTCAGGGGAAAGGCCCTGCTCTCCGATGCACCTTTGGACATCCCAACACACAGACACACACACACACACACACACACACACTCTGATCCATCTTTTGACTGTGTGGATTTAGCTTTACAGGGTGACTGTGGTCAAGCTTGTGGTCAGCCTCAGTAAGAGATAAAAGGATATATCACTTCCTCAGTCCCTAAAACCACAAGTAGCCTCTGGCTTGATCGACTCACACACACACACACACACACACACACACACACACACACACACTAGCAATACTGAGCCTGAGTTCCAAGCTTAGCACTTGATCCTCTCTCTGGGAGGTTGACACTTCAGAAGGAAAGCCTTTACTAACTCCTTTGGACTGCACACACACACACACACACACACACACACACACACACACACAGGAAGCTTTCCCGCTACACACAGCTGATCCCTGAGAGAGTGTAAAACCTCGGAGGTCTGATCATGGTGATCTGCGGGTCAGCATCTGTTTAGGAAGCCTCCGGTCCCTCCGTTCCGTCATCTCAGACGAAGCTCCGCACGGCGGTGTGTGAGGACACACACTGGAAAGATCTGACCAGAAAACAATCGTCTGCGTTACTAAATGTCCTGAAGCGACGACTTCTCCCTCTCTGCAGAAGTGGGAAATCATTTAGGGCGCACTGAAGCCTCCTCCCGGTTGTTGATGGTTTGATCCCCGGCAGCTAAGCGCTAATTCAGAGAGGCAGCGAGCAGACATGGTTCCTACATGAATGTCAGGTCGCCTCGCGTCTCCGCAGGGCTCCAGGGCACGTTTCTGCCAGCGTGTAAAGGAGAAACTGCGGCCAGCGGCACCTCGGGGTGCCTGGATCTAAAGGCAGAATCTGATCTATTATGTAGACGTGGACAAGCATATGGATATTAGTTCAATGTAAGGTCAGTTTCAGTTTATGTTGGGGGGGGGGCATGCAGATACACCTTAGATCATGACAGATGTCTTTGAAACAGAGTATTTTACTAAACTCTTTCAGAAATGTTCCATATTATTTAGGAAATGAAAAAAAAAAACTTAATATTGAAAGTAGAATATTCTTATTTGGCAGCGTGATGTATGAGACATGGAAGCCAAACCCAACATTACCTTCCAGAGAAAAGAGCGGGAATACCTGGAACTCTTTACTAAAACAAACAAACAAAATACCGTGTTTCAGTTCATGACTGCATTTCAGGGGAATAAACTCAGTTTGAACTGAATAAATAAGTAATTCTGCTGAAAATCAGCTGCTTTTAAGACGCATTATGTGACCTTAAATCTCTGCGTTCCAGACGTGTTCGATGACACAGTGACATGTATCGCCCAGCAGCGTCCCGAGGCTGAGAAACCCACACTTTACGACTTTTACATCCAGGACGAGAAGTGACGTTTGGCTTGGTGGTAAAATAAGGAACTGTGTGTTTAGAACACACAACGTCGCTGATTCAGCAAAGAAACGCAGGAAGATTAAATGAGACAAAACAAGAGTCATGGTAAGTCATCAGACATCTGACTGGAGAGAGCTAACAGGTCCGGTAGGATGCAGGATGGAGGCTGAATAAGCCGTTAATGGGGGGGGGGGGGGGGGGGGGGGGTCTGTAGTGCAGCTTTAAATCAAAAAATTTTATTATTTTACGTCTTTTATTGAAACACCTGTTAAATTTCTGTCTTATAACATTTGATCTATTTTAATGTCTTTTAATTGCTTTTGGTTCGTTTTAATGAACTTTTCTATGCTCTTCCTCATCCTGCTGGAACACTTGTCTCATTTTATCTGAAGAACTTTCTGTTGTCCTGCACGTGAAATGTGATGTAAGGTTTTCCTGAGCGCTGGAAGTACAGGAGGTTGTGGAAGTGAAGCTTCCAGCAGCAGCAGGATGTTGGTGTGGACGCCGCTCTGACGACGTCCCACCAGACGTCTTCGTCGCGGTGCAGCAGCTGCCTGGATAATTGCTTTTCACATGATGACCTGTAGGGGTGGGAAAATCCACTTGAAAAATCAAAAACTGGGATTTTTTGATTCACGATTTTAAAATCGATTTTTCTTTTTTTGGTTAAAAAAAGATTTTTTTTCAATTAAATAAAATGAATCCCCAATAAATTTTTTGTCTTTTTTTATTGGTTTTATTGATCTTTTTACCTGTCAGATAAAGATGGTCTGGCTACTGAGTTGTTTTTTTCCCCCCAACTGAAATAAAAAAAATAAAATGACGAGCAAAAAAAGTTTTTAATCTACAAAAATCAGTAATATTGACGAAATGTGAGAATTGCAATTTAAATCGAATCGGGATCCAAAAAAATCAGAATTGAATCGAATCGGGACAAAAGCGTAGCGTCACAGCCCCAACGACCAGTGAGAGAGGTCACATGACACGACCGAAATGAACTAAAACCCATTTCCAGGATCAGTCGTCAGTCCAGCAGGTGAACTGTGTGTGTGTGTGTGTGTGTGTGTGTGTGTGTGTGTGTGGAACATGTTGGCTTTGTCACTGAAGGAGTGGATTATTTCTGATCTGAGGTCAGCATAGAGACTGAAACATGTCTTGATAGCTGTTTTGTTGAAAACTGTTTTTTTTTCCTCATGAGGTCTTGAAATAATCGCCAGGCGTCACAACAGAACATGACTTGATGCCAATTTTAGTTTGGTTGGAAAATGGACACGACGTTAAAGTTTACCTTGTTTTGGCAACTTACTGAAATCATTAAAAACATTTTTAACTGATCAACCAAATAAAAATAGATTCTCTGA
This sequence comes from Telmatherina bonti, assembly GCF_933228915.1. NCBI lineage: Eukaryota > Metazoa > Chordata > Actinopteri > Atheriniformes > Telmatherinidae > Telmatherina > Telmatherina bonti. The sequence continues at coordinate 6,163,453 of NC_136619.1, read as the reverse complement.
AAGAGGATCATTTAAACTGACCTCTTAAAGGAAAAGTAACACTGCATGTGAGGAATTCCTCCTAATTTGTTGCTGCCAGCAGAAAACAGCGTAATGCCACAAACCAAACACAAATATTTCCTCCCAGTGACCAGAACAAATGGACCTCGGTGGTCTCTAACTCTCAGTCCCAGCTTCACACCATACAAATCCCTGTCATCTGAGTTTTAAACCTAAACTCAATAAATACAGAAAAGATGTGCAGACTAACCGCAGAAGTGTGTGTTAGGCTGACACGGATGAGCAGAGGCGCTGCCTCTCGTGTGTTTGACCCCCTCTCGCCTCCTTTTTATCCGTATCTCATCCTTCCAGTGAGCGACGGCTCTTTGCATGCAGGGTGTACGCTGAGGGGAGCGATGATTAGCAGCAGGAAGGTAAACATCAGGTGCAGCTGCGTGGAGGAAGCATCACTTTAGGATTTCTGTCCACTGCAGCTCTCTCTGCCGAGCAGTTCACACACACACACACACACACTGCTTCCTAAAATCTACAACAGCCAAAGTTAAATCCCATTCATTTTATCATACAGAATTTTTGATAGAAAATGTCGATGATACATAATTATAGTTACGGTCATTGTGGCTGTAACTACCAACCACCGGCTGCTCACCAGTCATCATACTGGCCGGTTGGGTGGGAACCAGTATGTCTGTCCGCATCAGGAAGTCTGACAGGACATTAGCTTCGTCGTTCTCCACCACCTGGGTAGTATTTCTCATTTTGATGGTCTCCAGTTCATATTTTGCACAGATGTTCAGGTACTCACATAAACATCTGCACAACCAAAATGTATTCAACTAAAACATGTACATATATACATATACATATATATATATATACATATATATATATATATATATATATATATATATATACATATATATATATATATATATATATATATATATATATATATATATATATATATATATATATATATATATATATATATATATATATATGTGTATATATATATATATATTCTATGTAACCTGATTACAGCTAACAAAACAAACAAGCCTCCAAATCTTTCCTGCTCATCGTATTCATACTGTTGGTGAAAGAATAAACATTTCTGACAAAACCAGATAAAGTTGCCGAACTGGGATCTTTGTCTTCCAGTGACGAAACGCTGTGGTGGTCCCTGAACCTGACGCTGAGAAAAATGCTTCTTTTCTGAGAAGTGTAGCCGATGCAGTACAGTAATGGAGTGTAGAGGCCTGAAGTGGAGCTGAAATCTTCCCTAATGACTCCAGCACATGTGTGTCTGGCTTTCTGCCTTTGCCTGCACGTCACTGGACACTGTATACTTTTTGGCTCTGTGTGTGTGTGTGTGTTTATTAGACACACACACATAGAGAGAGAGAGAGAGAGAGAGAGAGAGAGAGAGAGAGAGAGAGAGAGAGAGAGAGAGAGAGAGAGAGAGAGAGAGAGAGAGAGAGACGCTGCTGTCTGCCAGTACAACAGAGCCCAGAGTGCTCCGGTGATCTCATCTCCTCTTAAGAGTCCTCACCCTTCGGCTGTGGATGGCTCTGTATTTACACACACACACACACTCACACACACACACACCCTGCAGTGTGTGACATGCAGAATCCACAGGATGTCTTTGGTTCTCCAGTAACTGGAAAGATGAAATCAGTCTCACCTTCTTTTTATGGAACCGTCATTTCTGAGTCAGGAGTAAACACTCAGTAACTGTTTGTTGCACTTTTCTTTCAGGTACAGATGTTGCTGCAATATGTGACCAGTGTGTGTGTGTGTGTGTGTGTGTGTGTGTGTGGTAAACAGGGTGGTTTGCTCTGTGGAAGAAGGAATTTCCCCCAGCAGTCCCCATCAGTAATAGTGCCTGTAATGAGCTGCAGCTGTCAGCGTGGTTTCCACACACACACACATTCACATAAAACACACATTCACATAAAACACACACACACATTCAGAGTGAGGAGGAAGCAGTGACTCACTCAGCAGCGCGCCGTCACACTGTACGCTGATAAACAGTGCGACTCATCAGACTCTTCATCAGACGTGAGATGCAAAGATTTCCTGCTGCAGCAACGGCTTCCCTTCCCGTCTGCGTCCTGACACACACCGGAGTGTGTGTGCTTCATGCACAACTTTCCTTCCTCACGCTCCGCCTCCTCACCCCACAATCACAGGAAGCTCATTTTCATTTGACTGGATTTTAAATGCTGATTGTGAGTTGGGAACTGATCTCAGCGTTTAGCTCAACGCGACTGATTTTGTGTTTCTGCGTGTCTGAAAACACACGTCTGCTGTTCGGGTCTCTGGCACCCAGCTGGAAAATCAGGGTCAACTTTCTCCTGTTTGGGCCGGGTGTTGCGTCGCTTCTTTCTCCACACAAACTTTGCCAAACTCCAAATAAAGCAGGAAATAGCAAACAAACACATCTACGGCTCATTTCAGCACAATGCAGCAGGAAGATCAGAAAAACTGCTTGGAACAGATTTAACCTGCTTTTTCTGGTTTTCTGATGATCTGTGTGAGCTTAAATCTAGTAATTATTGGTTTTATAGTTACAATATAAAGCATTTGAGGAGCGCTGCTCATCTCTTTTTCTAGATGAAACCAGTTTTTGTAACAAACAGCTGAAATGAAAAGAAATAGAGTCTCAGAAATGTGTTTATTCTGAGGCGCTTGCTTCTGATCCAACATGCTGATGAAGCAGCAGATATTTCTGGACGGTTCTTCCTGTTTCTTGGCTTTGAGCCTAAAATCTCCCCAAAGTTAGTCAACTAATTAGCTTCTTTTCCTCCAGAATGATGAAGACAGAAATAAGAAGGTAGAGATCCCTCCCCGCCGGCCAGCTGAGCCGGACACGCCGCTGTTTCCACTCGCCCAGCCTTCTGTGACCTCTGCCAATTTTTATCTCATTTCAGTCCAACTTTGTAGATCAGACTTTAATTTTGAGGCACGGAGCGCAGGACAGTGATGAATAGGCTACATCAAGGAGGGCTTAAATTACCCCTCTCCCTGGTGGCAACACTGACCACAAGGAGAGGTGCGGCGCGCCTGTGTGTGTGTGTGTGTGTGTGTGTGTGTGTGTGTGTGTGTGTGTGTGTGTGTGTGTGTGTGTGTGTGTGTGTGTGGTGACCTAGTAAGAGCAGACAGAAAAGAAAGAGGGCTGGTCAGCACTTGCCCTCTCAACCCTGCTTGCTTCGCAGCACATCCAGCGAGGAGAGAGACAGAACATCTCCTCCATCTTTTTCAGCTCCTCCTGTCGAAGTCTCGTCTTCTTTTGCTTTGTTAACTTTTCACATTTAAGGAGTATAAAACTGATTTTTCCTCTTTCTGAACACTACCAGCAGCAGCTTCTGTGTGTGTGTGTGTGTGTGTGTGTGGGGGGGGGGGAATAAATGAGGAGCTACATTTCAGTTTTTCTACTATGTTTTAAGATTAATTTGTTTCCCAGGACTGAAAATTTGACCAAGATTTATGTTTCTGATGATTGATTATTTATTTACCGTAAACTAAACTCTTCAGGGAGAAGTTTTAAGATGTGCTAGGTGTAAAATATCCAAGTAAATAGTTAATTATTGGTGTAAAACTTCACGGGTGTAAAATATCATAGTAAATAGTTACTTAGAGGTATAAAATATCCCAGTGAATAGTCACTTATAGGTGTAAAATATCCAAGTAAATAGTTAATTATTGGTGTAAAATATTACAGGTGTAAAATATTGTAAATAGTTACTTATAGGTATAAAATATCCCAGTAAATAGTTACTTGTAGGTGTAAAATATCCAAGTAAATAGTTAATTATTGGTGTAAAATATT